>NC_012878.2:44988571-45298546 GCF_000003195.3 Sorghum bicolor
GCGTTTCCGCCGGTGGACGGTTATGTTCCGGCCTGTCATTCTTTGGTTGCTCAATATTCATCATGTGTCCACCAGCCTCTCGCCGTGGCCGGCGTTCATCCTGGCTAAGGTTCTTCTTCTGCGAGTTTCTGTCATTGCTCTGCCTCTTCTAAGAGTTTTGGTCCTCCAACCTCTTGCGGTAGTCGTTGTCGGACCTGCAATACTTCTCGAACTCAAGGTACAGCTCGTGCATGGATGCTGGCTTTTCTCTGGCCAAGTGAGCTGCAAAGGGCCCTATGCGAAGACCTTTGATGGCTGCTTCAATGGCAACCTCCTCCGGCACGCCGGGTGCTCTTGCCTTAGTCTGCACGAACCTTTGGAAATATTCCCGCAGTGCTTCTCCTTGACTCTGGCGACACTGGAACAGGTCCGTGGAGGTTAGCGACTCAACAGCGAATCCTTGGAAATTTGCCAAAATCTTGTCTCGGAGGTTCTCCCATGAATAGATCGACCCGGGCCTGAGCATTGAGTACCATGCCAAGGCATCTCCTTCGGCCGCGATTACAAAGGATTTCGCCATTACAGTTTCGTTTCCTCCAGCTGAGGCTACAGCTGCCTCGAAACTCATCAGGAATTGGCGGGGGTCAGCTTTTCCGTTGAACTTGGGGAGCGTGATTGGTTTGTAGGTTGCTGGCCAAGGCGAGGTCTGCAATCCTTCGGACAGAGGGGAACGAAGGTCCAACGTGCTCCGTAGCGTGCCACCGTAGTTTGCCGGCCGCACATTCAATGCTGGGCCGGTGCTGGGCAAGACAGTGGGCTGGATCGCCGGCTGAGGTGGAGGTTGCATGCTAAGGATCTCTGCCTGCAGGATTGAAAGCTACTGCCTGACTTCAGCTGCTTGCACCGCGACCACTGCTGCCTCTTGGCTGGCGGCGTAGGCGGCAGCGATCCGGTCTCGCTCCTGCTGGAGGTTCTGCAGCTGCGTCTGCAGTAGCTGGAGCTCTTGCGTGGCCGTGGGTTGTGCCGGACCTGTGGCGGGAGGAGGTTCCTGGTCGGGCTCCGGCCGCTCGTTGTCCGGCTGCTCGCCCTCAGAGCCTTCTCTCTCCTCGGACGCGTACGTGCTCCGCACGGCCCTTCTCGGCCTTCCTCTCCTGGAGGGCTCTGATTGAGGTCTTGTGGTGCTCGTTCTCTTTCCAGCCATCGTGGGTGATCCTTCGACGCCCCACGGTGGGCGCCAATGTTGGGGAGATGCTCTCCGCACTCCCCAACAATACGGTGAATCGTGAACCTTCTCACTCGGTGCCGTGAGAGGTTTGAGCTCCAACGGACAGTAGGCTCGACAGTAGGTGAAAACAGTGAATGCTCTCCCCCCCTCTATTAATAACGGCATCACCCTTTATATAGGGCTCAGAAACCGACCTAATGACATTTACAAAAACGCCCCGTGACGGTGGGGGAATATCCTAGCATATTCTCCAATTACAGTCTACCGACTCCAAGTCACTCGTGTAATTTCGCATTACAAACCCTGCACGTGTCCCCTGTCTAGGGTCTCAGCCTGACGGAGGCTTGGATCCTCCGCCCGGTCGTGTATCCTTCGGCACTTCAGGTGCCGGAGGTTTCTTGGCTCAGGCGCGTCGGGGGTCCCTCAGCTCAGCTGTCCTGGAGGTTCCTCGGCTTGCTCGGTTGCCGATCCTTCGACGGTTCCGCGTCGGAGGTCCCCACAGGCTGGGCGCGTCGGAGGTTTCTTACCTCCGCCGCGTCCTCAGCCATCCTCGGACTTGGGAGGAACGGAGGTTCCACCTTTCTCCGCTTGAGGGCCTTCGCCGATTGTTTGTTCCTGCACACACTTAGCATGACAAGACGAGTCATCAACGTTAGCCTTTTTCCAGGATCCTCCGCATGCTCCCCCACGGAGGTTCTCTGGGCGGAGGATATCCTCCGACGCCCTAGGGATCGGAGGTTCTTCGGGTGAAGGGCATCCTTAGACGTTACCAGGGGGAAGGATGCAGCCATCCCCCAACAAGATGTATTTTTATTAAGAGTCAATTTAAAATTTGACTATATATATACTCTGTAGCCAGCTACAAAATAACTTATTTTATAGCCAAGTCGGTCTGTACACCAAGCAGGACGTCCGGTTTTTAAGCAGGCGGATGAAGCCGCATGCCTGCATGCCATGAGCATTAAATACTGTAAATTAATTACTGTAATCACTATCCCCGAGAGGCAATTTTCACGTTCCGTGATTATAGTCTTGACCATGTACGTGCATGTATGTCCTGTGATGGAGCTGATGCCTGATTGACATGTGCTACAGTAATTTTTACTAGATTTATACATAATTTATTTACTAGAAACTATGCATTCTGAGTGTAGTTACGATAATATATTTACTAGATTTTTTTTGCAGACTTATTAACTAGAATGTATACTCCATGCAAATATGTAAATGTATTGTAGTCTTTAGTTGAGGTTGACAAGTTATACATATATAGACAACAGAGAACCAAGGCAAAATATACATACAACAAAATAATCGAGCTACAGGTTCCCAATCTAACATGGCACGTACACTCATAGGAACATCAACTATATTATGTATTTACATCCAGAAATTGAGTGAAAAAGGCTCTAAATCATTAGAACATCTCCCATGGCTTCCAATCAGACACTAAGCCAACATGTGGGATAAATAATGAAACTGAAGTCGCTGGAGAACACTTTGTATTTGTGCAGTTGGAGACCCGAGGCTGCAAAAGGAAGAAATCAATTTTGAACCTGCATCAGCTGAGTGCACTAAAAAATCCCACCTGACAAACATAATTCCAGGTTGCCAAAATTAACCAATGTTAATATAGGTTACTTAGTTTGATATCATATAACATATTAACATATTTGGTTTCACATTGTTCAAAGGCCCAACGACCACCATTCAGTAGACAAAGCAAACAACAGGAAGATGAAACCACAATTAATGCATCATGGCATCATGGCTAATCAGATAAATAAATAAACCTTAGAAAAACATGGATATTTATGAGAATTTTTTATATTATATTGCTCAGACAAAAATAACACTGATATTTATGAGATATGTGTACTATGAATATAAATATTTACTAGAATACCATGAATATTTTGCACTAAAAATATCTACGTGAATTTTGTATTATACTAGTCTGACATAACTTACACCGATATTTACTAGAAACATGTACTATGAATATAAGCATTTACAATAATACTATAAATACTTTATGCTAAGAATATTTACGAGAATTTGCAGTAAGAATATTTACGAGAAATTTCTAATATATTAGCTCAAAGTAAATACCTTTTTTGTAATGCATTCAGAAGAGCAACTTTGACCAGACCTGAGGTACCTTTTTTCTGCATTAGTAATCAGACACAATTAGAATGAACGAACTACCTTACACCTTCCAATTAACACAATGAAACTAACCCTTGAACAGTGCACACGTCATTCCTACTAGCAAAATTACTATAACAGTAATGATTTGTATGGATGCAAAAATATATTTATGATAATGTCATCCATTTAGCACAATGTCATGATGAAGTTACCATATTGGATCTTTTTTCCTAACACAAGCAGTAAGCAAGCCATGGAACATACTGGAATATATCATTGCAAAAAAATAGAACAACATTTGGAATATATATATCCCTTCGCTCCCACCCAGTATTGAAGCTCGCAAGCTCCTTTACAGAACAGGGGATGCAAAGATATATTTACGATAATGTCATCCATTTAGCACAATGTCATGATGAAGTTACCATATTGGATCTTTTTCCTAACACAAGCAGTAAGCAAGCCATGGAATATACTGGGATATATCATTGCAAAAAAGAACAACATTTGGAATATATATATATATCCCTTCGTTCCCACCCATTATTGAAGCTCGCAAGCTCCTTTACAGAACTGGGGATATCAGAGTGAGGAGTCATCAGCAACAATTAAAAAACCATGGCTCTTTCAGTTGTCACGACTGGCAGGGAAAGTTTAGGCTAATCACCTACGAGAGTTACTAATTCCTCCACATCTAACTAACCTCCTCACTAAAAGAAACACCCTGAAATTAGAAAAATGCAACCAATACCACATTGCTATTTATCACGAGTTACCACAGTGGCTTATTCAATTTACTACAATGGCATCATCAAGTTACCGCAATGGAGCATTTTATCCATGCAGTGAGGTTGGGAGAGTGGCCTTGTGTTCTATCACTGGTTGGAAGCCCTTTGCTGACCATTCTGCTGCCATAGTGGACATGCCTGCCATCTTGCCTGTGATCTAGTTTAGTAGAGAGTAGAGTCAGGTAGAGATGGCGAGTCAATATATAAGAATTGGTAACGATAATGTTTATCACGTACAATGGACAAGGAATTAGCTACCATAAATGTTTACCACGTACAATGGACTGATCAAGTTACTTTCAACTGATGCCCAATTATTAGAATCCAATATGCAGGAATTTAGAGAATGTCTTCAGAAACTTACTTACCAGATCGAACTTGTACAGTTGGTTACGGTAATTCATTATCTTAATGGAGAATCATCAAATGCGTGGCCTGCCTTGGTTCTACATTCGCCGTGTTAGAAGGCCGCCCGGGCACAATAGGGACAGCGCCGCCATCAATGCTTTGGAGGTGGCCAACAATGCCACGACGGGGAGCTTCGGACTGGCCGCCCCTCCATGGGTTCGTCATGGACCAACCCTCGCCCATATCTGCCATGGAAAGAGGACTGCTGGGGTACCGTAGGGAGGGTGCCACCATAGGGCCGCCGGCAAGGTCAACACGGTGGAGGTCGACGTTGCAGGAAGCGCAAGCAGGGCCGGCCATGGCTTGGCTAGTGGCCTGCTCATCTCTGCGGGCTGTGCGTCGGGGCTATGCCAAGCCTTCTCTGTGACACCGGAGAAGGGAGGCCACGACGCGGATGCAAGCACGATGAAGGGCATCGGTAAATCAATACGGATCAGGCTCGTCTTCAAAGGCAGGTGCAGTGCAGCTAGCTCCAATGAGGGGGATGGGAGGGCGTCGCAGTCGCAACTAGCTCCGATGAGCTGGGTGGCGGTACGGTCGAAGCTGGGCTGCGAAGGGGATCTCCAATGGCACATCTTGCAGTGAATGAAGCAGGCAAGCAGGCGACGGGGATTTCCAAATGGTCAATGCAAAACAGACGCAATTTGGGGGCTTGGTTCATCGCGTTGCCTAGTATGGGTCACGGGTCATTAAGGCTAATGAGCCTATAGTAATGGTGCGAGCCTGGTCCTATAATAATGGTGGTCAAGCGAGACGGGTGGCCTGTTTGGGCTGGATCAGACACGAGCTTTGGGTCTGGCTACAGAATATGGTATTCTATAGCTAGCTACAGATAAATAGCTCTCTCTCTATATATATATATATATAAAGTAGAGAACTAACATTTATGGTACAAGATAAGTATTATTAAATTAATTATAAATTATATTTTCGTAGTAAATCTAGTTGGAGACCTAGGTGTTAATACTATTTACTATAATCTTGATTGAAGCTAAGCTAGTTTCACTTATATAAATCCTATAATTATATTCTTTCATGGATGAGAGGTAGAAGGTAGTACTCCCTCCATATCACAATCTGTAAATCATTTCAAGAATATTGGAGAGTCAAATTATGTTAAATTAACCAACATTATAGAAAAAATTACAAAGTTTTGTGGCATCAAATAGATATAGTATGAAAATATAATTAATAAAAAACCTAATGATATTTAGTTGATATCATAAATGTTATTATCTTACCATATAAATTTGGTCAAATTTGAGATATTTTAATTTTCTAAGATTTTTAGAATGACTTATTATTTAAGATGGAGGGAGTAAAACATAACGTCACGGCTTCTTGGATCAGCAAGAGTAACCTGCATTAAATTATTATATATATATATATATATATATATGAATTAAAGGAAACCACGATGATGTCATAAACGTACGGCTTCATTTTTGTAGGAGTCCCTTGCACATGATGGACACACTTTCTCGCGACCCGACCCTCCTCTGCTCCCCTAGTGCGTGTCCTCTCCCTGCTTGTGTTATGTTCGCATCCAGCCCCCAGGGCCGGCGTCTCTTCGCTCCACGGCTATATAAACCCAGCAATAGACGTTGTTGTTCGCTGCTTGTACATTCTCCACTCCCATTCTTCTTCTTCTTCTTCTTCTTCTTCTTCTTCTTCTTCTTCTTCTTCTTCTTCTTCTTCTTCTTCTTCTTCTTCTTCTTCTTCTTCTTCTTCTTCTTCTTCTCTAAAGCTACATAAAGTACTGCTGCAATGTAGTCCAGGCCCAGCCGTTAGCACTAGCATATGAATGCATGCGTCATTGTGCTTGGTGAGAAGGTCCCTGTTGGAGAAGCAGGGCACGTGCAGAGACACGCCGGCCGGAGCACGGCCGCCGCCGATAGATCGACCTCGCACTCGCACTCGCACACCAGCTGCGTCTGCGTGTGGATGAGGTCGAGATCGTCGTCGGTCGAAGCTAGCGAGGAACCTCTTGCTTGTTGCTTCACCCGCTAGCTCCTGCACTGCACGTGCTCCCCTTCTCCACCATGGCCTTCTCACCATGGGCTTCTCCGCCGCGCGCCATTGTCGCCATCCATGGACCTCAGGCAGTCAGGCTCAGCTACGCCGACGAGCGACGGCGCTTCTGTCCGTCGTCGTCTCGTCAATGCCTGCAGGGTGGTCGACGGCTGAACCTTGATAGCTGCTGCGGCTGCAGCGAAGAGCTGAGCAAGCAGGGGACGCTGCGAGCTCTGCCGTTTTAATGTCGCTGGTCTCGTCAGGTCAACCTTCATCCACGAACCATCTTCTGCTTCTATTTATTTATTTTTCATTGTAGCCTGTAATGCACTCACCTATTTTAGTTTAGTTTTTAACTAAAGAGTCTAACTACTAAAATATTTACATTTACCACAAGTAGGAAAAAAATGTAAAGCAGAAACCCCTAAGACAGCAAAGAGTTCAAGTCTAAATTTTAAATTAACTAGTAGTATAAAAGGTCCTGAGCAAACAAATAATAAGCTAGCGGTAAAAGTCCTAAACTAACAAGTCATCAGTGGACACGTGTACTGTTAGAAGTCGCGAGAAAAAGTTACTAGTTGTAAATTAGGGGGGAAAAAGGAGCAGATCTAAATTTGCTAGAAATCAAGCAGTCAAGCTTGTCCAGTTGAACGCTTTCACTTTGATTCGAAAGTTTTCCTTTCTACTATGTCTAGCAGATATTTGTCTACTTGATGAATGTCCTCACGTTGAATCACAGGTTTTCACAGCAGTACGGAGTTTGTCCAATTTAGTATTTTCAGTCTCAAATCAAAACCTTTTAGTCTTTCACACAAATTTGCCCCATTGATTGGGTTTGAGATTCAAGGTCTTATGTTTTCCATATTATCCCCCAAAATGATTTCAATTTCAACCAAATGATTTAGGCGTAACATGGCGGATGTTCTCAATTTCAAGGCAAAAGTCCTGCTGAATTCGAATACTCCTCCGCAGATGAGCTTCCGAGAAATAGTTCTTGTGTTTAAAGATGAAAAAGAAAACTCAGTTCTTTCTGAATGCTTTGATACTGATGTGCTGGACCATTTGGGAGCCAGGAGTGCCTTAATTTTCAATGGAGTAGGGCCAAACATCCAGAATTGTAAGATCTCTTTTCGCAAGGAATTAATTGGCGTTAACGATGCTGAGAGCAAAAGACAGCACTTCACAGATCTATAACCAATGAAAACATATTGGAACTAAACATGGTTAAGGATAGCTCTCTCATTTTTTTCTCTCTTTCTTTGCCTCGGAGTTGTTTTGTTTCTCTTCTGTTGCATTAAGTTTCATTTCTTGTTTTCCTGTAACTTTATTTCTTTTTAATAAATTCCTGTGTGGGTGCCGCCCCTCTCCAGTTTCATCAACAAAAAAGTTTTTAGTTTTCAATTCAAAGTTATTATTGTTGAGTGTTTGATCTCAAATCAAAAGTTTCAGCTTTCAATGCAGAACTTATGATGCTGAATGCATTGATCTCAAGTTCAAAGTTTCAATACGAATATCAAATAAATAAATAAAAGTTCCATACCGAATGCAAAGTTTGTCCTATTCAGTGTAAGAAGTTTCTAATTCTCTAACAATAATTGTTGTTCAGTGGGCGAAAAAAAAATCAAAATTAGATGCTTTCACCGTGACAATGGCCAAAAGTTTGACAATTGTATTGTACCGCGTGCTCCTTCTTCCCTACCCTGGAGTTACACAATCTCTGAACGAAATGGCAAAGACGTGCATGTCATCACGTCATTCATGCAGCCACTAACATTAGGCCCTGTTTAGCATCGAATCTTTGAACACATGCGTGGAACATTAAATGTAGATAAAAAAAAACTAATTATACAGTTTGGTTGAAAATCGCGAGACGAATCTTTTAAGCCTAGTTAGTCTATGATTAGCCTTAAGTGCTACAGTAACCCACATGTGCTAATGACAGCTTAATTATGCTTAATAGATTTGTCTTGCAGTTTCCAGACGAGCTATGTAATTTGTTTTTTTATTAGTTTCTAAAAACCTCTTCCGACATCTTTCCGACATATCCGATGTGACACCTAAAAATTTTTCATCTCCAATCTAAATAGAGTCTTAATGCATGTTCTCTCCTTTTTCAAGCTACCTACTATATAGTATATAGTACTAATTACATCCTAAATTTAAAGACGTTTGACTTTTTTATTTCAAATTTGATTGCTTGTCTTATTCAAAGAATTTGCATAGATATAGTTAAATTTAAGTCATTTTTGAAGAGCTTTTATAATAAATTAAACCACGATAATAGAAGTAATATTTTCCATAAATTTTTAAATAAGTGGTCAAACTTAATGTAAAAAAAGTCAAACGTCTTATAATTTGGGACGGTGGGAGCTATACGCTTTCCTCCTACAGTCCTACTGGGTTAAAGATCTTCACCCCATCACTCATCTCCTCAACAGCAGTGGCGGATCCAGGATTTACTGACGACTAGGGCCTCTATCTAGCAGTGAAAAAAATTATCCTACATCTATCATACTAATTATCCTACATCTATCATACTCGGTAGGAGCCTATAAGCCTATTAATATCACAGTCACGTAAATAACTAAGACAAAGATAAAATTTCTAATTGATCTGATGATTGAACTAAAATTGCTAACAACATTGCACGGTACACCTGATGAGATGAAAATCAATACCTAATATCTCATTGATCTGATGTTTCATTGTTTCTAATTTCAGTTTTCAATCTAATTAAGTAGGAATTGATTCTGGGGAAGGGAGCAGTACCAGGCTAGAGGCTATCAGCGGTCAGCATCCCTTACGCTCGGTTGCTCGGGCCTTTGCCCTCGGAGGAGCCAAGGAGGGAAGAATGGAGGACGGGAGCGCGCCCTAGGACCTGGCCGTCTGGCGTCCGCAGCCGCCAGCCAGCCAGCGCCCGGCGATGGCCTGGTGGACCATCCGGCCATGGGTTGCTGTGCGCCCCGTGCCTAGGTGGTTGGTGGGCCATAGGAGAAGGTAGTTGCAGCTCGGGCATTGGCCAGCATGGTGGCGAGCGGCGGTGCGGTGGAGGGTTAGCGAGCCACGAGGGGCGGCAAGGTGGAGGGCTGGCGAGCGGCGGCGCTGACGGTCTCACTGATGAAGTCGCGGTCGCGGTGGCTCATGAATGAGAGGAGTGATCTTTGTAATGGGCTTCATTTGTGGCTTTATTGGCCTAAAATCTATATGGGCTATAGAGTGCTAGTGGCCCAACAACTAACACCTGGGCCCTAGAGGCCTGGGCCACATATCCGCCTCTGCTCAACCGCATACGACCTTCATCTGAGTGTTTGGAGAAAATTGGAATTTTATCCCTCTTGGCACAAGTGGATTTCGCTCAAATGTTATTAAAGTTGTGAGCTTCACTTAAATGACTTTATCAAAGAAATCTCTTCCTCTAAAGTGCCATTTCCACATTTTACCACTCTTTTAATTATTTTCATCCAAATATAAACTTAGAATGACACTTTGCACCCCTGTGATACTTTTACATTCATCTTCGGATGTCTCGTGTGTTCGTGTCATCCATCTCAAAATAGCATTTTAGAGGGAGGGACTTCTTTCATAAAGGAATTGGAGCAGAACCCACAACTTTGATGGCATTTGGGTGAAGCCCGCTTGTCATAATGACAAAATTCTGATTTTCTTGAGTGTTTGGTGTTGTTTTTGTTTTTCTAACCGCTTATATATCGCTCTCATGCACCTCATGAAACCAAGGCAACAGTGGTCTGCTTACATGAGACAAAGCTTAATTCGATCGACAACCATCTAGCTACTGAATTCCTTGATACAACACTAGATTAATTGATTCTACTTTTTACTTGTTGATGGAATCAAGGGTGGAATTGTTGTAGCCTACTGCTCTAATTTATTTTATTGTGGAGGACATGTCCTTTCCGCTTTCTGCGGTGTATGGCGGTATGGCCCAATTGAAGACTGCAACAAACATTCGTTTCTCTAGGAAGTCATCTCCGGATCTCCCTACATAGGCCTTCTTTAGTTCTAAAAAGATTTTAGATTTTGGTACTGTAGTATTTTCGTTTGTTTGTGATAAATATTGTCCAATCATAAACTAACTAGGCTCAAAAGATTCGTCACGTAAATTATAGACAAACTGTGCAATTAGTTTTTGTTTTCTTCTATATTTAGTGCTTCATGCATGTGCCACAAGATTTGATGTGACGAGGAATCTTAAAAAAATTTTAAATTTCGGGGTGAACTAAACAAGGCTATAGCCATCTTCAAACTACTTGTTGTGCATCGGGGATTTCAATCTTTTTGAGGAATCTTGAAGGGCCTGGGCCCTTACAGTGGATATATTAGTTTTTTTTTTGAAAAAAAAGAGAGAGAGTAGTTTACAAGCTACAGATCAAGAGACAAAGAAGGAAACAAAGAAAATCAATCAAAGCCTACAGATTACATCAGATTTTTATGTCCATTGATCAAATAGTAGCGCAAGACTTGACTTCACCTTACTCCATATGTGATAACAACATATTCCTTAAAGAAGAGGTTTCTTCAGGTTCTTAATTATCTGGGCTGAATCTCTTTGAAAATCTGACCATTCCTTGTTGTCCATATCCTCAAACATAAGAGCACAACTGCTGCCATGAAGAACTGTGACTGTATCATGTCTAAGTAGTCTGTATCATGAATAACTAATTGCACAGTTTATCTGTAATTTGCGAGACGAATCTTTTGAGCCTACTTAGTCTATGATTGGATAATAATTGTTAAATAAAAATGAAAATATTACAGTAGTGAAACCTAAAATTTTTCACGAACTAAACAAGGCCTGAACCTCCAACATTGCTGTGCGAAGTGGCACTGAAGAAACCACTCATTTGGTCACATAAAGTTAAGGAGAAGGAGTTAGACAAACACTATAAAGAACAACGACAGGCTTCCATTTAATCGGGAGGTACTGAACCTATCCAGTATCAATGAGGCAGAGCTAGAAATCTGAGTTCACTGAACAAGAAATTCTAGAAGCCATAAGTGAACTACCAGCAAAAAAGCGCCAGAATTTGATTAGTTTACTAGAGCCTTCTACAAAATTTGTTGGCCAATTGTAGAAGCTGACATAATTAGATCCTTCTATTGTCTACACAATCACTCTATGCCTCTTGAGAAGCTCGAGGGAGTAGCAATAATTCTGATCGCAAAAAAAAGAAAGTTTTGGAGACAGTTGTTGATTTCAGACCTATTAGCTTGCCATTTCTTTGCTAAACTGATTTCAAAAGTTCTTGCAAAGCGGCCCGCCTCCAAAATTGAGCCTTGTTTCTAATTGTACCAAAGCGCTTTCATTAGGGGACGATGTATTCAAGATAACTTTCTCTGAATAAAGAATCTGGTCAAAGCTTACCATCGAAACAAGACTGCAAGCTTAACCTGCTCTAGCTTTGGAGTAAGTGACCCAAGTTATTAGAATCCCCGTTTGTGTGCTCTCGCTAGATCGAGTTGGAGGGTGGTCTGGCCAAGGGAGAGCTTAGAGGTCCCTTAGTGGCTAGTGTCCTATGACAACGAAGCTTTTGACTATGTCTCTTAGGAGTATCTCGATCTTCTCCAACATCGAGGATTTGACAACAAATGGTATGACTAGCTTGCTCTTATGCTCAGAGCCTCCGCATCCTCAGTTCTTTTGAATGGAGTAATTAAGGATTGGACCAGAATTCATCATCATCGTGATCTTTGGTAAGGCGATCCATTGTGCCCATATCTCTTTATTCTTGCAAATGATGTGTTGTAAAAGCTGTTTGACTTGGCAACATATATTGGTCACCTGACCCCACTACAAAATGGACATGCTACGATCAAAAGGTACATATAAAAAACCAAATCTGTAGTCCATGTAAGGAAACTACGCCTTCTGAAAGATCCACCCTGTGTTTCCAAAACCAGTTGTCAGCCTAAAGCCAAATTTGAGTTGTATTTTTGCAATGATTTTATAGGAGTTTTGACTCCTAACCAGATGAGTCCACCCCCACTCTATACATATAAATGGACTGAAGGCATCCAATCGATTAAAAACACAACTATTTTACCATTTTAATCCCCGTATTTGTTGTTCCGTAAGCATCTTGATGTTTACGGGCATTCTAGATGGCGTCCAGACATTAGAGCATCTCCAACAACTTGGTAAAATTCACTTGTCAAATCTTGAGTTATAGCAAGTTGCTAATTTGTTTAGCAAAAGAAAAAAAGGATGTGTCTCCAATAAGTTGCTATTCTCACTTGATAAAAATAGAGGATGACAAATGGGACCCGCTCACTTGGTAAAAGAATATGTGTCTCCAACAAGTTGCGCTCGGGATAGCAACTTGGGATAGCAACTTGATAAATCTCGGCAGTAGAAACCTCTAGATAGCAACTTGGAAAATTTAGCAAGTTGAGATAAGGAGTTGTTGGAGGAGGATTTTTATGCTTTTAGCAAATTTGGTAGGATAGTATGTTGAAATACCAAGTTGTTGGAGATGCTCTAGCAACCTTAGGTGTGCCAACCCGACGGGCTTCTTTTTACAGGCATTAATAGGCTTTTATTATGGTGAATTCTGCCAAAACTGTCTAGACCAGTTTTCTCGGTTTAGGAAACTGACCTAGCATTTTTTTTCTAGCTTTGTTGCAATTTGAGAGTGATACTCATACTATCAAAGTGTGCTAACTCTATATAATACGTAATTCTGTATCACAATCAATGAGTCAGATAATAAGCATTTCTTGCAAACAGTAGTCTGCAACCCAGCGCCTTGTGTAGGCAGTTTTTCAAGCGGTCATAATAACATTATAATATCTTAGGTGTGATCCGCTTGTTCCCATACAAATGTATCGAATAAAAACTAACAAGGAGGTCCGATATACTTTTCACAGCTCAAGCAGCTGAAAGAATCAAAGAAAGACCATGCATGATGTCAGGGAGCTAAGGAGAAACACATGTACAGTTGTACATGAGTAGTACATGAGTCTTCACGCCCTCTTTCTTAAAGACCAAATTCTGAATAACAAATTAAATATACTTCACATTTACAACAGAATTTGCTCCTTGCACTTCATCCACAATTCACACGAGCGACGATAACGAGGACACCACTGTAGTTTCATCTCCGAAAACATTGGACATTTGCTATTTTGGAAAACTAGTTATAATACATATGGAGCCATTAATTTGCACTAGTTGAACATAAACACATTGAAACATAATAATAAGTTCACACAGTACATAAATATAACAATAAGTCAGTTAGCAGGGGTTGAACATATGCTCAGCATACTTGACCCCGCTAGACAATCCTTAAGCACATGAATTGAACAACAATAACTATACTAGAAATAGTTGAAATTTGTTGCTTATGCAGTTGGAAGACGAGGTACACCAGTGTAGAAACCTGTGTAGGGATAACAGGATTGATAGGAACCAATACGATTGACGTTGAAAAGCCCCGTGAACTTCATGGAGTCAAGCCGGATCGCGAAGGCACCACCGCTAAATGTGGATACATGAATCACATTGTTGTCCTCATCAAACCCCAGTATCCTTGCTGCTGGCAAATTAGTATGCATCATATTCATACGTGGTACTTTAAGGAGGTTGTCCAGTTGAATTGTTTTCTGCAGCACCCATCTCCATCTAACAACACCATCTGATGATGAGTTGGCCTTGGCCATGGCCTTCCTCCCCCACAACTCCATGCTCATCTTGGACAAGATTGCAAGTCCCAGCTCTCCTCCATCATCCTGTGTCCTCACGATCTGGAAGAAGGATCTGTCAATGGGATGATGGAGACGCTTCGGCGTCTGGATCACGCCTAGAGTGTGCCTCTCCAGATCGAGTTCAAGAAATCCTTTTGGCCACCGGAGAAATCCGTAGAGTGCGTTCCCAACCAAGACATTGGGCAGGTTGGACACAGATAAGGGAATGACAGTGGTTGCGATTGCGATGGTGCGACCCCATTTTCTTGTTTGGGATTCGTAGACGCACACGGACACACGTATTATGTGACCATTGTCTGCGTCGTCTATGCGTATCAAGATGACCTTGAAGGGCCTCAACTGCCCATCGCCATGATCGGCAGTGGCGGCGGCGGTGCTCAGCACCGTGCCACGGCAGCAGTGCGCTCCGTTGTCAGTGGTGAACTCCCCTGGATATGCCACGGTGGCCTGGCAGCCGGTGACGGGATCCCACACGACGGCGTGGAGGCTTGTCCTGTTGATGAGGAGGGTGAGGCCGTGGCGGCAGCCGAGGAAGAAGAGGCGCTCGCCGGCAGCAGGCTGCCGCGGCAGGGAGAAGCGCTCCGGTGGTATGCAGTCAGGCGGCGCCAGCGTCGAGACGAAGACGGGCCCGCGAGGGTGGCTGAAGAAGTAGCCCAGCAGCGGAGGCGTCCGGTGGTGGTGCTGGCGGAAGCGCCGGAGGAAGAAAGGGTCCGTGACGAGGCCTCGCCAGCGTTTGCACACGAGGGACGCGCGCGCGAGAGACGACGGGAGCGGCGGCAGGCGTAGGAGAATCTCGCAGAGGAGATCGTCGTTGTCCGGCAGGGACACCGCCGGCACTGGCGCTGATGCGGGTGCATGTTTCGATCCGATGAAGCACCTGGGAGGCCAGAATTGTTGTTAGGAATACTAACAACTACCTCTTGTTGTCTGAATGGAGTTACGTAGTACATACCTTGCAAAATCCCGGAACTTGAGCGGCATCGTTCTGACGACAACGACGACGACGATCGCAACAGGCCACCTGGAGATAGACGAAGCTGCGTCTTCCGGACTCCGATTGTCCTTTTGTTTTGTCCTCGACGCGTGATGCACGCACTACTGAAGAGAATTTTACTAAGACTTTGAAAGTAAACATGAAGCTTGATGGCTGGCGCGGATTAGAAGTAGATTATGATTCACTAGTCCACCACACCCGTGCACTCACTAGTTGTCTAGATTTGACTCCAAACGGATCAGATGGATAGGTGCATCCATATGTTCATCAACTTAACAAAAACATATAAGTGCACACTACTCAAATTTTGTTGGACACGGCTAATGCGCCGCCGAGCCTGCGATTAGCTTTTGGAATGCAAACCGACCTTCTTCCTCCTCCAGTAGCCCTGCAGCTTCCTCGCGCTTCGGCCCCATGGCTCCCTCGACCCCACCCTCCTCGTCCTCGTCCCCGCCGCTGTCCACCTCCCCAAATGGTAGGGCCTCGTCGGACCTCCATGGCCGCACGCGAGGACCTCCCCCTCCCCCTCCCCCCACCTCTCGCCGCCGCCATGGTCTTCGGTGCCCCTGTCCCAATCTGGCTCCCCTGTCTCTATCGCCGCCAAAACCATAACACCACTATCCCACCGTCTCCACCAACTGGTCGGCCTGGTTCCCTGAGCCCCTTCTCTTCTAAGCCCGCCGGAGTTGGGAAAGAAGAGAGGGAGAAGTACAACACCCTCTAAGCCTGTTGAAACCCTAACTCTCAAATGCTCGAATGTGAAAGGGGGAGGAGGAGAAGGACACACCTCGATTTCGCCGATGCTGGTGGCCTAGGAATGTATGTAGCTGCTAGATCGAGGAGGAGAGAGTGTGTGGTGTGGTGGCCTCCTTCTAGCGTGACCGTGATGGGGAGGAAGAGAGGGAGAGAGGGGGAAAAGGTGGGCGTGCGGTGCGGCTACGCGGTGTGTTAAATGCCCACAGGCCAGAAATAAAGTAGCTTTTGCCGATTTTGTTTAGGAGAAGCCATCTAAATGCATAGATATCGTCTCCACTAGATAAAACATTTATTTACCCATAACATACATGAACGGGGCAAGTCTTATAACACACGCTATGCCTTCGATGGTTATGTGTGGTTGTATGTGACTATAGTGATGACACAACTATTGTGCATGTAAAATGCATGTGCTTTTCTTGATTCACCTAAAACGTCTTTTCTCAATTTTACGCTCTCTTTAGTGGGGTTGGACTTCTTTAAAAACAGTGAAGTCGGGAAAAATCATGTTTTAGTTGCTTCATCTTTTGTCTTGGATAGTTTTGGCTTCAGGAGTCGTTCAAGTTTGGTATGACATTTGATTTTAGCACGCCCTATAGCGGCGCTAGCCTACAATGCCTGCATGTTGTGCTTCTATGGCGAGTGCCTCTCCAGCCTCCTAGCCACGCTGCATCTCATCGGCATCCCAGACATCCTTATAGTCCACCTCACCATCGCCAACATCAAGGACTCATTGCCTTTGCCACAACTGTGATAACATAAGGGAGTCACGATGTTGCTTGTTGGGCCGACTTGACATGACCAGTTTGTAAATAATCTAAATGGGTAGTAGAAAAATAAGAGGGTATAAGAGGAGTTCTATGCTTTGTCAAGGGCCATGGCCCTAGGCCCAAATTCATCCTTGCTAAGTGTATAGACACACTTGCCTCACATTCACATATTGGCCGGCCTATATGGACCAATAAATAAGAGCTGTTAAGTACTTTAATTTGTAATGAACATGAGAGGGCATGGTACTAATATGCATATAACCATATGGAGCATTGGCATTAACATATACTCCCTCCATACTAAAAAACCTGACGTTTTGGACACGATTGCGGTAGCCAAGGAGTGATTAATTAGGGGGTAGTTTTTCTTGTCTGCCCTTATTAAATACGGTTATTGGTGCACTATAAGCGATAAATGTTCGTAGTTGAGGTGGCTAGTCCATTGAGGCGTTGGTTGTGAGGCGGTGTGTTCGATTCCTAGCCTACCTCATTTTTTTGTCACGCGTGTTTTTTTTGCCTAGGCGAGGTGAACGCCTGCGACGACGATGGGACGTGTCACGCGTGTTTTTTTGGCTGCCACTGCTCAGTCTGCTGCAGAGAGGACGATGGGACGCGGTGCGAGCCGGCCTTGTTTCTCAAAACAATTTGTAAAATTTTTTAAATTCCCTATCATATCGAATCTTTAAACACATGTATAAAGTATTAAATATAAACGAAAATAAAAACTAATTGCATAGTTTGGTCGGAATTGATGAGACAAATCTTTTAAACCTAGTTAGTTCATGATTGGACAATATTTATCAAATACAAACGAAAGTGCTACAATGTCAATTTTTCAAAATTTTTTGGAAGGCCTTGTTTACTTCCAAAAAAATTTGCAAAATATAAATAGTAGCATTTTCGTTTGTATTTGACAAATATTGTCCAATTATAGACTAACTAAGCTCAAAAGATTCGTCTCGTCAATTCCGACCAAATTGTGCAATTAGTTTTTATTTTCATCTATATTTAATACTTCATACATACGTCTAAAGATTCAATGTGACTGAAAATCTGAAAAATTTTGTAAAATTTTTGAGGAACTAAACATGGCCTAAACAACAAAGCCAAGGCCTCGTCACCTGCTGCAGGAGGACGATGTGACACAGCCATTTTACTTGCGATCGAGCAGGTGGGCGGCGACAACAAAGCCGAGGCATCGAGTCATTAATAAACGGACGCCGAGCAGGGGCAAACTCGTGTGAGCTGGGCCGCGCGAGCCTCGAACGTCAAGTTTTTGGATTTCAGGTTGGGAGCTCAGGACAAGCAGTAGTAAGTAGAAGGTTTCCAAATAAAGTGATAATACACCTCCAAGATGATGAAATGATAATCCATACTACAACCAACATGGTAATACGCTTAGATATTAAAAGGCAAAATAGCCAAAATCGTCCCTCAACTCTTGGCAAAGAGTCAAGTTCGTCCCTGTACTTTTGTTTGGGCCAGTTTAGTCCTCCAAATATCCAATTTGGGTTCAGTTACATCCTTCTAGCACACGCCGACAGAAGACCGTCAAAACATATAACGGTCCCACCGCACAGTCGTAACTCTTTTTCCCCTTCAGGCCGCCGATGCCACAGTAAGTTGGGAGGGCTGCCGCCACCGCCCGGCGTTGCCGCCACCGCAAGTTGGGAGCCCGCCGCCGCCACCGCAAGCAGGGAGGGGCCTCCACTCACCCACGGTCAGAAGCTGCTCGCCCGCCGGCCCTCCATCCTCGTAGCACCGGCCCTCGATCCCCGGCGGCGCCGGCCCTGCATCCTCGGTGGAGCGGGCACCATCGTCGAGCTCCTGATGTTGTGCTCATCGCCGGTCACCCCAGAGCTGCTCCTCATCGATGGATCCGCCAAGGGGAGAAGACTACCGCTGCCACCGCAATCTGGGAGAGCAGTGATTGCAATTGCCTATGCCATTTTAATTCGCGGATTCAGTTTGGATGTTGCTCGTTCGATGGATTTGACGTTTCAATGCATCATGTAGGGCTAAGAGAAGATGAGCGATTCTGAGGTATTGGCTGTTAGGTTTCATTTTAATGGGGTATTTGTTCTGGATGCAATATAGCTGAATTTTATTTAATTACTGACATGAACTACCACACAGGTCGCCAGAATGGACACTATGTAGAAGGTCATTCACCATAGAAATTTTAGGAGAACTCACATCGCATTCCCATGATATGTTCTCCATATATGGTCTGTTCCACTTGAATGTGCATGTATGGCTTTTGTAGCATCTAGGACGCAGATATTCTAACTCCAAACACCAACAATATGGTGAATCTTTCTGCGCTTTCGCAAGGGCATTTTTATTTGTTTTCATCTCATCTATGGAATAAGAAAGACTCATGCGTCCACCAAAATATTCTCTTAGTTCTCACACACTATTTGCCTTAGCTAGCATAGTCTCGCTACCAATCTTGTGAATCCACATAGTATCAAAATTCTCTTTTGGTTCCTTGACTAAGCTAGAATTGACCATATCATCAATACAATGACACAAATATTCATTAAGAACCAGCTCATTTGCATACAACTAGTGTAGAGAACTTTTTGAACCTTAAATTTGGATGATACCTTGTTATAAAAAGGATCATTGGGAGGAATCAAGGTGGTGAACAAAGTAGTTCTAGACATATGCCCTAAGGGGGTGAATTTCAGTTCACTTTTTCTAAACACTCACATGAGGAGATGTACCCGTATTATAGTGCTTACTCTTTTCACCTATAATGTAATCCCACCAATTGTTGCATTTTGACTCTAATGGTGTTAGCTGTTTGAGCCCCACTTCAGTAGTTCTAACCAGGTGCCCTTATGCCTAAAGGGAGTGAGTCCTAATTCACTTTTTTGAAACCGCCGTGTGAGGATATCTACCCATCTTGTGCCACGTATAATGTAATGTAATCGCACCTAGTGTTGTGCTTTGAATCTAATCACTTCAACAAATTTTTCCAATATTTGATGTACACTAGTACAAAAAATTTAATGGAGGCGGTTGTTTTCAATTAATAGAGGCGAGCTTTCGCAACCGCCTCCAATAGAAGGCCTCAGTTAATCGTGTTTAACCGAGTTGGTCACCATGCCTGCCACGGTTAAATTATTTAATGGAGGTGGTCGCATTAAGTTGCCCTCCTCTATTTATTGATTTAAAAAAATAAAAAACTAATGAGCGCAATCGAGCCCACCGCTGAGCCCAATCGAGCCCTCTGCTGTCGCATCCGCCAATTTTGGGCGCCCCTACTCCTTGCTGGCCTGCACACGCCGCCCTGGTGGAGAGAGGGAGGGAGACCGTCATGGTAGACCTATGCTACCATTGTGGTGGAGACCACACCGCAGTCGTGGGAGCCCCGTGCCATGCAGAGATCCACGCGCGCCCACTATGGTGGTAGAGACCACGTCGCCGCTGTGGTGGTGGAGATCCACGACGTTCATCATGGATGAGATCAGCGCCGCCCGCCTAGCCGAGCGGGCCCCTATGCCAGATCCAATGCTAGGGCGTGTGCCATTGATGCCTGGCACCGTCCGATGCCGCACTGGAGGGCTACACGGCCCCGCACCGCCATCCACGTGAGCCGCCGCTGGGGCGCGAGTGCCTCGCATTGTCGTAGGAGAGGGAGACAGAGGACCGAGAGAGGAGAGGTGGGGTGGTTCAGTGGTTGGTGAGGAAGTGCCGAGAGAGAACGAGAGGAGGGCCCGGGGCCAGTGGGGGAGAGAGAGAAAGAGGCGTGGACAAGGAGTGGTGGAGAGGGTCTGGGAGGGAGAGGAGCCCCACGCTCGATTGGTCTAGAGAGGGTTGGGAGAGTGAGGTGAGGCTAGGGTTAAGTGTTGCTTATATATGAGCCTGATGGAAAGGCAGAGATGGGCTTTTTCTAGGTTGGGGGCTAGGCAACTATTTTTGGAGGCGGACTTTATAGTGTGCCTGCCTCCAAAAATTGATTTATTGAGGCGGACGACTTAAGGCAACCACCTCTAAAAATATTCTATTTTTGGAGACCATTGTCTTAATTTGCCTGCCTCTATTAATTGATTAACGAAGACGGTTGGCTTATAATAATTGCCTCGTTTAATTGGTGATTAACCAAGGTGGTGGCGCTAAGACGACCGTCTCCGTTAATTATTAACCGAGGCGGTCGCTCGGGAGGCTCGCCTGCCACGGAATAATGGTGGCGGGCAAAATATGTGCCCGCCTTTATTCAAAATATGACAACGCCACGCAAAAAATCATGTACTAGTGGTACCAAGCAGGTGACCTTTTGTAACATCGTAGTAGAAATTGAAAAAGACATTAGCTTTCATTGAGATTCTTTGGAGTACAAGATATACATGGTACCTGAGATTTAATGAACTAAACAGACCACCCGCTGTAAAGCATGGGCGGCTAGTACTATATATACAGTATTCCTCTCAACCGCACATTTTTAAAAAAAAGTAAACCTATTACAACTCATTTTGATCTGGAATGTTGAGCTGATCACAAAAAATTGTTCAATATAGTTTTGAATTCATTTAAAAGTCTTTTTTCAGGTCCTTATAATTTATCTGGGATGCTAAGTTCATGAGAAAAATTGTTCAACACAATTTTTGAAAACATGTAAATCAATTTAATTACTTTGAACTATGTTTTCTTAAAGAAAACTCAATTACCACATATTTTGGAAACCAGTCTATTTGGAAACTTCAATAAAATCTATTTTTCAGGTAGCGTTGGAAAAACATCAACTTGGATTCAAAACTATTAATTCAACAAACAAAATATTTTTGAAAACCACTACTTAATATTCATAGCATTGCATTGTCCTTTGTTGCTTTTGATGGACTCAACATGTGTATTAGGTGTGCGCGTTGAATAGTCCAAGAGAGCAGAGTGACTAGATATGAAATTCGCGGCTAGCAGCTGTCACTCTAGCGACAGCTAAATAGACATCTTGTACAATCCATAGACAGCTTACCAATTATTTGACTATCTACACACATTAAATACATACATGCATCTATGATCAAGCATGAATAAGATCTCTGTGTGATATTTTGTTGCTTCTTTAACACAAACGATATCACGGATAAGTAAGATGGACACAAATATATTATTTCTTTAGAACCATCAATTTAATATGATATATTAATAAATGTAAAATACAAATATATTTATTAGCATCCGATTGTTGCCTATGTGATTTCTGAACAAAATGTCGGAATACCTTTTGAACGTATGCAAATATTTTGGTGGGAAATTCAATCGAACACCTAGTGAGCAGCTGAGAAGAGATCCTTCCGTCCACTGCCTCTTTGAGGCCATGACTGCTGCAGCAGTGGTGCCGTCAGCGTCAGGGCACTGCTGCAGTCGAAGAGTAGTAAACGATGAGTGTTTTTGTTATCTAGCACCTACAGTGATTCCATTTGCCTTTCTTTTGCTTTTGACTACATACGGACATACTAACAAGAAGATAGTATTAGGCCTGTTTAGTTACCAAAAATTTCCTAATTTTGTAAAGATTTTTCATCACATAAAATCTTTGAACACATATATAAAACATTAAATATACATAAAAAGATAATTAATTGCATAATTTGTTTGTAATAGGTAATTAATTGCATAATTTGTTTGTAATTTGTGAGACGAATCTTTTAAGACTAGTTAGTATATGATTAGACAATAATTATCAAAGACAAAGAAAAATACTACAATAGTGAAATCCAAAATTTTTTACTAGACCACATGTATGTAAAGCACGTACGCCTGTTCTGATCAGAAATAATTGCTTTAGACTAGAGTCATTTAACAATATAATATTTTCGAGAAGTTTGAAATGACAACCATCTTCTAGACAAAGATGACATTTGTTTATTTCTTCAAAATAAAAATAAAGGCTTGTTGACACCATACATCTAATGTTCAGTAAAACATGATTTATCAGGCCAATACGTATATTAGCAGTACAATAACAGCATGATTTTTTATTTACCCATACTAGTGGCCATGCACGTGTGTATGGTAAATAGAAAGACATATCTTGATAAAGAGTAAAAGACTATGCACAATGCATGAAAACTCATTTAAATCATATTTAAGAGTTTTAATACATTTGAAACTATACACCAATAGTGCATCTATAGACGTGCATTATCACAAATTTAAGATTCAAACTCATTTTGAAAAAAAAATTATATAAAAATAACAAATTTCATCAGCATATACACTTGAGGATAAAAATCCTAGAATTTTGGCCTCTACTGCATATGCGAATGAAATTTGTTATTTTTTATATGATTTTTTTCAAAACGAGTTTGAATCTTAAATTTTGTTATTTTCATATGAATTTTTACTTGTTTTCGAGAAACAATCTCGAGAAACATTGAACCAGGCCAAGGCCTTGTTTAGTTCACCCAAAAACTAAAAACTTTTTAAAATTTTTCGTCACATCGAATGTTACGACACATGCATGAAACATTAAATATAGTCGAAAACCAAAATTAGTTACACAATTTGTCTGTAAATCGCGAGATTAATCTTTTGAACCTAGTTAGTTTATGATTGAACAATAATTACCAAATAAAAACGAAAGTGTTGCAGTACCTAAAACCAAAAAAAATTGAAAACTTAACCAGGCCAAAGTAGAAGAAAATCTTGTACTGCTTTAAGGGCACCCACCGCGGCAGCATTAAGGGATGGTGGCGCTGCTGGGGCTGAAACCTCGAGAAGAGCCACAGCACCGCGACGACAACCTCCGCACAGCGTGGGGACACGAGATGGCGGCGTGAGTCTCCCTCGTTTACGCCTCGCCGTCGCCGAGGTGTTTCTGTCGAAGAAGGGGAACATGTCCGGGCGAGAGGCAGGGCCTACCGCGCGCTCGGAGAGTTTCCAATGTGATAGGCTGGGCAGCGTCGACGGATTAGGGCCTTGTTTAGTTTTAAAAAATTTTGGGAAATCCACTGTAGCACTTTCGTTTGTATTTGACAAATATTGTCCAATTATGGACTAACTAGACTCAAAAGATTCGTCTCGTCAATTCCGACTAAACTGTGCAATTAGTTTTTTATTTTCGTCTATATCTAATACTCCATGTATATGTCTAAAGATTTGATGTGACGGAAAATCTGAAAAATTTTGCAAATTTTTTTGGAAAGTAAACAAGGCCTAGACCAATCTCAATAGATAGTGTCACTATATTTCACATACCAACACGTCATCGAGATTGAAATAAAACCATCTATGAAATAACACCAACAATGGAGCATTTCACTTTATTGTTTTCAAGGCTAAGCAAAGCATTTAATTGCTGCAAAATGATTGGATCACATGCAAGATGGTGAAACGATCTAGCTCTCAGTGGGGATTTCATCTCGTTTCACCACGTGGGAAACAACGCCCATAGAGTTTCACCATAGTGAAACTACTTCCTTCTCTCTCCTCTTTGTTTCATGCTGAAAGGACCAAGGATGCGCCTAGAGGGGGGGTGAATAGGCGATTCTGAAAATTCACAACTTAAAAAGCGGAAACGATTAGAACTGGAGTTTTCCACGCAAATGAAAAACTCCACACAAAGATAATCAGAGGAACAGTTGTAAACAATATTAAATAAGTCTAACACCTGCACCACAGAGATTAGATCGCAGAAAGAAATAATATTGACAACTCGCAAATACCGAACGCGTCCGGTATCAACTCGGACACGTCCAAGATACACGAGCACACAACACCTAGCTGTTTCTGTTCTCCGGCTTCTCCAAAACCTACATACAGCTTATATGAAGATGTATAGAAATACAACACCCTACAAAAGGGTATCCAACACAGATAATACAATTTATATAAGAAGTGCTGTGCTGTCCAACTCGGACACGTCCGGCTTGATCTCGGACGCGTCCGGAATTCAC
Source organism: Sorghum bicolor (assembly GCF_000003195.3). Classification (NCBI taxonomy): domain Eukaryota; kingdom Viridiplantae; phylum Streptophyta; class Magnoliopsida; order Poales; family Poaceae; genus Sorghum; species Sorghum bicolor. The sequence continues at coordinate 45,013,288 of NC_012878.2, forward strand.
GAGCAGAGGATATTCACTCCTTGTGCTGTGAAACTTCTTCCTCTCCCTGCAAGAGTCTCAATCACAGTATGTATGATACTATAACCCTGCAGAGTAGCTCACACAAAGGATAAGACACAAATTTCAAATGTAATGCAAAGGGAGACACAAAATTTGTTTTACCGAAGTTCGGTCTCCGTAGAGACCTAATCTCCGTTGAGGGGGCTACGGGTAAGGCACTCGATGACCTAGAGGATACCACTAAGGTCACTCTAGCTCAAAGGTCCTCCCTAGAGGATACCGCGAAGGTAACTCTAGCCGGAGTCTCTTCCAACTCCAACTCCTCCTTCCACTAGGTGATTTCTTCCCTTGCGGAGGTGAAATCCGACCTGCACAAACAATCCGAGGCAACCACAAACACTTGGGTGCTCTCCGGCGACGCCTAACCGTCTAGGACCGAAGAGTCCAAGAGTAACAAATGCAAATCACGAAATAGACAATATGCTCAAGTGCTCAAGTGGTGGCTTGCTCTCAAAACCGAAAAACTTTCAACCCACAAGATGGATTTGTCAATCTAGACCAAACACTCACAAAGAGAGGGTTGGAGAGAGTTAGCAAAGCTCAGCAATGTGTCACAAAACCAGTAGAATCAGCAGCACCAAAAGAAGAGGGCTGAGGGGTATATAAAGACAGTTTTGCAAACTAGCCGTTGGCCATACCGGACGCGTCCGGTATCATACCGGACACGTCCGATATGATCGAGGCCAAAAGACTTAACCCTGTTAGCTTGCTACTCCCTACCACGGTGAAGCCTACGTCGGAACTCCCGATGTACGTCGGAACTTCCGACAAGTCAGCACTACTGACGAGCACCGGAAGTGCTGACGCGCACTAGAACAACTCCCTGGTCACCGCAACTCAAAAAGTCTGTATGCGCAACAGTACTCATACCGGACGCGTCCGGTATCATACCGGACACGTCCGGTATGCACGACCTGTGCACATTGAGTTCAGTACTCAGGTTAGTTTCTCTAAGACCTCACATGGGTTGACTTGAGCACTAGAGAGTATTAATCCATGATCATGATGCATCCCTCTTAATAGTACGGCTTTCCTATCAACTCAAGATCAAAAGATAAATCAAAATGAAACCACTTGAGAAGCTTCCATCAAACCAAAGCCTTTCTTTCAATTCTTGATAAGCTGAGGATGTCATCATGTCAAACTTGTTTTCATCTTGAGCATAGCCATCTTGAGCACATGACTTGGTTCCATTCAAAAAATAGATTTGACTTCAAATGTACCAAGTCATTTCCATTAACTACTTCAAGTCATATGTTGCTTTGAATCATCCAATCAATTTTATACTTTTCATTTTTGCTTTCATATGAGTGATAGTTATCTTCTCAATAAATAAGCTTTTTTCAATAAATCCATTTGCATTGTTGTTTTGTGCTTGAACTAGATTGCTTCATACAACAATACATAATTTTGGCTTTTGTAAACTTGGATCAAATACCTGTGAGATAGCTTTTCCCTGTTTCACACTTAGCAAGATCATTAGTTCCTTTAATCATGGTTGTCATTCTATCATCCAAAACACATTAAGTGGCTTAATGCACTTACAATCTCCCCCTTTTTGGTGATTGATGACAACCTTGATTAAAGCTTACAAAAGATAATAAAATTAAGCTCTTGGGTTTAATGATTTATTTGAAGCTCCCCCTTAATATGTGCAATATGAGTGGAATTCATAATGAGACCTATAAAGGTCAATTTGCACATTTTAAGTGAGTGTCAGGCTCCCCCTAAATCATTGCATCCAGTGCAAGTGAGTGAACAATATAACCGTGATGCACATGACATGTATATATCACACAAGAATAAATACAAAACATACACCAACAGATGTCAGGGCAGCATATTTGCAAAAATAGAAATCTAAAAAATTATAACCAACACACATAGCAAACATCACATAGATTTCCCAAGTCCACAAGTCACTAAGATAAAGATCATGTCTCATTCCATAGTCTCAACAAGATACAAGATAATATAATAAGTCTCATGATACATCAATAAAAGCTCATCATAGACACTACAGCTGCAGTACATATCTCAGAATATGCCAAACATGAAGAACATCGAAGCTTTAATCAATATCTCTCCCCCTTTGTCATCCATCTCCAAAACCTGTCCTGTCCAAAGTACATATCATGAGTCAGACTCCAGATATGTACTTTAATCAATATGCCTCCCTGTCCTGGCTGCTGTGCTGGTGGTACATTCTGGGCCTGCACATGGTCTTCATCACTATCCTCAGACTCTTGACCATTGCCTGACTCATGCCCAGACTCAATCTCACCTCTGGCCTCAACTCTGAACTGATCTGACTCTGAAGCAGATGAAGAATTATCATCATCACTACCTTCTGCATAATCAGCTGGTGCTCTATCTGCAAGCCTGCCAGATTTCCTCCTCCCACCTCCACTGCCACTGCCACTACCGCTGCCAGCTGCTCTCCTAGCTTCCCTTGTTCTTTTGTAGTACCTCATGGCAGTGGGATCACTCTTGTGCTTAGCTTGTGGCTCAATCCATCCGTCTCTAGTCATGATCTCCCCCTGAATCCATAAACACAAAGGAGATATACAAGCATTTAGAGCCATGTCCAAAAGTGCCTCTCACATTGCCATAAGATGAAACAATAATCATTCGATGAATTTGTAATCACCTAGACACAATTCAATGTCAAATAGGTTCACAAAGCATCTATAATAATCATTGAGATCATCTAAGACAATAGGGAAAAAAGTCTGAAGCAAGAAAGCAGCAGGTGCTGCTATGCTGATCCATAACGGGCGCGTCCGGTATGAGGTCGGACGCGTCCGACTTGGACGCAGCAGCCTCATCCTAGGGTTCCAACTCCAAAACTCAACCAATTCAATCCAAACTTTGGACACAAATTCTAGACAAGAAATGTAGCCTCTTCACCAAAGGGATTTGGAAACAAAGCTCTATCCAATAGATCGGAAGGAGTCCGAGATTTGAATACCGTGAGAGTGGAAGAAAAGTTGGGCCTTCGATTTCTTGCTGCAGATCCTTGATTCTTGATGTTTGGAGACTCCAATCCACCTTCCTCCCTTCCTTTTCCACGGACAACTCACGAAATCGCCAAGGAGATAAGAGGATTGGCAGTTGGGAGGGAGAGAAGGGAATGAAGAGAGAACAGGTCTGAAGGGGTACGCTGCTTCTTTAACCCTGCGCATACCGGACGTGTCCGAGATGGTGCCGGACGCGTCCGAGATGCTCGGGCTCCAAATAGTTTGCTGAATTTCTTATTTTTCTTGATCCAAGACCCCTTCTATGTTAACACTGAGTCCAAACACATATATACTTAATCCAATCATTTCTCATCTCCTTTCTTTACAATTTGTACTCCAAAATATTTCAAATCTCTTTTTGAAATTTCTTCAAGAATTCTTTCCTCGGTCTTATGTCCATGAGTCTTATGATGTCTAGAGATGTGAGGAAGAGATAAGAGAGTGACTTAGGGCTTGAGAGAATCATGCTGAGTGTGATTAGGCAGTCAATCAACCAAGGAGAACAATAACCACACTTAGCATGATTAGGCCACAAAGACCAAGAATCAATTGTTTTCACAAACCACTCAGCCTACTCATGCTATTAGAGATTTTGAAAAGATTCTATCTTAAGTCAATCAAATGCACATTCTAGCATAAGGACCTTACATGCACTTACAATGCTCATATGAAACCATACCTTGGCCTTGAGCCCCTATGAATACCACTGAGTGTAACTTGAAGTATGGTCATTAATATTTAAAGTTCAATCACCAGTTGACCATACATAATTTTTTAAATTTTATTGATCCAAATTTTATCAAGGTCTACAAGCTCAAATCATAGGTTAGTGAACTCACAAACTCATTAATATGACAAAATTATAATAAATAAGGTTCAAGGATCAATTCTTGGCCTGCAAACCGAAGTTATTTCAGCCACGTAAATTTCGGACACGTCCGAGACAATGTCGGACGCGTCCGACATAAGCCACAACCCTGCAAAAAAGATCTGGGCAGTAGAACCAATCCTGGGACAACAATAGTGGTTAAATACTAAAGTACTTCTAGCCCAGGTCTTTTCATGGGCTTTTCATCAGAAATTCCTTCCCCGAGAATACCGGACACGTCCGGCCCAATGTCGGACACGTCCGACATGCCGCCCGCTGCTACAACTGTTGGCAGGAGGGGCACCTCGAATCCTCCTATCCGTTGCCACGGCGGTGGGATGCCGCCCGCACCGCCGGGGGGTTGAAGCACCAACGTTCTTCTCCAGCTCGCTCGGGAGGACACGGTGGGCCACGGCGCCGGACTTCCCCTCGCCAGCACTCTCGCGCCTCGGCTGACACACTTTCGGCCCACTCCGCTTCTACCGGGTGGTCAACCTCGGTGCCTCGCTGTTGCGCGCTGCCCTCCCCTCGGGCGCCTCGAGCCTCTGCGTCATCGCCGGAGCGTTCTGCGCCATCGCCGGAGCGATCTCCACCCGCGCGGTCGGCCGTCTTGACTGCGCGACACCCTTCTGGCGAACAGGCGCGGCAATGCGCCCTCACGGTCGTACCGCGCTCCGACGTACAGCGGATGGAGGACGACCTGGGCCTCGCCTTGGTGGCCGTGATCGGGGGGAACAGGCCCAACCTTTCAACGATGATGGTCTCCAGCTACCTCCTTGAGCGTTTTGAGCTTACATCTTTGGATGCTGATGTTCGGCGTCATGAGCCGGAGGATTTCGTGGTTCGCTTCCGCCGGGCGGCCGACCGTGACCGGGTTCTTGCCGCAGCTCTGACAGGCCCCCCTCTGCCTCTGGTGTGGCGTCCCTGGAGGAGGACGTCCTTGGCGTTGCGATGCGTTCAAGGTCTTGTTGGCGTTGCGATGCGTTCCCCTGCATGTGCGCCGTGCTGAGGTTGTCCAGCGCATCCTGGGCCCTTGCTGCGCTCAGATCACGGTGGTGCAGCTCCGGGATATTCCGGATGACGATGAACGGGAGCTGTTCATCACCGCGTGGTGTCTACATCCAAGCCTCATTCGCCCTGAGGTGGCGATTTTCATCCCAGAACCCACGCTGCCCGGGGCCGTAGAGGCGGAACGGTCTCAGTTGCCTGGACTGCGCTATGTGGTCTCCGTGCGGGTGGTTGCTGTCCAAGATTGGAGCGAAGCTGCCAATGCTCCAGGTGATGAGGACGGGGGTGGACACGACGACGGTGGTGCCGACGCCGGTGGTGAGCCAGGACCCCCAAGGGGCCCAACGCCGGACTTCAACCCCACTCCGACACGGGACAGCGACTCAGATGGCTCCATCGACAGCAACTTCAATGGGGGCCATCCCGGGTTCGACAGCCGGCGCCATGCTAGCTGCGCGACGCCGGAGGTGTCCACCGTGCCGCGGTCTATTTTCATCGGGAGCCTCGCCTGCCCGCTGGTCCACGGGGCTCGGCGCCATGCTAGCTGCGCGACGCCGGAGGTGCGGTGTGTTCTCATCGGGAGCCTCGCCTGCCCATTGGTCCCGGGGGCCCGGATGGGATCCCTCGGTCGTGCTGCGGTGGTGCAGGAGGTGGGACCCCCGAGGCGGGACCCCCCCCCGGCTGGGCTCGCGTGCTGCTGCTGTGCTGGGGGCGTCCCGTGACGCGCTGTCGGTCGAGGCAGAACCGCACAGTCCCATCTATGCGACTGTGCAGCCCGCGTCAACTCTGTCTACCCATGGGCGCAGGGTGGTGTCACGAGATGCGCTGACACCGTCGATGTCCGTGCAACGACTGGAGGAGTCGGAGCGCCCTGGTGTGGTGGGCCGTTTCATTAACATTGCTCCGCTACTGCTTCAGGATGTGAGGAGTTCTGGGCTGCCTGACCCGCTACCCGCGGAGGACTGGTGGGCCGAGTTCGTCCCTATCGAGCTTGGGGGCCCGGTGGGAGGCCGTCTGCTCGCCAAGGGGAGGGAAAATTCTAAAGAGGTCTCTGGCGCTGCTGGCGCGACCGGTTCGCCTAGTCCTGCGTCCTCGACTCATGGTGACCATGGGTGTGGCTCGTCGGCAGCCACCCCTGGTGCCTGGATCGTCTACAAGCGTCGGCGATTCAGGAAGCGGGCGGACGTCGACCGCCTCGCCCCGCCGCGTTCCTCACCAACCATCCTTCCTCAGTCGACAGGTACCTTTGCGCCAGAAACTCCGGCTGTGTCTCCAACGACCTCCAACACGGCGCCAACCCCGGCTTCTCCTCGGATTGCGGACAGGCTTTGTATCCCCATCCAAACGCCTTTGCTCCGAGGCCCGCCCAGGCTGCGCAGGGCACGTTCGCCGGTGGCCACTACCCTGCGACGAAGTGTCCGCATCGCCGCTGCTCCTCGGGAGGCAGACTCTACAAGGCAGGCGCAGCTGGTCCTGATGCAGAAGCTGGGGATCGCACCACCCACGCCAGGGGTGGACTCCGAAGCCGTCCGCAAGTACCTGAAGGCCTTCAGGCAGCCACTCTCTGATTTTGGTCATGGTGCGTTGCAATCGTTACTTGGGGAACAGGTTGATCCAGTAGCCTTTAACCTGAACGTGCTGGGGTTGGAGGGCCAGGTCTTCTAGTCTGCTGGCCTCGCCCATCTGAGTAGCAAATTTTAGTTCCCCAATGTCTACGAATCAAAGCTGTTTTGTGTGGAATGTGCGGGGCCTCAACGACCGTGCACGTCGTAGTGTGGTCAGAGAATTTTTGTTGCAGCATGGACCCTCTGTTGTGTGTCTGCAGGAGACCAAGCTCTCCCAAATCTGTAATGCCCTTGCTAACGACATTTTAGGATCCATGTATGATTACGACTATGTGCCGGCTGTCAACACTGCTGGGGGGATTCTGTTGGGTGGGCACAGAGACTGCTGGGAGGTCTCGGGGTTGTCTAAGGGTGTGCACTCCCTGTCCGCTTGCCTCACACCTGTTGGTCCCATGGCTCCATGGTGGATCACGGTGGTCTACGGCCCGCAACTTTTCATCGACAAGGTTGGATTCCTGGCGGAGCTTCTGCGCTGCAAGGACTCGTGCTTGGGACCTTGGCTGATTTGTGGTGACTTTAACATGATTTACCAAGCGGCTAATAAGAGCAATGACCGCCTGGACCGCAGAGAAATGAGGAGGTTCAAAATTTTCATTAACCAAGCTCAGTTACAGGAAGTGTCACTTTTGGGACGTCGCTTCACTTGGTCTAGTGAACGGCAAAGGCCAACGCTCGAAAGGTTGGACCGCTGCCTCGCTTCGGTGGACTGGTTCCAGGCGTTCCCGTATCACTGCCTCAGGCCTTTATCTTCGGACTGTTCTGACCACTGCCCCTTGTTGTTGCTGCTTGACACAAGGCCGGCCGACAAGCGTCGCTTCAGGTTCGAGTCCTTCTGGACTAAGTTGCCTGGGTTCATTGATGTGGTCACAGCGGCTTGGTCCCTTCCAGTTACACAAGTTGACCCCTTTCGGCGCCTAGATATCAAATTCAGGTTCCTGGCTCGCGTTCTTTGGAGCTGGAGCACGACCAAGGTGGGGTGCGTCCGATTCCAACTGGCTGTTGCGCGTGAGGTGGTCCTAAGGCTGGATGAGGCCTAGGAGTCAAGAGATCTCTCGTCCAGGGAGGTAGAGCTGCGCAAGGCCTTCAAGCTCAGGACTCTGGGCCTCGCTTCTTTGGCACGGACCATTACCAGGCAAAGGTCCAGGTTGCATTTTCTGGCTGAAGGGGATGCGAACACAAAATTTTTCAATCTGCAAGCCTATCATAGGAAACGCAACAGCAGGATTCAGTCACTGCTTGTTCAGGGTGCCGAGGTTTCCGACCCGAGCCTTCTGGCACAGGCAACTTTTGACCACTACAACTCCATCCTCGGCTCAAACTTCGAGAGGACGCAACGCATCGATCTCACCCTTATTGGGCTGCCCTCTATGGACTTGCAGAATCTGGAGGTTCTCTTCACTGAAGCTGAGGTTCGGGCGGTGGTTGCTGATCTTCCTAATGAAAGGGCTCCCGGTCCGGACGGCTTTACCGGTCTGTTCTACAAGCTAGCATGGGACGTCATCAAGTCAGACATCATGCATGCATTCAACGCATTCTGGGCACAGGACTCCAGGAGTCTGTATTTGTTGAATGACGCTTATCACATTCTTTTAAAGAAGAAGCCGCAGCCGGTGCAGCTCACAGATTATAGACCAATAAGTCTTATCCACAGTTTCAGCAAACTGGTCACTAAGTGCTTGGCAAATAGGCTAGCTGCTGTGTTGGACAGACTTGTAAGCCACAACCAGAGTGCTTTCATAAAAGGACGCTGCATACATGATAATTTCAGAACAGTTCGCCTGTCCTGCAAGGCTTTGCACAGCCAACAAACTCCAAGCATCCTGTTGAAGATCGATATTGCTAAAGCCTTTGATTCGGTGTCCTGGACTTTCCTGCTGGAAGTCTTAGAGCACTTGGGATTCGGCAGTAGATGGCGCAACTAGATCTCTACAATTCTATGCACGGCAAGCACGAAGGTGATCACCAATGGGATCCCGGGCCGAAGGATCTGCCATGCCAGAGGCCTGCGACAGGGGGATCCTCTTTGTCCCATGCTGTTCGTGCTCGCCATGGAGGTCTTCAACCATGTTTTGTCTTGGCTGGACTCGACGGACTTGCTAACAGTTTTGGGGCAGCCTGGCCAGGTGCAGCGTGTTAGCCTTTACGCTGATGATCTGGTCATGTTCCTTAAACCGGTGGAACGAGACATTCAGACACCGAAGACATGCCTACAGATTTGGTGATGCTTCGGGGCTTTATGCCAATCTAGAAAAGAGTGTCGCCACCCCCATCCACTGTTCGGACGAGCAGATCGCTCTGGTGCGTCACATGCTGGATTGTCGGGTTAAAGACTTCCCCTGCCGCTACTTGGGTATCCCCTTGTCCATCTTCAAGCTGCGGCGGTGACATGAACAGCCACTCATTGACGCGGTGGCGGCCAGGCTGCCGCTTTGGAAGGGCAATTTGTTGAACATCGCTGGCAAGACGACGTTGGTGCGTAGCACGCTTTCAACGATCCCGGTCCACACGTCAATTGCCCTTTGCCTTTCTTCGTGGGCAATTGAATCCTTTGACAAGCTTCGCCGAGGATTCATTTGGGCCGGGGCGGCTACGGTTTCTGGAGAGAAGTGTAAAGTGGCATGGTCCATCTGCTGTAGACCGCGGGAGTTAGGCGGCCTTGGAGTGGCTGACCTACGGCGAACAGGGATTGCCTTGAGGGTGCGTTGGCCATGGATGCACAGAGTGGGGCAGGCGCGCTCCTGGGCTTCGCTGCAGAACCAGGAGGAGAAGGCGGTGATGGACTTGTTCAAGGCCACAACGACGTCCGCCGTTGGAAGCGGTGAATCAACTTTTTTCTGGATTGATAGCTGGCTGCATGGCGCTTGTGTACGTCAGCTTGCACCCGCCGTGTTTGCTGCTGTTCCAAGGCAGCGCTGGGGGACGACCGTGGCAGAAGCCCTTCCTGGCTTCGCCTGGGTTAGTCACATTGCTAGGCCTCGCTCCCTCAGATTGATTGCAGAGTTTGTGCAGCTGTGTAGGGAAATCGAGCGGGTTCATCTGACGCCCGGGGTGCCGGACACGTTCACCTGGAACCTAACTTCTTGCCAGAGCTACTCGGCGGCGTCCGCCTACAGTGCAATGTTCTTTGGCTGCTCCAAGCCGCTGGGGGCTGCTCTGATCTGGAAGACCCCGGCGCCACCCTGTGTAAAGTTTTTCTTCTGGCTTGCCCTCCATGGCAAGTGCTGGACGGCTGACAGGCGCTGGCGCCTTGGGCTGCAAGACGATAACTCATGCATCACTTGTGACCAATCTGCTGAGACGCTGGACCACATCATCCTGGGCTATGTTTTCAGCAGAGAAGTTTGGGCGGCGTGCCTCAGGACGTTTCGCCTGCTTGAGCTGATTCCAACGCATGAGGAACGAATCATGGACTGGTGGACGACGTCTCGTAAGCGTCTACCGAAGGTGCTGAGGCGCGGTTTCGACTCTTTGTTCTTCTTGGTGAGATGGAATCTGTGGAAGGAGAGGAACGGCAGAACCTTTGATAGGGCTGCCAGGCAGCCTCAGCAGCTCGCCCAGGCTATTGTGGAAGAGGCATCTCTTTGGATCGCAGCGGGCTACCATTCTCTGGGAGCTCTGGACGCCAGGCGCGCTGGTTGATTAGCTTCACGCCTCTGTGGCGCGTTTTTCTTTTGTCTTCTGTGTTGAGTTCTTGTGTGGGGTAATCTGCGGATTACTTTGTGTAAACTCTAGGTTTTCTGCTTAATGAAACACATGCCATTGCATGTTCTCGAAAAAAATGTACAACTTGAAGAGTGTTGAAGTTGCATGAAATCTTGTCAAGCCTTTTCTTGAGCTCGAAGTTTTCCTTTTCTAGTTGAACAACACTAGAAAGAGCATTAGTAACAAAATCATGCTCAATTGACAATTTTTCATACCTCTCATTCATTTCCTTTAGCTCTTCAAGCTTGGATATGAGGGACTTGTCTTGATCATGAAATTTTTGATCTTGTTCCTCATTTATCAGTTTCATGAATATGAGCTTGTCCTTGCTGCTAAGATGATCAAGCATGTGACTATCTTCATTTTCACTTTCTCTTTGATCATCCTCTTGAGCCTTCTCTTGCTTGGTTTCTTTCTTCTTCTTCTTCTTCTTGCTCTTCTTGGCCATGAGACACAAGTGATGAGAGTCATGGGATTCTATTGTTGACTCATCACTTGGTCTCCACTGAGGTGCATTATTGCTGCATTGATCTGCTTGCTGTCCTGCTGCCACAGCCATACCGGACACGTCCGGTATCATATCGGACACGTCCGGTATGTGCTGCACTGCCAGCACAGCGGCATTTGCATTGATCAGCTTTGGCTCTGCACTCTTGAGGTTGCTAGATGTTTCTTCATTGCAGTGAAGTATAGTGGACATATTATCCTTTGTTTTCCACACATAGCACTCATTGTCATTGGTTTTTCCATATAACTCATACAACTTGATCCAAATGACATGAGCACTTGATGGAAGAGTTTGTCCATTGAAAATTGCTTCATCCTGAACCTCTACACTTAATGTACTCAAAATGACATTAGTAGCTAGAGCATTGAGTTGCACATATATCTCTTCCTCTTTTGGAATATTCTTATAACTAAACCAATCGACTATGGAATGAGATATACTTGCATCCACAATCTGCTCTACAAGTGGACTGATAGTCCGAAAAGTATTGAGTACATGATTTGACCAAGATAGAAAGTTTGAACCATCATTTTGGAGAAGTATGGGATCCATGTTATTAGGCGTCGACATCCTTTTCTCACAAGCGGTGAAGCTCGATCGTGAGACCTTGCTTTGATACCAATTGAAAGGACCAAGGATGCGCCTAGAGGGGGGGTGAATAGGCGATTCTGAAAATTTACAACTTAAAAAGCGGAAACGATTAGAACTGGAGTTTTCCACGCAAATGAAAAACTCCACACAAAGATAATTAGAGGAACAGTTGTAAACAATATTAAATAAGTCTAACACCTGCACCACAGAGATTAGATCGCAGAAAGAAATAATATTGACAACTCGCAAATACCGAACGCGTCCGGTATCAACTCGGACACGTCCGAGATACACGAGCACACAGCACCTAGCTGTTTCTGTTCTCCAGCTTCTCCAAAACCTACACACAGCTTATATGAAGATGTATAGAAATACAACACCCTACAAAAGGGTATCCAACACAGATAATACAATTTATATAAGAAGTGCTGTGCTGTCCAACTCGGACACGTCCGGCTTGATCTCGGACGCGTCCGGAATAGTTGGACACGTCCGGCTTGATCTCGGACGCGTCCGGAATTCACGATCAGAGGATATTCACTCCTTGTGTTGTGAAACTTCTTCCTCTCCCTGCAAGAGTCTCAATCACAGTATGTATGATACTATAACCCTGCAGAGTAGCTCACACAAAGGATAAGACACAAATTTCAAATGTAATGCAAAGGGAGATACAAAATTTGTTTTACCGAAGTTCGGTCTCCGTAGAGACCTAATCTCCGTTGAGGGGGCTACGGGTAAGGCACTCGATGACCTAGAGGATACCACTAAGGTCACTCTAGCTCAAAGGTCCTCCCTAGAGGATACCGCGAAGGTAACTCTAGCCGGAGTCTCTTCCAACTCCAACTCCTCCTTCCACTAGGTGATTTCTTCCCTTGCGAAGGTGAAATCCGACCTGCACAAACAATCCGAGGCAACCACAAACACTTGGGTGCTCTCCGGTGACGCCTAACCGTCTAGGACCGAAGAGTCCAAGAGTAACAAATGCAAATCACGAAATAGACAATATGCTCAAGTGCTCAAGTGGTGGCTTGCTCTCAAAACCGAAAAACTTTCAACCCACAAGATGGATTTGTCAATCTAGACCAAACACTCACAAAGAGAGGGTTGTAAAGAGTTAGCAAAGCTCAGCAATGTGTCACAAAACCAGTAGAATCAGCAGCACCAAAAGAAGAGCGCTGAGGGGTATATAAAGACAGTTTTGAAAACTAGCCGTTAACTAGCCGTTGGCCATACCGGACGCGTCCGGTATCATACCGGACACGTCCGATATGATCGAGGCCAAAAGACTTAACCCTATTAGCTTGCTACTCCCTACCACGGTGAAGCCTACGTCGGAACTCCCGACGTACGTCGGAACTTTCGACAAGTCAGCACTACTGACGAGCACCGGAAGTGCTGACGCGCACTAGAACAACTCCCTGGTCACCGCAACTCAAAAAGTCTGTATGCGCAACAGTACTCATACCGGACGCGTCCGGTATCATACCAGACACGTCCGGTATGCACGACCTGTGCACATTGAGTTCAGTACTAAGGTTAGTTTCTCTAAGACCTCACATGGGTTGACTTGAGCACTAGAGAGTATTAATCCATGATCATGATGCATCTCTCTTAATAGTACGGCTTTCCTATCAACTCAAGATCAAAAGATAAATCAAAATGAAACCACTTGAGAAGCTTCCATCAAACCAAAGCCTTTGTTTCAATTCTTGATAAGCTGAGGATGTCATCATGTCAAACTTGTTTTCATCTTGAGCATAGCCATCTTGAGCACATGACTTGGTTCCATTCAAAAAATAGATTTGACTTCAAATGTACCAAGTCATTTCCATTAACTACTTCAAGTCATATGTTGCTTTGAATCATCCAATCAATTTTATACTTTTCATTTTTGCTTTCATATGAGTGATAGTTATCTTCTCAATAAATAAGCCTTTTTCAATAAATCCATTTGCATTGTTGTTTTGTGCTTGAACTAGATTGCTTCATACAACAATACATAATTTTGGCTTTTGTAAACTTGGATCAAATACCTGTGAGATAGCTTTTCCCTGTTTCACACTTAGCAAGATCATTAGTTCCTTTAATCATGGTTGTCATTCTATCATCCAAAACACATTAAGTGGCTTAATGCACTTACACATGCAAAAAGTACTGTTTTGCTGACATGGCGTTCTAATAAATGTGCATGACATCCTGGTGAAACCCCCACTGAGACTAGCCTTATAGTGGGCTGGCTAAATTCTGATGTGGAGAAGAGAAGAGAGGAGAGAGAAGAGAAGCAGGCTATAAGCTTACAGCCAGTTTAGGCATAGAAATCAAAAAACTTTATGAGAGAGATAAGTGAGTCATGTATTAATAGTAAATAGCTAACTATTGTATGGATGAGCTAGAAAAATGTTGTAAGAAACCTTATAGCCAGTAAATGGACTGTATTATTAAACTTGCTCTTAACAGTGGATGATGAGCTAAGTCAGATGACAAGCAATTTCTCGGATGGCCAACTACTCGGGCAAAGGTGTTTTTTTTTAAGAAACAAGAAAGCCCCTGTTGAAGAATAGAGGCAATCAAGCATATTACAAAAAAGAAAGTTCACAAGCTCACAAGGGTAGGGTGTACGAGTATAAGGTAATATTAAATCATATGTTTTCCATCATGTAATAATATATATTACGTACCAACTAAAGCTATACTCCCTCCGTTCCAAAAAAATATTGTTTTAGAATTTGAGACATTTTATTTAATCATTCATCTTATTCATTTTTTTGCATAATATTATATATTTTGTTAAGACTTATTTTATCATTAAAGATACTATACTAATAAAAAAATATTTTATAATTTACAGAAAAAAATTAAATAAAATAAATGGTCAAATATGATGTCTAAAAGTCAAAAATGTTTTTTTTTAAGGACAGGGAGAGTATTTGTCAACAACAGAGCTAAATTTTAATAGGGAGTCCTAACAAATGGAGATATGATTGCTGTCAAGAGGTTTACATCGACAATCAAAGGGCTTTCAATACGAGAACGAAGCCAAGGCATCTAATGAGGCTTACACACCGAAATATAGTGCAGCTTGTAGGCTACTGTTCTGAAACAGAGATGACACTTGTACGGTACAATGGAAAATTTGCTCGTGGTGAGAAGTCAGAAGTCAGAGGTTGTGCTTGGAGTACATGACAAAAAGAGAAGTCAGAGAGGTTGTTGTGCTTGGAGTACTACATGACAAAAGGAAGTCTTCGTTGTCATGTTTCAGGTACCACAAGTCCATTGTTCAATTTCTTTTTGTTCAAGTTTGAAATTGAACTTCGAACTGCAATTTATATCTAGAACAATGTTTTTAAATTGGCTTATCATCCCTAATCACCTAATCAGTCTGGTACCGATTAGAAATAATATGATTAATCGATAATCAGGATGATCAGTTTCGATTTAATCATCTATATAATCGTCCAGCATATAGCAGAACTATATATCATATATGTATCACCTCTCTTTGAAGAGCAAATGTCGGAAATATATCCAGCATGAATTTAAGTGGAAAAGAGGACTTAGCAGCTAATGCACAAATGAATATTGATTTTTCAGAGGATGATTTACTCGGCGAAGAACCACTCAGTGGAGGTTAGGACAGCAGTGACACTTTCTTCTTCGGCACCAGAACGCATGCTGCAGCGATTCGTCACCGATGGTCTTCCTGATGGTTTTCGATACTTTCTCTGACGGAACAGGCCGTCATAGAAAAACTTGCCTGGGGTAATGAACATTTCTTACAAACAGTCTGCAACCCAGCTCCTTTTGTAGGCAGTTTCACATTCATAAATCAAGCAGTCATAATAAAATTATAATATCTTAGGTGTGATCCGCTTGTTCCCACGCAAATGTATTGAATAACAACTTAACAAGGAGCTCCTATCGATACAGTTTAAGCTCAAGCAGCTGAAAGAATGAAAGGCCATGCATGATGTTAATGAGCTAACGAGAAACACATGTACTGATTTTCTAAGGCTGAGGAATCAGCTTTATTAAATCTTAAAAGTGTTTTGATGTGGTATGAGCAAATCACAGGGATGCGCATAAATTTTCATAAGAGTGAATTGGTACCCCTAAATTTAGATCATAGTGAAGCACATAGATTAGCCCATATTTTTTCCTGCACCTTGGGTTCTTTTCCTATTAAATATCTAGGAGTGCCTCTTCACTATGATAATTTGACTAGGGAGGACATTCAACCTTTAGTAGATAAAATCTTGAAAAAGGTAGCAGGGTGAAGGGGGAGACTCCTCTCTTTAGCAGCTAGAGCTATGTTAATTAAAGCTTGTTTGGCTAGCATACCGGTGTACCTTTTGTCTTTTATTAAGTTCCCTAAATGGGCTATCAAGATCATCAACACCCATATGAGTAATTATCTCTGGAATGATTCTGTAGATAGCCACAAATATCATTTAGCTAATTGGGAACTTGTCTCTATGAAAAAAGAGTTTGGAGGTCTAGGTTTACCTAACCCGAGAGATCTTAATATTTGTTTATTAGCTTCTTGGCTGAGAAGGTACCAAGTAGATAAAGAGAAGCTCTGGAAAGAGCTTATAGACTTTAAGTATGACACTACAAATCCTAACATTTTTCAGACAAATACTATAGGAGCTTCTAGTTTTTTCAAGGGTTTTATGAGGGCAGCTCAAACAGCTAAGATGGGTTTCAGATGGAACATAGGAAATGGTAAAAGAGTTAGGCTTTGGGAGGATAATTGGCTAGGCTCTTCTAGTTTGGCAATTCAGTTTTGGCCTCTATATAGGATTGTTAACGAAAAGAAAAAAACAGTAGCCGAGGTGTGGGATGGTACTGATCTAAAATGATCTTTTAGAAGAAATGTTTCCGCTTAGATGTACCAGGCTTGGTTGGAAATAGTAGAATTGGTTGCAACTATTCAGTTGTCTGATGAGGAGGATGAGTTCATTTGGAATTTCAATTTCTCTGGTATTTACTCATCTCAGTCTCTGTATAAGGTTACCAATTTTAGGGGGATTAAGTCGGTTCATGTTTCTGCTGTTTGGAATATTAAAGTGCCTCCCCGGGTTCATTTCTTCTTGTGGCTGGTTATTAATAATAGGGCTCTAACTAGGGATAATCTAGCAAAAAGGAGAAAAGTTGAGGATGAGAATTGCCTTTTTTGTCTAGAGAGAGAAACCATTCGTCATATTTTCTTTGATTGTGTAGTTGCTAAGAGTTGTTGGAATATTGTGTCAGATGTTTTAGGTTTCCAGGTTGGAGGAAGTATGTTAGACATTGGTAAATTTTGGCTAAGTGACAAGAGACACTGTGTGACTAATATGATTACTTCAGCTGTCATTTGGTCGATCTGGAAACTTAGAAATGATTTATGTTTTCAGAGAATTGGCTGGAGAAGCATGGAAATGCTTCTTTTCAGGATTTCTGGGTTACTCCAGAACTGGATGGTTATCTGCCCAGTCGACAAGAAAGCTTCGCTGAAATATTTCATCGACAAGATCAAGCTGACGGCAAGCAGGATACTTTGGCTACCATATGTCAATCAACCCACCACCTGAAGTTCTAGAAAGGAGATGAAGAAGAAATATCTTGGTGTCACAAGTGGTCTAAGGAAGAGGAGTCTGGTCTGAAGACGGAGACACTTTGGTGGAGCTTGCTGAACTTCTCTATTGAGTAGACTCGGTAGTGCTTTTTGGGCAAGTTTCTAGCTGTCAGTTTTGGTTTCTTTTTCTAGTATTTCAGTCTTGTTCTTTTGGTTCAGTGCTGGCGGACATTTGGCTGGAACTCTGTTTTTTGAGATAATTGAAAGGCCGCGGCGATTTTGCCCTTGAACTCTAAAAAAACACATGTACTGATGTACAATTGTACATGAGTACATCAGTCTTCACGTCCTCTCAAAGACCAAATTCTGAATAACAAATTAAATCTACTTCACATTTATTTACAACAGCTTACACCAAGACTTCATCCACAATTTACACGAGTGATAACGAGGACACTACTGTAGTTTCATGTCCAAAAACATTGGACATTGGCATTGATGTCAGTGCTAAAAAAAGACCATCACAACCGGTTCTTAGCCTCTCCCTTCATAATCAATTTATGTGCTGGCAGTAAATAGAGTTATGACACCCAGTGTGAGTGAAAATGCTTACACTACTCCTGATTTTTTTGCTATGAACCGGCTGTGAAATACGTCCTTTACAAATGTTTGGTATTACCTTTCAATCCCTTTAGGTCCCGCAACCCTACTCTAGATTTACAAATTCCACTGTTTCCCAAAGCAAACGACTAAGCTATTTTGGAAAACTAGTTATAATTCTTTAAATAAGAGAGGGGATGCAGAAACATATGGGGCCACTACTACCTCAACATAAACACATTGAAACATAAAGAAGTTCACAAAAGTACCTCAACATAAACACATTTAAACATAAGAAGTTCACAGAGTACCTCACTATTTACATTGAAACATAAGAAGTTCACAAATGTAATTAAGACAGTTCAGCAGGGGTACGTTGAGCTGAGCATGCTCTGTATGCATACTTAACCCCGATAGACAATCCTTAAGCACATGGACAATATTAACTATACTAGACATAGTTGGAATTTGTTACTTATGCAGCTGAAAGACGAGGTACAACTGCAGTGTAGAAACCTGTGTAGGGATAACATGATTGATAGGAACCAATCCGATAGACGTTGAAAAGCTCCGTGAACTTCATGGAGTCAAGCTGGATCGCGAAGGCGCCACTGGTAAATGTGGACACATGAATGGCATTGTTGTCCTCATCAAACCCCAGTATCCTTGCTGCTGACAAATCACACTCCATCATATTCATACGTGGTATCGGAAGGAGGTTGTCCAGCTGAATTGTTTTCTGAAGAACCCATTCGACGGCACCATCTGGTGAGCTGGCCTTCCTCTTCCACACCTCCATGATGAGTTTGTACAAGATTGCAAGTCCCAGCTCTCCATCCTGTGTCCTCACGACCTGGAACAAGGATCTGTCAATGGGACAGAGGCTCTTTGGCGTCTTGATTATGCCTACACTGTGGCTCTCAAGATCAAATTCAAGGATGCCATTTGGCCACCGGAGAAATCCACAGAGTGCATTCCCAATCAAGACACTGGGCAGATTGGACACTGACAAGGGAATAAGAACAGTTGAGATGGTGTCGCCCCATTTTCCGGTCTTGGATTCGTAGACGCACATGGACACACGTACGCGGCCATCGTGTACGTCGTCCGTGCGTATCAAGATGACCTTGAAGGGCCTCAACTGCCCATCGTCGGCATCGGCGGTGGCGGTGGCGCCGGTGCTCAGCACCGTGCCACGGCAGCAGTGCGCCCCGTCGTCAGTGGTGAACTCCGCTGGATAGTCCACGGTGGCCCGGCAGCCGGCGACGGGATCCCACACGACGGCGTGGAGGCGTCTCCGGTTGATGAGGAGCGCGAGGCCGTGGCGGCAGCCGAGGAAGAAGAGGCGCTCGCTAGCACCGGGCTGCCGCGGCAGGGAGAAGCTCTCCGGTGGGATGCTGTCAGGCGGGGCCAGCGTCGGGGTGAAGCCGGGCCCGTGAGAGTCGTTGAAGAAGTAGCCCAGCAGGGGCGGAGGCGTCCGGTGGTGGTGGTGCTCGCGGAAGCGGCGGAGGAAGAAAGGGTCCGCGACGAGGCTTCGCCAGCGTTTGCAGACGAGGGCCGCGCGCGGGAGAGACGACGGCAGCGGCGGCAGGCGCAGGAGGATCTCACGGAGGATGTCGTCGTTGTCCGGCAGCGGCACCGCCTGCACTGGTGCTGCGGGTGCACGTTCCAATCCAATGCAACACCTGGGAGAGGAGAAGCATGTACAGAATTGTTGTTAGTATACTAGCTACTGCCTTCTGTTGTCTGAATGGAGTTACATATATGAGCTCGGTAAGGTAACTACGTACATACCTTGCAAAATGCAGGAACTTGCGAAGCATCGTTCTGATGACGACGACGACGACGACGATTGCAACGAACTCTGGTGTGGGATCGCAGGAGAAACGCTGAGGATCGGAGCCTGCTGGAGATAGACGAAGCCGCGTCTTCCGGACTCCGGCCGGTAGTGCAGTGCGTTTTATGGGCTGGAAAACTTGGCGGCTTCTTGGGTCCAACTGTCCAAGTCAGGGTGTGCATTCAATGTTTAACAGTCAGCGATCAACTGTAGTGATTCGTTTGTCCTTTTGTTTTGTTCTCGACGCGTACGTGGTACACACACTGAAGAGAATTTTACTTAGACTTTGAAAGTAAACATCAAGCTTGATGGCTGGATAATTCAACGCGGATTGGACCAGCAGATTATGATTCACAGTCCCGTCACAACGAGGATGCGAGAGCGAGCATGCATCTAGCTACATCACGCACTTACACCACCACACCCGTGCACTCACTGCTAGTTGTCAGGATTTGATTCCAAACGGATCGGATGGATTATGGATAGATGCATCCATATGTTCATCACCCTAACGAAAACATACAAGTGCTACTCGAATTTTGTTGGACGTGGCTAATGCAACGAATCACGAGGGGGGTTAAGTGTACGAAGTAAAACAGAAAAAATTTAAGGAAGTCCGTCAAGAACTTAGAATTAGTAAAAGAGATCACCTGGCAAGAGTGGTGGCCTGTAAATTACTAAGTAAGATATAGCAAATCACTTAGTGGTGTCCTACTATTAAATATGGGCTAGATCTGTTGAGTTGCTGGGCTAGGTCTAAAGACCTCCAGGTAATTTTGGCCCGCGGGGGAGGGGGGGCTTCAGCCCCACACCAGCCCCTAAATCTGCCCCTGCGTGCGTGCAATTATCTTTCAGAACGCACACAGACCTTCTTCCTCCGGCAGGCCTGCCCCTTC
Source organism: Sorghum bicolor (assembly GCF_000003195.3). Lineage (NCBI taxonomy): Eukaryota > Viridiplantae > Streptophyta > Magnoliopsida > Poales > Poaceae > Sorghum > Sorghum bicolor. The sequence continues at coordinate 45,033,557 of NC_012878.2, forward strand.
CTCGCCTCAGGCCCACGGCTCCCGCGACACTGCCCTTCTCGTCCTCGCTCCCACCGCTACCCACCACCCCCAAACGGTAGGGACGCGTCAAAGCTCCACCGCCGCGTGCGGGGACCTCCTCCTTCCCCTCCCTCCTCCCACCGCCGCCATGGCCATAGGCACCCCTGTCCCGATCTGGCTCATCCACCTCCACTGTTCCCACCGCTTGGCCGACCTAGCTTCCTTGAGCCCCTTCTCTTCTAAGCCCACCGGAGTTGGGGAAGAAGAGAGGGAGAAGGGCAACGCCTTCTAAGTCCGACGGAACCCTAACTCTCAGATGCTTGAACACGAAAGGAGGAGGAGGAGGAGCAAAAGAAGGACACACCTTGAGTTCGCCAGCGTGGGTGGCCTAGGAGCGTATGTAGCTACTAGATCGACGAGGAGAGAGACCGCGCGGTGTGGTGGCCTCCTTCAAGCGTGGCTGCAATGGGGAAGAAGAGAGGGGAGAGAGGGGAAATAAAAGGTGGGGGGTGCGGTGTGGCTAGGCGGTGCGTTAAATGTCTGCAGGCCAAAAATAAAGTAGCTTTTGCCAGTTGTGTCTAGGAGAAGCCATCTAAGTGCATATATATCGTCTCCACTAGATAAAACATTTATTTACCTAAAACGCCTTTTCTCAAGTTCAGGCTCTCTTTAGCGGGGTTGGACTTCTCTAAAAATGGTGAAACCAGGAAAAATCATGTTTTAGTTGCTTTATCTTTTGTCTTGGTTTTGGCTTTAGGAGTCATTCTCGTGTGTACAAGTTTGGTATGGCGTTTGATTTCAGTACGCTTTACAGTGTGCTAGCCTACGATGCCACCATGTTGTGCTTCTATGGCGAGTGTCTCCCCAGCCAGTACAAGTTCAACTTCCCAGCCATGGCGCATCTCATCAGCGTCCTTGACAATCTTCTAGTCCACCTTACCATCGCCAACATCAAGGTGATCATTGTGGACTGCGACTGAAGCTGTGCTCGGTGTTTTTTGCAATGCTCATGTGCCCGATACTACCAAATGCACCATTAGGACCCACCTCTGATGGTGTTGGTGCTAGCTACTGATGGTGTTGCCACACCACTGCCAGCACTAAGGTGACCACCATAACTGATGACCATCATGCATGGCAACACCAAGAAGAATTTAGATGGAGACTTCATGGCTAGTGCTGAGTGCCTACTCTCTTGCAACCTAGATGATTTCGTCATGGTGTTGGATGTGGGACCATATCCCTCCTCTTTTTTTCCTCCACACTCAAAAAAATTCATGGATGGTTCTATGCTTTGTCTAGGGCCATGGCCCTAGGCTCAAATTCATGTTGCTCACATCAAAATGGCTAAGAGTACAAACACACTTGCCTCACATTCACATACTGGCCTAGAGAGGGCATGGTACTAATATGCATTGGCATTAACATATATGGTACAAGCAGTAATAAGTAGAAGATTTCCAAATAAAGTGATAATACACTTCCAAGGTGATGAAATCATAATCTATACTACAACCAACATGGTAACACTCTTAGATATTAAAATGTAGTATATCTGGATTTTATTTAATTACATAGATGAACTAACATAGATAGCCAAAATGGGCACTAACTATGTAAAAGGTTATTCACCATAGCAATTGTAGGAGAACTCACATTGTGTTCCCATGATATGTCCTCCATATATGGTTTGTTTCACTTGAATGTGCATGTATGGCTTTTGTAGCATCTAGGACACAAATATTCTAACTCCAAACACCAACAATATGGTGAATCATTCTAGTTTGCGCTTGCAAGGGCTTTGTATTTGTCTTCATCTCATCTATGGAGTCAAAAAGACTCATGCGTCCACCAAAATATTCTCTTAGTTCTCACACACTGGTTGCCTTAGCTAGCGTAGTCTCGCTACCAATCTTGTGAATCGACACACGTATCAAAATACTCTTTTGGTTCCTTGACTAAGACAGCACTGACCATATCATCAATGACTCAGATATTCATGAAGAACCAACTCATGAGCATACAGCCAGAGTAGAGAACTTTTTGAACCTTAAATTTGGATGGTACCTTGTTATCAAGGGAGGAATCAAGGTGGTGAACAAAGTAGTTTTAGGCAAGTGCCCTTATGCCTAAGGGGAGTGAATTTCAATTCACTTTTTTCTAAACAGTCACATGAAGAGATGTAGCCGTATTGTAGTGCTTACTTGTTTCACCTATAATGTAATCCCACCAAGTATTGTGCTTTGACTCTAATGGTGTTAGGTATTTGAGCCCCACTTCAGTAGTTCTCACCAGGTGCCCTTACGTCTAAGGGGAGTGAGCCCTAATTCACTTTTTTGAAACCGTCGTGTGAGGAGATCTATCCATATTGTGCCACTCCCACCCATTGTTGTGCTTTGAATCTAACCGCTTCAACAAATATTTCTTCACACCAGCATGCCATGCATTGATTTTATTTGCTGTCCTATAAAAGGTATCATGTAACGGATGCAAACATCTGTGGCCCTTCCATAACACTGTAATGAGAAAGACATTAGCTTTCATTGATAAATTTTTCCAAGATTTTAATGTACCAAGGAAGCCACCTTTCGTAACACCATGGTGGAAATTGAAAAAGACATTAGCTTTCATTGAGATTCTTTTGAGTACAAGTTATATATACACGGTACCTGAGATTTAGTGAAGTAAGCAGACCACCCAGAGTGTGGGTGGCTAGTACTATTATATGTATAGTACTAGGTGAATCCCCGCGCGTTGCTGCGGGATTTTTTTAAAAATAAATTATTATATATATATAGCATTACTACATGGTATTCGGTATATTATATATGTATACATGTGTATGAATTTGACTTGCATGTACTTTATTGTATTAGATCAGGTAAAAATTTGCTAAGTTAATAGAAGAAAAACTAATATTTAGTTACATTATAGAGAAATCGGTGATGAAACAAATAGTGTATGTACATGACTTTAAGTTAATAGATTAAAAATTTAAAGTATTTTACATGATATAGATAACATGATCATTTTAATTAATATGGGATGACATGGACTTAGTGGGGAATGATGTGGACACCTTGCATGAAGAGAGAATTCATCTAGTGGGGTTTAGCTTTATAAGAGTATATGATTCCTCTCAATCATGCATTCTTTAAAAAAAGGTAAACCTATTACAACTCAATCAAAAAATTTATGTGAATCACGGGGACTTCTATCCCATTTTGAAGTCAGTATAATTTAATCTGGAACGTTGAGCTGATCAAAAAAGAAAAATGTTCAATATAGTTTTGAAAACATTTAAAAGTCATTTCGAAGTTCTTGTAATTTATCCGGGATGCTGATGAGCTCATCAGAAAAATTGTTCAACATAATTTTGGAAACATGTAAATAATTTGATTACTTTGAACTATGTTTTCTTAAAGAAAACTCAATCACCATGTATTTTGGAAACCAACCTATTTGGAAACTTCAATAGAATCTATTTTTGAGCTAGCGTTGGGAGAGAAAAATTCAACTTGAATTCGAAACTATTAATTCAACAAACAAGATATGTTTGAAGACCTCTACTTTACATTCATACGTTGTCAATTAAAATAAATCTTACACCATTGCTGCATGTAATATCTTGTTTTTTTTTAGAAAAGAAAAGATAATGAGAGCAGGAGACGAGATGCTGGACACAGGTCTATTAATTCGTTTTGCAATCACCTCATTCACAACACGTAGTTCCTTCTTATAATGCATTATTCATCAGTTCTTGACTTTTTCAAATAGAAACCCAAAAAGAAAACAAAGAAAATAAAGAAGACGTGTATTCGATGCAGAAGCAGAAACTCGGAGCTGCTAGCTCTCTTTTTGGTAAGAGTGAGCGGGCGGTCCTCAGCTGCTTTTGATGGACTCAACATGTGCATTTGATGTGCGCGTTGAATAGTCCAAGAGAGCAGAGGAGCAGATGATGACATTAGCAGCTGGCAGCAGAGATGAATCCATGAAAATATTTAGAGCGGACTTCTTTAACCTCCGAACAACTTCAGCAACCTCTTCAAGTATATGCATGACAAAAATTCCTAAGGGGAGGCTCTATGGGTCCAGCGACCATAGGAGGGCTAAAGTCCCGTCAGCCCAACCGCTGGCTGTCATTCTATCGAGCTAGGTAGCTAGCAGTAAACGATGAGTGTTTTTGTTATTTAGCACCTACAGTGATTCCATTTCCCCCTTTTTTTTTTTTTTGCTTAGGACTATACTGACATACCTTTTTTTTGGGACTATACCGAAGACTGTTTTGGTGACTCTGCACGAGTTTCTTTATGACAGTGAGAAGCAATCTGTTTGGTGCCTTCATACTGAGGTGGACATGGCGATGGAATAGTTATGCTTATACTTAAGGTACAGTTGGATGAGTTAGGGCCAGTTACTAGTTGAGCTAAAAAATAACTCAAATTAGGTTACTAGTTGAGCTAAAAAAAATAACTCAAATCAGTTAAGGTTAGCTAGCTAGTTACCTAATTAAAGGCTTGGCTAAACAATTAGCCCTCAAATTTGATGTATCAAAGCTAATTTTTAGCTGGCTAGCAATTAGCTCTGGTATCGAAACAGACCCTTACAGCTATGGCAAAGCATGTGCCTTGTGCTAGTATATAATAACTTCAAATTACAACAGAAGTTGCTCACTGGATCAAACTTCCACCCTTCAATGTGTATGGAAAATATATGCTTCAGAGTAGAAGGAATTTCTGATTTGCAATCCTTCCGATCTTACAACAAAAAATCCATCAGTTATAATGATTTCATCATTATTATCCACCTTGTGTCATAGGAACAGTATCAGAGTTCGATAGCTTCAACAATACCAGCTTACACCAGGATGGTAGTTTTTTTATTCTTCATTTGCACCAAACTACCTTAGCAGAATGCAAAACACATTGTGCATCATCTGAGTCACGCAAATGTATAATCAGTACAAAAGAAAACAGACATATCAGAAAAGGCATGATGATACACACTAGAGGTTATAATTGCATACTCCCTCCGTATAGGATTTAGAAGTCATTTAGAACGGTCTCCAAAACACAACTTTGACATCTTATTTTTATAAAATTATTTAGAAAACAATAATATATGTATACTTTTATTAAAGTATTTTTCATGATAAATCTATTCATATAATTTTCACATTTGTAAACTCAACAATTTAAAAGTTATTGATGATTTATATTTCCAATGTTTGACCCAAACCTTGTCCAAAAGGACTTTTAAATCCTATACGGAAGGAGTAACTAAGGTATTAAATAATTGAAAGAAAAAAATATAAAGCAATTCTCGTACAATCTAGGATCTAATCAAATCTGAACATCCACACTAAGCTCACAAGTGCACTTTAGCTAAACTGCGGTCAACACTAAGGATTGAATTTCTAGTTCTAGTCCTCCAAGTGGTCAACACACTGAATATGACAACAAACTTAGGCATAAGACAATACCCTTATTGCATTCATTATAGTGCTAAATGCAGATTGCCAAGAATCGTTCAAAAACTCAAGAATTAATTTTATAAAAGAAACGTTTTGACGGTTACTGCAACAGACCTGCAATACTCGCAGCAGAAATGTCATCAGGTATGTTGGCTTCAGATTCCACAGATGCCTTTGCTATAGCAACCCCAATTGCAACGCTCTGGATGATATCGAAGCCTGCACATAGAGCTGAAAGGACACCACCAACCAAGCAATCGCCAGCACCTGTGAGGCTTATCACAGAGGCAGATATTGCAGGTAAATGAAAAACACATGTTCTTGAAGAGCTTTCTCCGCACAAATTAACACGATTGTTCAACAGAAAACACCCATCCATTTTTTCAAGTAGCTGTCTGGAGAAACGCGTCTGTTTGCACTTGCGCTGGTCTTTCATGAAGTTAGTGTGCTCTTTGCAACAAATAAAAACACCATTCGAGCCAAGTGTGACGATGAGCAACTTGATGCCCTTTTCAAGTAGGAAGAACATTGCTGGGCTAAGCATTTCAAACAAATATTCAACAGCGTCTGATTTCTCCTTGAACTGTTCTATTTTGTGAAAGTTATATTTCACTGATGGGGATAATGAATTTGCCATGGCAACAAGCTCAATCTCATTGGGAGAAGTACAAGTTATCTGAATCATCACAGAAAATTTATATGAAGTGTTAAAACTTCAAATACAACATATTATAGTTTTTAATCTTTCACACTCACGTATTCTGCAACTGGTGCAATTCTTCGACTCTTCACCACTGAGACTGGCTCAAATAACACAGGCACCTCGGATTCATATGCCGCTGGGAAAAATAACTCAACATAGTGTTACAATCAACCCTTTATCCTAAATTCCTAATCAATATGATTAAGATAAGGAAACTATAAAGTGTTGACACCTTTTTTTGGTGAGTGTACAGTGATAATAACTAGGAGTGTAGAATACAGATGCTTAGCTCTTACAGTGGGGGAAACCCCCAGCTGTATTTTCAGGTCAAAAAAATTGAGAAATGAGGGTCAATGCAGCATACTGAGATACACAGCAATGCAATAACAATACTTTTAAACGTTGAATGTAGTAAAATTACACAGATCAGGGGTGTACATAATAAAGCTGGCATAGGTCTCCCTACAAAGTATTCCAATGAGTTCTGGTCTATATAATGTACTACAACTTCAATCCAAAGTATACAAGTTTAGGGAATTGTAAAGAAGCAGCACATATTCTCAACATTTTCTGACAAAAATTTTGCAAGCAAAACACTCAATCATTAGTTTTACTCAAACGGAACTTAAAATAAATCAAGATTCAATCGTGGCCTTGAATGTCATCATCAGTAAAGAATTTATCAGGAAATTTTTAGTGCATATAATTTTAACCCTACAAAATTTGAGGTGGAACAACTTACTTATGCAAGCTGCTTTAAGTGATTCAGGAGGTAAATTCGCATCAAGCATTACAAGTGGTGCATTAGTGATATGATGACGGAAGCGATATATCCAGCTCGGAGTAATAAAATTTTCCTGCCCACATCCAAATAAATCAATAATTAATAAACGGAAGTTTTTTTTCTGAGGTAACCATACATACTGTACTGTACTGGTGTAAATCTTACAACTGCTTGAACACTTGCAACTCCAGCAATTAATTCTCCACTACCATCAAATACATTTGATACTACTGGGGTTGCAACATCATCAGCCTGCAGAATTCCTGTCTTGTGCAGTTATTATGAAGTAATATCATAAAGTAGGCTGTCATGAAGATTATGCCACACAAGTAATAGCAACCCCCTATCTAGTGCACCATTCCATGCTAAAATTGCAGACAACTGGAAAGGATTTAGTGTTAACAAAGCAATAAGGAAAAATAAGTCTTCAGAATGTCTAGCAATAGTCAATTATTTAACAAACTACCACATGATCCAATTAGTTTAAATATTAGTTGCTTACAGACCATTATGAGCAAAAAAATTAAACATTGACCTGGAATATCATATACACTAGAGCATGCTACAGAGGGATTGGGTGAAGCCTAAACCAGGGCAGCAGGAGAGCATTTAGTATTTAAGTCTTTTTCAGCAGGGAGGTGAGATAACAGAGAAAGGAGGTGAGAACGAGAGTTGTCTGTAATTGCTTGTTTTATTTCTTTGATCACCGACTACTTATAAAGAGGATTACAGCAATATCTTCTCCTAACCCCTTGGCTCTCCCTAACTCTAGCTGCTTGACTTGACCACTCTCTCCTTAACTCTATCTTATTGACTGGACTAGTCCCTTGATCTTATCCTGCCTAAAATTAGCCCCTTTGACGGTGCTAATTATTCCCCATCCATAACATCTCTCCCCTCCTCCAGAAAGAGCTCATCCTCGAGCTCGAATGCGGAAAACTGTTGTTTGAATACAGCATGGCTCCCCAGTGGCGTCCTAGCAGGTTGTGCGTCCCAGTGGGTCAGTGTCATCGGATAGGATAGGAGTGGGAGATTGCCGGCCGTTCGGCCGCTGGCTTCCTTCCTGTGATAGCTGGTTGTGAAGGACGATCAGCAGGGAGGTGAGATAATAGAGAAAGGAAGTGAGAACGAGTTGTCTGTAAGCTTGCTTTATTTCTTTGATCACCGACTGCTTATAAAGAGGATTACAGCAATATCTTCTCCTAAGCCCTTGGCTCTCCCTAACTCTAGCTACTTGACTTGATCACTCTCTCCTTAACTCTAACTTATTGACTTGACTAGTCCCCTGATCTTATCCTGCCTAAAATTAGCCCCTTTGACGGTGCTAATTATTCCCAGTCATAACATGGTGTCTCTGCTATCACATGCACCATCGCGCTGCAGGGGTTCCAGGGTTACCTTACTAAGACCTCCGGGCCCCTAACTAGCAAAATCAAGATATTAATGACATTATCTATGTCGATATCAAAGTACCATAACCTTCTGCACACCTTAGTGCAGTATGTCTACATGTAAGACATACAACATTCACTGTTTTACTCTTTATTAGGGAGGAAATTTTCTATCTAGGTGATAATGATTAAATTTATCAAAATACAAATACTGCCATTTTTGTTGAGCTCACAAGAAAACTACTGTTATGAGTCGGTGCCGGCATTTTAAGTTTTTACATGATATAAGCATCCATCAGAGGAAAACCAGTCAGACCGGAAACAGATTACTTGAGGTCTACTTAGGAGCCACATAACAACTATGCAGGAGTTCTTTAGAAGCAAAATGTATAAACAAAGTATTTATATGACATTAATTGCAGTGGTTGACAAATAGAAAGGTAGCACAATATGTCCTCTTGATTCTATATTAGTAGGATTCCACCTTGCTTCTATTGCTTTCACAAAATGCACAATATTTCACACAAATTGATGCTGCGCTCACTACAACAAAGTAGTTTTAAGTGCAACCTTGGGATGTGATGGCTCTAATTCTTTGGCCACAAAGAACCAATGAAGTCTACTATTATCTGACATAGTAAGATCTTAGATTTCATTTGTTGCATAAAAAATATAGGATTTCAACTAAGTATCACAAATAGTACAACAGTAATGGAAGACCAGAAACAGTGCAGAACGAGCAACTCAATCCCAATTGAAAAATAAAAAGAAGAGATCACAGTATTTCTATCTTCAAACTTACCTTCTGTACGTAATCCAGCCGACCTCCAGTATTTTAAAAGGAAGTCCCCTTCAGCAGAGTAGAACTATTAGAGTATATGTACAGCAGTAAACAAGGCATAATACAAAGTAGATCATTATAGTATATGATACCTATCCCTCAAAAAGAAACTGCATGATACCTGCCATATCATTTCCAACGACACTTATCATGAAGGGTTGTGTCCCAAGCTTTGACATGCACTCAGCAATATTTCTTGCTACACCTCCACTGATGTATTTAACCTAAGAATTACAAACTCACTGTTAAGTAAATATCTGTACAAATGTCACTACTAAGCAGCTGTATAGTCCATAACTACGGATGAAGCAAATGCATACAATACAGACTAAGAAAGTAAAACTAGGAAAGGCAATGAAATTTGGAAGAAAATAAGAAACAAACATGGACTCAATATCAAATACTTAAAAGGATTGAAGCGGGAACTGAAGCATCTTATTCATGTCCCCAAACAAGTTCTTATCCATATTACAATCTAACAACCTCATTCTAAATTAGATAAGTACCACAACTGTAACAAGAGACAATAGTCACTGAGTTTCTCACTGATACTAACTAAATGAGCATTAGGATAAGTGATGGCCTTACCTGTACATATTTTTGCAATCCTCCTTGTACAGCTCATATCCTAAAATGACCTTACCTTTACATATTTGCAATCCTCCCTACTTGTTAGCATGAACCTTAAACGCAAACTCGGTACATGACATTACCATCTCAGAAGATAAAATCAAACGGTGTAATAGGGATCATGAACCAGCGGGGGTCCTGATTTATACCAAGCACATGGCACAGCAAGCAGACCATCAGACGCACAATGGGCATCAATTACAAACCCGTTCTAAGCACAAAGACGAAACAAGTCAAGCCTACGGTGTCATCTCTTCACATTCCACCTTACCCTTGTTGCTCGTGGTCGATTAGTCCGTCACACGATTAAGCCTCGCTTCTCATAACCCAATGGAAGTACTAGAAGAGTAGAGGGGACACGCACCATTCCAGGGACAGTGGTGCCAGGATGAGGCGGCACGGAGGGCTTGGCATGGATATCCAGCACCATCCCGCCGATGATCACCGGGCTGGGCTCCACCTCCGCGAGGCTGCTTAACGGATTCTGCGACGAAGGGGGGGAAGAAATCAGGTAAGCATAAGAGAAATCAAGGTAGGGCGGTATGGCACATACAGGGCGAAGCGGCGGGGGTGAAGGCAGAAGGAGGTGGCGGCGGACGGCCGCCATCCGCCGGTTCGCGGGCTCGGCCATGAAAGGCGGCTAGGATTCTTCAGAGGATAGCAGCGCCTTTGGGTGTGCGGGGAAGAGGGATCATCATGAGGGGAGGATTCCTGCTGCCATTGACGGCGGGTCGGCGGCGCACGGGACCTGTGAGGTTTGGGCCGTTGTGTCAGCACCTTAGGCCTTTTTTAGGCCTTGTTTAGTTTCTAAAAACTACTAAAAGATTTCCCGTCACATCGAATCTTAACATATATATGAAGCATTAAATATAGATAAAAATAAAAACTAATTACACAGTTTACCTGTAAATCACGAGAAGAATCTTTTGACCCTAGTTAGTATATCATTAGACAATATTTGCGACAAACAAACGAAAGTGCTACAGTAACCGAAGCCAAAATTTTTTGCAGACTGAACAAGGCCTTAGTTCAGAAAAAGAAACCAAAAATTTTTAACTCGTCACATCAAATCTTCTTACACAATGTCCGTGCTAACGTCACGGTTTTTCTAGGGAACGCTTTATAAATCATAGTAATTTTTTTAGAATTTTAATTTTGGACAGTTGTTTTTGAGTCTATATACATTTTATGAACCATCAGTACATAAAGCATCTTTACATTTTCCTAACTTTTTAATTAAATATTAGATATCTTCAGGGATGTTGTCATAGCACTTGTTTGCATGACTCGCCAAAATGTTAGCCAAGAATTCCGTCCTTAGTGATCTTGACAGCTGTGAATGACAGATAATATTATGTCAATATTTAATTGTGTATTGATGCAAATATAGTTGGAGAGTGCATGTGCTTACATTATTGATCGGCGACAATCTTACACCATCCCACAGCTTCGTGAAATTGTATACAAGAAAGCCTCCCAAGTTCCTGTACAAGATCAATTATTTATTTGGTGTATAAAACTGAAATATTTGTTACAACTACAACAAAGTTGAACCAAATGACAAGTGATTACCAGCCTTTATGGTTTGATGTAACCTTTGTTACACATGCAGGGTATTCTCGCCGCCATGAAGATATACGTTGGTTCCTCTTTGATTTTGATAGTTCCATGGCGAGCGTGAATATTGTAGCAATAGTTTGGAATGTAGTTATATATGCCATATCTTGACTAAAACCAGCCAAAGCAGTTTGTTTTTGCAGTGGATCCACAATACACACAATTTTGTTTTGCAAGTCTATTATGAATAAAATATACAGTCTGTCTCGATAATACGGTAGTAGAATCTAAGACACATAAAAAGAATATTTGATTGGTAAGTACAAAAAATTAATTAAACAAAGTATATAGTAAATAAAACTTAACTTACATTGCTACAGGCATTTATGTGATATTGCATGCGAGGCCAACACTCAATTACTTTTTTTAATTTTTCTTTTTCTTGATATACTTCGTTAACCGGTCCACAACATCATGGATCTCGTCCAAATCTAATTATTTCCTGTTGAATTTGAAAAAATTAGCAATTTTTAAAGAATTATATTATTTTATAATGATTTATATATAACAACTTACAACAATTTTAGGATCCATGAGGTGGTATTTTTGTTTCGTCAGCGCACGAGCATCCGAATAGCCATATTAAATGATTCAAGATCCAACTCTTTTTCCTCTTGTAAAATATTAATAATATTTCATATATAAAATATCTAAAACCATGGAACCATTCAGAATCAATGTTAAATGATTCATGATCCAACTCTTGTAAAATATCTGAAACCATGGAACAATTCAGATGTATATGCATATAGATTCAGATGTATATGCAACCATTCAGATGTATATGCATATACTACAGAACCATGCATGTTGAGATCAAAATACTACTACTGGTTTCATGTTGCCGTTAGGGACCTAAGCAAGACAATTACATGGTTTAATTTATGACATGCAGCGGGGGTAACACCTAAGCACTATAATGATCGGCGCATACTTGTACCATTAGTTACTACTTGTATTATTTAGAGGAAGATACAAAAATTTGCTTGCAGTCAGTAAAACGTAACCTACGGTCTATGTTAAAGATCAAAAGCCAAAAATAATTTGCAAAAGCATTGTAATTTTTACTGTTTGTACGCTCTTGTGTATGAATCACAAAATCACCTGGTAGTTGTCGATCCAAAGGTTCATCTCCCTGCCGTCCGTCGTGTCATTGTGGAGGACAGGAGTAGCCCAGATCCATTCTAGTGAACGTTCATTAGAAACTAATCCAGCGAACGATCTCAGCGTCTTCCACTCCGCTGACGTCCTATTGACGTCATCTCAAAATTGCAAATCATTTATTTTAAATTACTATAACTTCTAAACGGTTTATCCAATTTTTATTCTGTTTGCACCAATGTATTCTTCGTGACGAGATGAACAAAACTAGATCCCACTTACATATATTTCGAAGATTTTTTTACATAGAAATTTATGTGTTAAATTACAATAACATATAACTTTACAACTTATGCACATAAATTGTATTGATTAACTTATATACACAAGTTACATGGAATAACTTGTGTACACAAGTTAGATTTCATCATTTTTTATGTTTGTAAGTTTTGATATAAGTTATAAGTTAATTCGTTCCTTTGTATGTTAATAACTTTTGTGTTTGCAAGTTTTGTCATAAGGTATAACTTAGTTCATTTGTCCTTTGTGTTTAATAACTTTTTATAAATAAAATGTGCTTCATAACTCTTGCGTTTTCAAGGTTTCGTATAAGTTATAAGTTATACCTTATAAGTTATATATTCTAAGTTATACTTTCTAAGTTATATCTGATTATTTGGTACACATAAGCTATTACATGTAAATGGTGTGTTCTAACTTATATGTTCTAAATTATATATTCTAAGTTAGTACATATAAGTTATTTGTAGAACAAAATTCTTCGAAATATATGTAAGTGGGGTCTAGTTTTATTCGTCTCATCGTGTAGAACACACTAGTGCATCGAAATGAAAAATGGACACACCGTTTTTAAGTTATAGCATTTTAAAAAATGGCTTTTGTAGGTTATGTCAATGCTGACATCATTGCCAGAGAAGGAGAACGAAGCGAGAGAAGTAATAGGGTTATGTCAGTGCTGTCGGAAATTGACCGTTGCTTTTGTTTCCACTGAACGTTCGTGAAATAGTGGCGTCGCAAGAGTAGATGTGGCGGCGCCGATGTTAAGTACGTGCTTTTAGCGGTGTCCTGCTTGTATGTGCTCTACTTGTACGTAGATCGCTGCTGCGCTGGAAGAGGAAGGGAGGCGTAGATTGTGATGGCAAACGGGGTGGATTCAAATGTACGGCAGGTGGTGGTTTCAAATGGACGGCAGGCGGAGTGGATTCAATTTTGAGATGAACCGTGATTGACCTGGAGAGACCGCGGCGTGAGGATTGGTTACGGTGGAGATTAGTGGGCCGGATTAGTGGGCTACAATGGGGTGAGTTTGTTGGGGAGTGAGTTTGTCTGATCTAACAACCCAAAAAGTTTTCAATTATAGTGAAGATTAGCAATTTTAATGAATTATACTATTTTATAATGATTTATATATAACAACTTACAACAAATTTAAAATTCACGAGGTGGTATTTTTATTTCGTCAGCACGCGAGCATCAGAATACCCATATTAAATGATTGACGATCCAACTCTTTTTTCTCTTGTAAAATATTAATAATATTTCAGATGTAAAATATGTGAAACCATGAAACCATTCAGAATCCATGTTAAATGATTCATGATCCAACTCTTGTAAATTATCTGAAACCATGGAACAATTCAGATGTATATGCAACCATTCAGATGCATATGCATATACAGGACCATGCATGTTGAGATCAGAATACTACTACTGGTTTCATATTGCCGTCAGGGACCTAAGCAAGACGATTAGATGATTTAATTTATAACATGCAGCAGGGACAACACCTAAGCACTATAGTGATCGGTGCATACTTGTACCATTAGGTACTACTTGTATTATTTAGAGGAAGATAAAAAAATTTGCCTGCAGACAGTAAAACATAACCTACAGTGTAGGTCTACACTAAAGATCAAAAGCCAAAAATAATCTGTAAAAGCATTGTAATTTTTACTACGCTCTTGTGTATGAAGCACAAAATCACTTAGGAGTTGTCGATCAAAGGTCCGTCTCCCTGCCGTCCGTCGTGTCGTTGTGGAGGACAGGAGTAGATGTGGCGGCGCCGACGTCAAGTACGTGCTATTGGTGGCGTCCTGCTTGTATGTGGTCTGCTTGTACATAGATCGCTGTTGCGCTGGAAGAGGAAGAGAGGCGTAGATTATGGCGGCAAATGTAAAAGCATTGTAATTTTTACTACGCTCTCGTGTATGAAGCACAAAATCACTTGGGAGTTGCCGATCAAAGGTCCGTCTCCCTGCCGTCCGTCGTGTTGTTGTGGGGGACAGGAGTAGATGTGGCGGTGCCGACGTCAAGTACGTGCTCTTGGTGGCGTCCTGCTTGTATGTGGTCTGCTTGTACATAGATCGCTGCTGCGCTGGAAGAGGAAGAGAGGCGTAGATTATGGCGGCAAACTAGGTGGATTCAAATGAATGGCAGATTCTGGTTTCAAATGGACGGTAGGCGGGGTGGATTCAATTTTGAGATGAACCGTGATTGACCTGGAGAGACCGCGGCATGAGGATTGGTTACGGTGGAGATTAGTGGGCCGGATTAATGGGCTGCGGTAAGGTGAGTTTGTTGGGGAGTGAGTTTGTCTGGTCTAACAGCCCAAGAAGTTTTCAATTATAGTGGAGATATGAAACATTAAATATAGACTAAAAGAATAACTAATTACATAGTTTTCTGTAGTTTGTGAGACAAAACTTTTGAGCCTAGTTAATCTATAATTGGACAATAATTGTCAAATACAAACGAAAATGCTACCGTATCGAAATCTATTTTTTTTGGAAACTGAACAAGGCCTTAGCAGCCATGTTCTCGGAACAATTAGAGACGTGGTACAAGAACGTGGTACACGGTATGACGTCTTTAAAACCTATGAAACGAGGGGTGTATACTACAACTTGTACTAAACCCAAACGGAATGCGTACCAAATCGAAACAAAACGATAACATGGAACACGTTCCCGAAAATAAGGAACATGTGTTCCAAAACGTGTACCAAATTGAAAGGGAACGACACCAAATCCAAATAGAGCGAGGAACATGTTTTATCAAATTTAAAACTTAGAGAAATCTAAAATAATAGAGATAAAATAGTATAAATAACTAAAGTACTGAACTTTCTACTCTCTAGCTAGACTACAGTAGTATAACCTGCAGCCTATCTAGTTTTCTAATCCTGAATCTTGATTACTCACGTACTGAATTACTAGTAGATAATAAATTTTTGGAGAAGCTTGTAAAGAACGATGTGACATAAAGCCTCACAATCTCTTGTAGGCATGTGCTCTTTCTGTCCTTATACAGATTGCAGACCTGTAATCATAAAAATATTTGTCAGTGATTAACATTTCAGTGTAGTAATGACTTATGAGGACTGGGGCTCCGGTAGTCCGGCACTTTGGCCGCCGGCGACCACAAGCGACGTGACCTGAGGTGTGTTTTTTTCCTTGCCTAAGCTTCGTATGGCTGCGAGTCACGTTCTATAGGTGTTTGGTATTCGACGTTCCTCTTATTGTTGCGTTCCATCACATTTGAGAACGACGTCCCGCGATGTTCCCGCCCCGCGTTTCTGGAAGAAGTTCCCGGAACAGGAACGTGTCCATATTACTGTACCCCCGCTCCTATGGTCAGCATTTCGGTGCTTACGAAAAAAACACTTTTCCGAACTCTAAAATCGAGCAAAAATGTCTTAGGCCTTTCCATGCGTGAAAAGATTAGGATATTACAGCACTTTCGTTTATATTTGCTAATTATTATTCAATTATAGACTAATTAGGTTCAAAAGATTCATCTCATAAATTAAAAATAAACTGTATTATTAATTATTTTTTATTTATATTTAATACTTTATGCATATGCAATAAAATTCGATGTGATGGAGAATTAAGAAAAGTTTTTTGAATTTCAGGTGTAACTAAACAAGGCCTTGAACTCTCAAAACTATTTGCTCTCGTTAGAGGTGGTTTTCAAGATGATTCTAACGATTTTTTTAATTAGAAATTCTAATAAATCTGAATATGGTTTTTGAACCTCAAAAAATCTCTAAATATCTAAAAAATTAGAACAATTCTAGAGATATAGTATATTTTTTTGTTGGGATAATCCTACACATATGTTAGGACACGGGAAATTGAAATAATTTTTTAAAAATTATAAAAAAGTATATGTAGAAGCTTCTAGAAATTAAAATTAACACTAAAGATAATAAATATCTAGAAAAAAAATCTTTTTAACACTCTAAACTCTATATGGATCTTGCTGGCTAACCGATAGGGCATATCGCCCGTTGTATGTTGGTCGTCCGATCGGGCAAGCTCGTGATGTGAACCGCTAGATTGCGGGTCGATATGTCTCCACTCCCTTGTTCGCTTGTTCAGGGACCCAAATTCTGCCGGACTCTATCGACTCATCGGCCGTGCCTGGTGAGCTCGACACGAGCACGAGTACGGGCCCTCCAACGACGTGGCCGGAGGTAGCAACGAACTCGAACTGCAAGGTTTGCTAAAAGTACTTGCCATCATAAGATTTTTTACTAAAATCGTAAAAAACAGCCTACAACAAGTTGGCAAAACTACTTGACAATTTTGTGAGCTTGGCAAAATTCTCCCTTCACTTGGCAAATATACCAAGTCCTCCATCACTTGCATCACGTGTATCCCAATTTATCAACTAGTTTTGCCAACTTGTTGGAGGCTCAATTTTGTGATTTTGGTAAAAATCCTAGGATGCCAAGTTCTTTTGCCAAATCTAAATAGCAAACTATTGGAGAAGGCATCTTTTTTCACTTGGCATTTGGTTTTAAGACTTGGCAAAACTATAGATTTGCCAATTGAGTTTTAGCAAACTATTGGAGTTGCACACAAAACTGTCAGTGCCACAGGCATCCATGTAGAATCATTTAACAATATTTTTCTTTTATTATAAATTAATAAACAGTATTTTTAACTATAGGTCAATCCAACGGGCTCTTATCACTGGGCAGGGGTGGATCCAGGCCCCGGACTGTTCAGGCTCCCAGAAATTTCTTTAACAATTTCTTTTTTCAGCCTAAAAAATCTATGAAAATATAGATTTAGCCCTACCCGATGCAGCCTAACCCCCTTCGAGCCACTGATCATTGGTACCGAGGCCTTGTTTAGATCTAAAAACTTTTTGAATTTTGACACTAGCACTTTCGTTTTTATTTGACAAACATTATTCAAACATGGAGTAATTAGACTTAAAAGATTCGTCTAGTGATTTATAGACAAACTGTGTAATTAGTTTTTGTTTTCATTTATATTTAATGCTCCATATATCTCGAGGGGCCTCGCCGTTACATAGGGCGAGCAATCCGACGATCTCGCGAGCTTTGGGCTGACGAGGGACACAGGGCAGGCGAGGAACGGTGTCGAGGAGAACTGACAGAAGCCACAGCGTAGTAGCAGCTCGAGAGGCACCACCATGTTATTCGATGAAACGGCGTACTGGCGTTGGCACAACGCTACAGTAATCATTTGTGCAGTTCCTGATCAGATAGTAAGCATTCACAAAGATCCCCACCTCTACATTCAACACCAGGGTTCAACCGCAGGGCAAATTCTTGTGTGCATCCTGGACGATAACTTGTTTCGAAGATTCTCGTTGACTCAGGTTGCATGTAGCATACCTGACTTAGAGATAGGGATAAAAACAGATAGAATACGCACTAATATCATATTTGTTTTCATATTTTTTATCGAAGATTCGAATACGGATAATATCAATAATGTCGGATAAAATACGATTGGATGTCGACATCATAAATATATGATTTAAGTATTCGGATACGGTATCGGATATTAAACATTCGAACTCAGATACGGACAGATCTCAACCTCTCTAAACGAATTCGGTCTCGAATACGGTCGGAAAATATTCGTACCATTTTCATCCCTACTTAGAGGTGGATGCTAGATGCTCAATGGTTTGAAAGTCTAATGTCATTAATGGTTTGCCTATAACAGCTAGACATGATTTTTGGCTTACTATTTTCTCCTGCTAAATGCCAATGCAGATGAGATTTGCTTACCATATGTCTAAGCAGGTGGCGTGAAGGGAGCACTACAATCCTCATGCATCATTTTTCGGTATGCTGAATTGTCGGTACAAACACTATATCTTGGTGATCTTGGAGTGGGCACTGAATCTCCGACACCTACTCTTTTCTGTGGTAGTTTTTCAAGAGGGTCAAATGACACACGGCTCGCTTCACACAGGAACCAGAACTTGAATGCAGTTTCACCACAGGAAATCAGATCATAGGAACACAGATTAAATTGTTGCTGCCTAGAATATGACAGAATAATAAACGAGGCAACGCCCTTCGTCCACAGGATCCACATCGCGGGGCCTGTCTACTACCATGGCGACCCTAGCTACAGTCCTGTTAACGGGCCCAATAGATTCCATCATCTCTGATTCAGTTTAGAAAAAAAGAAAACTATTTTAGGTCCCTGAAAATTTTGATTCTTTTAGGCAAAGAATCTGATCCCTACAATCTTCATCCACATCTTCTTCTTCCTCCCGACAACAAGCTGCTGCTCTTTGTCTCTGTCTTCCCAAAGCACCCCCACTGCCCGCGAAGCCCTAGCGCACCTGCAGCGGCCGCCTTCCCCCCCCCCCCCCCCCCCCCTCTCTTGCTGCCGCTTTCTTCTCTAACTCCGGCAACAAACAGCCGTGATGCCCCTGCCTACACCTAGCCCAGCCGCCAAGGCCCCGAAGGTGCTCGGCCACAATCCCCATCGCCATGCTTGCCCCCCCCCCCCCTAAAATCCCTTCTATACCCGCCAGATTTTAGAAAAGAAAGAGTGAGAGGGCACTAGACTTACCTAACGTCGGCAAGGACTCGCCAGAACTCTAGCCGCGGGCGCTGGCACCAGTCAAGTGCAAGGCGCGTGGGAACAGACACGAGGCATGTGGGAGTAGGGTGGGGGCGTGATTTGGCACAGGCGCCATCGCTTGAGCCTCCT
Organism: Sorghum bicolor; assembly: GCF_000003195.3. NCBI lineage: Eukaryota > Viridiplantae > Streptophyta > Magnoliopsida > Poales > Poaceae > Sorghum > Sorghum bicolor. The sequence continues at coordinate 45,053,113 of NC_012878.2, forward strand.
CCATCGCCTGTTAACTAGAGCTTATCAGCCGAATTTGCTAGCCATTCGGCAATGTTTTTCTCTCACAACAAATCAACCAACAATACTTTCTGCTATGGCTTATCAGCCAAACGAACAAGAAAAAGATTACGTCTGGAACTACATTTCTACATGTATGCTCAAAATGTGCAAATAGACTAGCGAGTTGTTCTTTGTTAGCATTCATGTCTTTTTTATGCTTCTGCTCTTCCATGTTTGCTAGAATCTAGCTCACAGCTAAGCTAAGCTTGGAGCTAGACCCTGAGAAGTCCCTATCCATACCCCCGAGCCTAGCGCAAGGTGGAAGAAGCACCTGCCAGAAAGGGCTACCTAGTGGAGACAGAAGCGTGCTATCAGCGTTGTCAGAACAACATCCATCTGGAATCAGCAAGTTCTATACCTCCAGATTGAACAACCTGACATTTTCAGGTACAAGCACGAACAGGCTGCCAAAGTTGATCAAATTTGGATAGCTGGGCAGACCACCATTGAATTGAACAAAATCAGTCATCACTGAAAACTAATAATGCAATTACCAAATAGAGCAGCAGTTTCCGTTGATTATACATCCCTAAATGTAAATTTAATGGATTCAGCAAATTTGATAATTGCTAGAACCAGCAGGTAAAAGGTCTATGACTCTGTCCATGGAACACGTAAGTGCATCATGGATACATAGGTAACAATGCAGCAGAAACGCTGACAAGCAACACAATATACACGTGGGAGAAGATAAATTTGCATCAATTGTTCAACCAACACGTCACCGATTTAATGGGGGTAAGGATCTCATGGTTGTTTGCATTACATTTCATTTCAGTTATATAGTCTCTACCACCAATTCCATGCCTGGAAGAAGAACAAATCGAATGAACCAATGAAAACTAAGAAAAACCCAAACAGTTTTTTTTGTGACTAGAAAAACCCAAACAGTAAGAGAGTAGTAATAGTCTTAAGTCTTAAACCTATTGTCATATGAGAAAATTATGCAGATTAGTAGTAGTATAACTGCTAACCTAGTCATGAAGGCCATGCATAAACTACGCAGCCATCCCAGAAAACAAAGTTATCCACAAGTACTCTGGAGAAGAGTGTTTCACTAGTTCCCAATGAAATTAATTCGAATTCAAATAATCATAAACTGAGAAACAACAAGCAGCATTTTGCTCTAAACCAGTACAACTGCAAACATTACATGCGACGTGTTTTCCACAAAAGTTTTAATTACAGCACTGCTATTACATAAGTTAATATGCAAGCCGCAGTTACTAAAACAAGTTGCAATGCGAATTAACCTACTCATGGCCTAATAGGGTGCTCATAGTACTGGAAAAAAACAGAAAAAGAAAGCACTATGGAATAATTGCACACATTGAAGGCCAAACAACGACCAAAATTACTTGTTTACTGAACACTTCTTTTTCTCAGATACAAAGGAGAGCTGTGTATTATTTCACCAATATAAGAAATAAGCTTGTTAGGTTAAAGGCCCTAACTGCCTGAACAATTATACTACTAAACACATTAAAATGCAGTCTGTTTGCAACCTAAAGATATTGATCTAAACTACAATTAGGTGATGGATTTTTTTTTCTCGAAAACACAGGAGAGCTGCGCTTCGTTATATTAAGAAGAAAGAAAGGGGCTAGAGCCCTACAACACACACACCACACACAGCCCCATACAACTCAGAAATTACATTCACCCCAGAAAATAGAAAGGGGAGCGAATTAGGTGATGGATTTTCTAAGCATTTGGAATATATATTCAGCTAATATGCTGACAAGAAAAATAACATACACAAAGCAAAAGATAAATTAACATCACCTGTTCAAGAAACACCTCACCTCAGTTTACAAGATATATTGGGACATTCATGCCAATTCTCATGTATTGTTCAGCATTTCAGCTCTATCGTCTCCATCATCAATGCCCAAGCCTATGAGAAAAACAAATTCAATGAACCAATAAAAATAAGTAAAGCCAAATTGATAAAATAGAGAAAAGGTTTGCTAAAATTATGTAACCTATTAGCTTTTATTACAAGGTTAGAAATGGGCAAGAAAGAGGACCACATCTATGTCAAGTACACTGTACACAGTAAATCACTCTGAATAATTATACTTATTATCTACCTAATGTGGGACATGTTTAGCCAGATAAACATTAAGGTAACTACAACTACTTAGTTCTAGCCATTTCAAATGAACTTCAACTAAATAAGTTCAAATTAAGAAACTTCAGACAGAAAAACAAATGAGAATGACCATTTAGATGTAACATGTTACATCAAGTAAAAACTTGCCCTGAAGATCAGAACATTATTTAGTTCTAATCTAACCCACCCAGTAGAAGTGAAGACATCACCTGCAGAAGTATTACTCCACAAGCTAAAATTCATGTACTTCACTCAGATAAATCATGAATATACATTGCAGAAATGTAATGAATGAAATAAACAGTAAGCTTTAAGGGGGTGTTTGGGACTGCTCTGCTCCACGTTTTTCAGCTTCGCTCCACGTTTTTTAGCCAAACGGCTTCAGCTCCACGCACTAAGTTCGAGGAAAAAGGGTGGAGTTGTGAGAGCACCTAAAGAGGTACTCCACAAACTCCAGTTTTTGTGGAGCTGCTCCACAGTGCAGTTTGTGGAGCAGTCCCAAACACCCCCTAAGTTTCCAAGTGTGGCAATCAAACTACTTATTTAGGACACTGAACTTACTTAAGTGCTAGTATTGTCAAAAATTTCGTAACATTTCGAAGCTGGTGCTGAAAGCAGCAGTTCAAGAGAGCACAATTAAATCTCCTTTGCATACTTCAATAGCCTGGCAACAATTAAATTTTCTACGAGGTTCATGTAGTCCAAAAGTAATAATTGTACCAAATTACTTTATTATGAGTTCACTAACTTGAGAAAGAGAAAAGATTACATCGCATATGTTCAAACTGCTAGTGAGCTCCTAAGCATATGAGTGATATTTCAATTGCCATATAGCAAAAAAAGTTGGATCTCATTACTTGTGCAACATAAAGATAAGCTTACCTGCAGTATATAAACTTGTGTAGGGATAATAGGCAGTAAATGAATCGCCTTGGAAAAGTTTCGTGAACCGTGTTGACTCAAGATGGATCATGTAGATGCCAACGCTCGTACAAATAAAGAAAGCATTGCTATCCTCATCAAACCCCAGAATCGTTGCCGTCCATATCCTTGTTAACCGATCTAATGAAAGGAGCTTATCTAGTTCAATAGTTTTCCATGGCACCCACGTGCCAGCAGCATCTGAATTGGTCTCTCTCTGCCACAACTGGATGCTCAGCTTTGACAGAGTTGCAAGGCCAAGCTTGTTACCTTCTAGTCGCAGGGCCTGAATGCCTGAATTGTTTGTAACACGGGGGTCCTCTGGCTTCTGAATTATGGCTAGACTCTGGCCATCCAGATCAAACTCAAGGATGTCACTGGTACCTAAAAGTATCCAGTAAAGTCGGTTTCCAACTAGGACAGAAGGCTGATGCAAACGAGACCATGGAATAGCTATTGAGGTGATATTGCCCCATTTACCAGACTCCGATTCATATAGGCACGCGGACGCAAGTGTGTCGTGGAGGTCAGTCTGATGCACCAATACCAATTTGAAGGGGATCAAGCGGCAATCACCGTGCACGTGGCCGTCGCCGGAGGAGCTCAGCACGGCGCCTTTGTAGTAGACGTGTCTTTTGTTGAAATCCGGTGGGAAAGGCACGCGGCACTGGCTGCCGGTGACGGGGTTCCACACCACGGCCTCAGACCGCGCGCGGTCAACGAAGAGGGCGAGGCCGTGGCGGCAGCCGAGGAAGCTCAAGTAGTCGTCGCCGCGCCGCCGCCGCGGCAGGGAGAAGCGCGCGCCGGGGATGCGGTCGGGCCGGCGCAGCGTGGGCACGAAGTCGATGTCGCCGTCTTCGTCGGCGAAGAAGCCGAGGAGGGGAGGCGCCCGGTGGTGGGCGCGGAAGCGGCGGAGGAAGGCGGGGTCGGAGAGGATGCGGCGCCAGCGCTTGCAGACGAGCGAGGCGCGGGGGAGCGACGAGGGGAGCGGCGGGAGGCGGAGAAAGATCTCCCGATGGATGTCGTCGTTGTCCGGCAAAGGCGCCGCCTCCGGCTCCAGCGCCGGCGAGGTGGCACCCTCACTCATCGGGACTGCGCTTGTTCTGTGGCGTTCCGTGAGGCCTGAGCTGGCCGGGCGGTGGAGGGCGAGCGGCAGTCCGGCGCGTCGGCGTCGACGGCAGTGTTAGGAAGGAGTAGTTATGTCGGGTTGCGCCTGCGCAGCGAGACAGTCAGCGACACTGCCACAGGCCCACAGCGTATGAGATTGTTTTTTTTTGTTGTTTTTTTTTCGCATCATGAAAATGTCTTACGATGAGGAGTTTGTGAGCATGTGACGTCACGTTCTTCGGGACTGTTAATTTCACAAATTTTTCTTTTTAGATTAAATATCACTTTAATTTCAATATTTAATTTAATAGTATTATTATTTTATCGTACGATCCGTGTGTTTTTAGCAGTACAAAATTTTTATATCCCGTAGCAACATACAGGTATACTACCTAGTTTCTACTTTTATATTTTAAATAATAAAAAATTAAGACGCCGGATGAAATTGAAGCGTCAAGTATTGACCCACGAATCAAATAAAATAAAATAAAATAAAATTTATTAAAGATATTAATATTTGTTTTTATTAAGCCGGACAGGGCAGGCAGAAAAAATATTGGCAGCCTGAAATTTTCTCTCTTTATAAATAGGTATAGATATGTACTTTTATATTAAATCTATTTAAAAATATAAATATTATATTCTTTTCTATAAACTTGTACCCTAAATCTAAAATTTGTATTCATTTTGGAACTTGAACGAAGGAAGTAAGGGCAAAGTAAGAAAGGAAAAACTTACACATTTGTTTTTACATATTTACACAGAGATTGTATCATTACAAGGTTTAGATTGTTACAAATGAAACACGTAAGTGACAACTTAATACTAGAATCAACACTTACGGGTTAAGTCATATATTAAAATAATACATATTTACAACTTGATCCATCTTTTTATACAAGTTAATATACATAGAAATATCACACAACCATTTTTTCCTCTTATACAAAACACGTTATACTTACAGACCCTCACTCATATATGCTCACTCTTATGTCATCCTACCTCTATGATGAGAATCATCATAAGAGCGAGATCTTTGAAATTAGTTAAGTCATCACTCAGCCTGGGCACAAAATACCGAGAACCGAGAACCGAACCGAAAATACCGAAACCGAATTTTTCGGTACCTTGTTCGGTTCCTAATTTGCATGAACCGAATTTACCGAGGTAAATTCGGTACTTTACCTCGGGGAACCGAATTTACCGAAATATGCTGAGTTTGAGTGTAGTTATATTATTAATAGCATTATTTTAGTCTATTATATTTTATACATGAGGTACTATACTCATATAATTTTATAATTGTGTGGACTTGTATATGTATGTGTTTGACACTATTATTCTTTAAGAATTATTTCCAAATTATGTCAAAATTAGCTTTTAAACTTGCTATTATATGTTTATGCGATCAATTCGGTATTTTTCGGTAAATACCGGAACCGAACCGAAAATACAGAAACCGAGAATTTCCTCGGTAGCGATTTTTGGAAGGAACCGATCGGTACCTATTTTTCGAGAACCGAATTTCTATAACCGAATGTCCGCAGCGAGTCATCACATATTTGAACTTGTAATGAAAGAGTGGAAAAAAAATTCGCTGGGCGACGGGTGCATCCCTCGGCCGGTGCGCCCCTGCACTCGATGGTGGACGCGTGGCTAAGGAAAGAATCAAAAGTTCTGGAAGCGTGGCTCCTCCTAACACATCTCTCGGCTCCTCGCGTGAACGGTGGGACATCGGCTCGGCTCGGGTCCGCGTTGAGTCCACGATGCATGCCGATTTCGCCATGGACACGCGCTTCCGTTCCGCCGCACAGTTTCCTGCTGCCCGTTGCCGTTGCACAGATCGACAGTCTCCTCGTCCTCGCTGTGGCACTGCAGGGCTCCGGCGCTTGTGCTGTACTAGGCCTTGTTTAGTTCCAAAATATTTTGCAAAGTCGACACTGTAGCTTTTTCGTTTGTATTTGACAAATATTGTCCAATCATGGACTAACTAGGCTCAAAAGATTCGTCTTGTCAATTTCGACCAAACTGTGTAATTAGTTTTGATTTTTGTCTATATTTAATACTTCATGCATGTGTCTAAAGATTCGATGTGATGGGGAATCTGAAAAATTTTGTAAAATTTTTTAGGAAGTAAACAAGGCCCTAGTACAAACCGCGCGCCCCTGCGCGCGTAAGTGCCCATATTTTAGGTTTGTAGAGGCAAGTCTCTACGCTACACCACACATAAGAATAATATGAGGAATTAATTAATAATAGTAGGTATATATATATATATATATATATACATAGAGATAAAGATCATGCAGTATATAGGTATATACTATATGTGCTGCTGTAATTGTTCTCACAGCAAGTAAAGATATATGGACTGCAAATGTAAATATAGATCGAGGATATATATGTTTTATGTATAGACTACAAAGTAGTTTAGAGAAATATATAAATTTACATGTACATACATATAGCGGTGTCAAAGGTTCCAGACATGTAGCAGTTCAAAAGGTAATGAGAATTTCTCATGCCAATGCATCAAAGTTGCTGTCCCTCCCTAAAAAAAGTTGTAGTCCCAAGTACAGTGCGACCAGTTTACAACTAATCCTGTCACGCCACCATTATCTTAATTGCAAGACAATAGGCAGTAAGCTGCATACGTAAGTTGGCTGTGGCTGGTATGATTCACTAACTCTGCTGACCAGTCACCTTTCATTTAGGATGTTTACTCCACCACTGGTAAACCCTCCACTATCATCTCTGTTTTCAAAAGACTGGCTCTAAAGAACAAAAGAAATGATAGATGAACAAATTAGTTTCAATGCAGTATAGAAAGTTTGAAGTGTAGCTACAAAATATATCGCTTACATGTATTGGCAACATCTTGGTTAGCAGAGGACCTGGTAGCACTCATTTTTTCAATCTGCGTAGCAGGGGCACATCAATTAATAAGTTGAACTACCAAAAACAAAGTAAAAAATAGAAGAAAATGAGACATTCATTTACAGAGCCTCATAGTTTCTGCGTAGCATTCCAAGCTGTATCACATAATAAGGCACATTCCACACTATAGTATCACATAAGGAATGTTGTTATACACTGAAAATGATCATAGTATCAATAGGAAAAATGCTTTGTAAATTATCCTTAATGCTATATAATTTAATAAGGCACATTTCATATCACAGTATCACATTATGGAGCATAAATGGCAGGAGGCTAACTTACATCAGTGATTGCACGAGCTAGCTTTGCATATTGAATGTAAGCTAGCATAGCTAAAGAAGCACACATCTAATAACATTGGCATAAATAAGAAAAATCTTTGCAATAAAATAGTACAATGAGTGTTCCAACATAGTACAGATATGACATTGGCGAATAGCAAAATGTTTCTAGCAAAATGCTAGAATCTGTGGTCCAGCATAGTTTAGAACTTTAAAAGTTACTTGCTCTTCTTTTTAGTAAAATGCAGGTACTACCAATGGATTCATCATATCTCACATAAAAGGTAAGTGTGGATATAGCCAACTTTACCTCTATACATGGGCATGTTCAAATTGGTTCAAATTGATAAGTTGTAAACTTATGTTTTCATGTTTCCATAAAATAAACAAATAAATGATTTGAAGCCTATCATCATTCTATGAGTGGATAATGGTTCAGGAAACAACGCAAATTAATGGAAAGATCATTACCTGCAGGAGTACAGGGTAGGAGCAAAAAAATGATTTTAGCATTAGCCGTCACACATGCACTCCTGCAACAGATATAGACTGATCTGGTTAAATTAGATCTGCTAGCATCACATGAAAAGCAATTGAAAGAAGCATATCATTTCTTAATCCCAAAGTAATGGCAGCTAAGATCATAAACCTCAGGTTCATCCATCTGAACTGAAACTGAGAGCAGGAATAGACATCAGAGCAAAAAAAAGTACATAAGAACATGGCCCTTCACACCTAAATGCCTGAATTCTTAGGCACATACATTAGATCATCCATGAAGTAAAATTAGAACCAACATGTAAATGTGATTAATGGAGAGAAGCACACACCTTTCGCTTGAGGATTATCACTCTGCTAATGGGAAATCCTGTACGACCATTCTATTTTCAAAGGATGGAAATGGAACCCGATTCTACTTTAGCGCCAAGCTACAAAAAGGTAGTGATAGAGATCAATCAAGAAGGGTGTGTGGCAAGTCAAGTTGAAGACATTCAGTCATGATAGTCTGATAACAAGGCGATGAAAATCATTCTAGACTAAATAAGAATTAGGCACCTTCAATAACACATGAGACAACCAAGGTAATAAGCATTATGTATAAACCTTTCACATGGATTAACATGGTAGCTGCAATCCTATACTCGGTGATGGGACCTAAACAAAGTCCTAACTAACCTATTTTCTAGAGATATCCTAGGAAGATCATGCTGGACAACACACTCCAAGAACCCATATGTCTTGAGAAATCTCTGAACAGAAGCTCATGTATTATCTGAAAAGCGGGTGGAATTCACAAGAGTCTAATTAGCATAATGCAAGTGACAAAAACTACACCCGCTAATATTTGTATACACACCTCTGCATAATTCCAAATATTGTTCATCTAATTATTCGCATACCTAATACGAAATTAAAAAATCAGCAATATAACCAAGACATCTTTTAGCACTCAAAGACAGTAGATAAAATATATGAGAAAGTTGCATAGTGGATGAAGAACGACATGTATGACTTACCTACTACCTTCTTCCAACGGCAGTGGTGATGGGCGTGTTAATAAGCAACTGATCCTTATGACCTTTTTTTTTGTAGAACTCTATTGACCTCACAAAGTTAGTACAAAATATAGGATAACAGAAACATAATTATATTATTACTACTATTTTGCATTTTACATAACACAAGCAAAGCACGTATGTGATAAAGTACCTAATCCTACAACTTTACATAACAAACAGAGCATGTAGCTAACACTACAAAAGCGATCCTTGCAGACTCCCTAGTGTCTCATAAGTAAATACAAATACGGATTAGAAGTTCTCTTCTAACACTACACAAGCAGTCCTTGCAGACTCCCTAGTGTCTCATAAGTAAATATAAATGGTTAACCTTCCAATCACAAAATGGAAACCTTTTTTTGCAATAGGCCGTTTCCTTCTTCCACCTCCCTTATCTTAGGTTGCCTCACTTGGATTCATGGACGGAAATGGAGCAAGACCTGACCAAGATCTCATCTAGATCTAATTCGTGACTGAAAAAAAATATCCTCTCAACCATGGATTTGCAGCTGAACTGGAGGGGGAGCAAAAGAGAGAGAGAGCACCTTAATCTGGCCGGGCTGCAGGAGGCCAGCGTCCAGCTCGCCCATGGCCAGGGACGCCACGTTGAGAGAGGGAGAAGGGGAAAACCTGCTGCAGCACGCACTGGTGGCGCCACCGTGTCGGCCGCCGCCGCGCTTTGCCCTCTCGCTGCGGCAGGATGCCCAAGTTTAGGGTTTGGCTCATCCGGCATGATAGCTAGGGTTTCACCCACAGGAGGAGCGCTGGCGTCACGGCCGGAGGCCGCAACGACGAGGCAGCACGGAGGATGGAGGAGAGGGAGGGGGTTGTCGGGCCTCACCTGCGCCGTCGCCCTACCTGCAGGTCGCGCCGTCGCCTGGTGCGCCGCCGCCGTCACTTGAGGGAAAGGGAGAGATAGAGAACACCGGACTTCTGGAGAGGTCGGGAGAAAGAGAGAGGGAGGGGAAAAGATGGGGGGGGGAGATTTTTTTACCGTGCACTGTACATGACATGGGGCTGATTCTGGACCGTTGATTGCGGAATCCAACGGCTGAGGAGATTAGGGAGACGTGGCCTAGCTGGCCTTTCGGGGAGCTCCTGCTGAATGTAGTTGTAAATGTCGGCAGCTCGCACGATCAAGAGGGCCCTGTAGTCCGACGTCGACCTCTAGCCTAGTAGTACGCGTGGAACACGCCGGCCGGTGGGTTGTGGACGAATGTGTTGAATGAGATCACTCGACACTATGGTCGTGCCGCCGCCGCCGCCCACAAGGTAGTACAGGCCAAAGAAGCCGAAGGCATCAAGGCGGTCGTAGACCGGCAGCTTCGTGGCGTACGTTCTACGGCTGTGCCAACAATGCAAGCCGCCGCAGAACTCCATGTGCAACGCCATGTCTGTCTGTTGCGTCGCCGGCTGTATTGGCCATGGCCACGCACTCAGAGCCTAGCTGAGCCGCTGACCGATACGCGAACGTGAAGGAGCTGAGAGATGCGTCGGGAGGCGCGTCCACCATGCATCGAGGGTAGGGGCTCACCGTCAATGGGGTGAACCCATCGCCCACCCAATTTTCTAATATCGTATTACACTTCCGATAGGGGTTTTTCACAAGAAATTTAATTTAACCAACTTAATTACGCTGGCTTTGTAGGTAATTTTGCCATTTAATTGTATGGTTTTTGGACCCAGCTCCAGTACTTGGCTAATTCTTTCTTCTAATAATAATATTTTACAAGCAAAACTTTTGGCATATGTTTAGAAGAAAGTTCTAGAACCAGATGAATTTACAATCAATGATGGTCTCAAAGGATAAGCTACCGAGACAAATTTACCTAGACCATGTTTGTTTGCCCCTCGATTTATGTACACCAGTTTTATCATACTGCCCTATATACTTTGGTTCTTAGCCGTGACATGTAAAGTAAGCTAGTTTATATAAGCCATGGACGACGGAAAACAATTTGGTTTTAGCTACTGTAGCACTTTACACCTATTCATTTGAGCTGACCCTTTCATAGTTAGTGTTTTCTGTCTTAGCGCCGCCGCAGCAGCTCTCATCGTCCACCGCCGCTGGTCCCCCTCCCTTTCCCTCCGGTACCTCGCCAGAGATTGAAAGGAGTGGGGATCCATTGTTTCTAATAAGTTTTTCTTTAGTAGATCGAGTCTAGGGTTAATGTCTCTCCATACCAAATTTTTTGGTATTGGAGTTTTATCTTCTCTTTCTCCTCTCCGACGACGGTGAAGGAGAGAGGTGTAATCGGCTTCTCCATGGCGGCTCCGTTGAAGATAAGGACGACAACTTCGGCGTCAGCATCTTCATCCATATGACGAGATGGAGACTTTTGTTTCTAGACGGCGGCATCAAGGCGAAGATGATGTCGCCGCCATGGAATAATTTTCTCCATTCTCTTCTCCGTTTTATTGTGGTTAGATCTAGCCACAATGAAGGACTAGGGAGAATAATTTTCAGATTAGTCATCCTCACTCTTCGGTGGCAGAAAGAAGAAGAAGAAGGACGACACCAGAAAGAAGAAGTTCCTCAATTCTGCCTACTGGAATGTTGGCCGTCGTTCGTTGGGCTTTTGTTCTCAGGCCATTTGCCGAGTGTTTGCCTATACGGTCATCTATACTGCAAAGTATCTAACAGGTTAGGTTTTACGTTGAGCTTTACACAGCGTGAGTATTATATTGTAATCCAAAGTGCATGTAAAGTATTTGATGTACTCAGCTATTATATAATATAATTCTTCTTTCATCGCAAAAAAAACCTGTTCGCTTGAGCTTATCTGTCAAATTTGCCATCCATTTAACAGTATTTTTCTCTAACAACAAATCAGCCAATAGTACTTTCCGCCATGTCTTAGAGCACTCTCAATGCAGAAATCATCATAATTTTTATAGACATTAATTATAGTGTCACTTAAGCATTTTACTGACGTGGCAATCTAGTTATTGAAGAGAGAGCAAAAATCATAAAAACTGGGTCATGCCCGTTCTTGTCTTATCAGCCGTACTTTTTTCTACGAGCCAGCAATATTTTTCTCTCATAATAAATCAGCCAACAGTAATTTCAGTTATGACTTTTCAGACCAGTGAATGAATGTCTATAGAATAGAGAAAGAATGAATGTGATTGGATAAAAAATATTATGTAGAAATTATTCATTGGGACCACAATTTGTATATATATAGTGTCTATAGAAATTAATGAGTATAGAAATTACATATAGTTTCTAGCATTGGGAGTGTCCTTATCACCAAACGAACAAGGCAGTTCATTTGTATTAAACAATTATTGTCTAATCATAGACAAACTAGGCTCAAAAGATTCGTCTCGTAAATTATAGGTAAACTATATAATTAGTTATTTTTTATATATATTTAATACTTTATGTATATCGAAAGATTTAATTTGATAAAGAATCTTAAAGATCTTTGAGACCTAATCCTTTAGAGTAGATTAGAAGACCTGTTCCGTGTATAACAAGGCAAGGCCATGTTTAGATCCAAAAAGTTTTTAGATTTTGATATTGTAGTAATTTTGTTTTTATTTGACAAACATTGTCCAATTATGGAGTAACTAGACTTAAAAGATTTGTCTCGCGATTACATGCAAACTGTGCATTTAGTTTTTATTTTTATCTATATTAAATGCTCCATACATGTGCTATAAGATTCGATGTGACGGGAAATCTTAAAAAGTTTTTGATTTCGGTTTTATTTGACAACGTTGTCCAATTATAGAGTAACTAGACTTAAAAGATTTGTCTCACGATTTACAGGTAAACTGTGCAGTTAGTTTTTATTTTTATCTATATTTAATACTTCATACATGTGCCGCAAGATTTGATGTGACAGAGAATCTGGATTTTTTTTATTTTTAGGATGAACTAGGCGTGGTTTAGTTCGCGAAAAATTTTGAATTTCGCTACTGTAGCATTTTTGTTTGTTTGTAGCAAATATTTCCAATCATAGACTAACTAGGGTCAAAAGATTCGTCTCGCGATTTATAGGCAAACTGTATAATTAGTTTTTGTTTTCGTTTATATTTAATGTTTCATGCATGTGCCGCAAGATTCAATATGATGAGAAATCTTGAAAAAATTTAGGAACTAAGGGCCTGTTTAGATTGGAGATAAAAATTTTTTGGGTGTCACATCGTATATGTCGGAAGGATGTCGAGACGGGTTTTTAGAAACTAATAAAAAAATAAATTACATAGCTCGCCAGGAAACTGCAAGACAAATCTATTAACTATAATTAATCTGTCATTAGCACATGTGGGTTACTGTAGCACTTAAGGCTAATCATGAACTAACTAGGTTTAAAAGATTCGTCTCGCGATTTTCAACCAAACTGTGTAATTAGTTTATTTTTTTATATATATTTAATGTTCTATGCATGTGTTGAAAGATTCGATGGAATTGATGAAATTTTTTTGGTAGGGAACTAAACAGGGCCTAAACAAGGCCTGAAATTCTTGGAAATTTATGTGTGGACTCTTGACCGGACTCGTGGGCTGGCACATTCGCCTGTGACTGCCGATTGTGTCGTCCACCCAATGGGCAATGGCCCACCGGCCACCGCATCGAGAAAGGCGTGCCGAGCCCATCCGCGCATGCCGATTTTGGACGGACGGTGCGGCCTCTATCCGTATGACTCTACCCGTTTAGTGCCAAACTGCTTGCTGAGGCTAGTGGAAGCAGTGAGCGCTGCTATTTAGGAGAGCCAGGAGCGTTGTGGGAAGAGCAAGCAGCTGCGCAGTGGGCACAAAGCGAACTATTCTTTCGCCTTTTACTAAAGAATACCGTGTGCCCGCTGCACCAAGCAGCATACGCCTATTTTTGGAGGGTTCTTCCTCTTTGTGAGGAGGTGCCCAACAATTCAATCCAATTGTTGTGGGCTGACAATAATCAGAACAAATATTTTAGGTCTGTTAAAAAATAGGCTAAGATTGGTTTTGGAGGAGCCCAATAATTCAAATCAATACCAGTTTAGGCCTTGTTTAGATCTAGTTTAGGCCTTGTTTAGATCAAAAAGTTTTTAGATTTTAATATTATAGTATTTTTGTTTTTATTTGACAAATATTGTCTAATCATAGAGTAACTAGGTTTAAAAGATTCGTTTTACGATTTACAGGTAAACTGTCTAATTAGTTATTTTTTATTTATATATAATGCTCTATGTATGTGCCACAAGATTCGATCTGATGGAGAATCTTGTCAAGTTTTGAATTTTGGGTGCAAGATTCGTTTCGCGATTTACAGGTAAACTGTGTAATTAGTTATTTTTTTATTTATATATAATGCTCTATGTATGTGCCACAAGATTCGATCTGATGGAGAATCTTGTCAAGTTTTGGATTTTGGGTGCATGTAAGTAAGGCCTCAGTGGGCACATCTAATCCGAGATCGTTTGTACACCATACAACATTTGGAATCTGAAGCTCAAACAGAAAGTAGCTCAAACGGATAGAGTCATACGAGCTCATCTGAACACGATCAAGTGCACAGCCGGCTTGCCCCTATGGTTCTGTTTATTCTTCTTCTTTTTCTTCTTTTTTTTTCTTTCACTAGCAAAAATGTACGTGCGTTGCATTGAAAAAAACTATATCAAACTATATTTATATCTTTATTACCTAATTATATATATCTATATCTATATCTATACTTAATAATAAAGAGACAAAATTTTAAATCTTCCTCTAACTATCGAATGATGGAGAGTTTTTTTTATCTAGATGTCAATCAGAGGCAAAAGAAAAAATCAAAGTCCTAATCTGGAGCTCCTTCGTTGGATTCTGATCGAGCCCAACTATTCGTTTTTTTGCCTCTAAAATTGATTTAAACTCGTGTTAGGCTTCCGATTTAGATTCAGTTCATAACTTTTCTTTTTTCCCATAACCCAATCGGACCAGGAGTTCTCGTGCCATAAACAAAAAATAAGCTAAAAATAATAGGAAACCAGATACGAACGAGAGGAGCATTGTTTAATTAATATTTAGACCGGCGAACATATAAAGATATAGTGGACTGAAATTTTTACAATTATATATTAGAAAAAAGATAATACAATAGAACTTATCCCTTTCATTTGCATCTCTTACCTGTTCCATGTCGATGGGCATCTATGACCCAAAGTTGGCCAAACATATTCAGTGGGCTGGCCCACTTAGCGGAGAGCCCGTGCATGGTGGATGGGTGGTGTTGGGTACCATAAAAAGGATACCCAAATCAGGAGAATAAAAATCGCAAAAAAGGGATAAGGCAAGCACATGAGAGTACTTAGGCTCGGGCGCAAGCTCCGTCTCGCCCGACCCCTTGGCCTCGGGCGCAAACTCCGTCTCGCCCGACCCCTTGACCTCGGACGCAGGTTCCGCCTCGCCCGACCCCTCAGGCGGTCGGGCGCAAACACCGCCTCGCCCGAGCCTCCACCTCGGAGCCAGGCTTCCAACGCACGATGGCCGTACCCCCGATGTGACATTCGCCATGACCCCCATGCTGCGGCAGGGCACGATGGCAACTATTCCAACCACTCCAGTCACTGTGTAGCCTTACCTCTTTCACTGTGAAGTACCGCCTCACAGTAAAAGAGGTATGGAAGAGATTAACCCGCGTCACTGTGGCTGTCTTTTCTACTATTACAGGACACGCTGCAGTATCACCGACCCGACCCCCACGACGTCAACAGGGCTCGGCAACCCTCCACAGGAGCGGCCATGCTGTCAGCCATGCCCCGAGGACGAGATGGGCAAGCCTCCACAGGGTCGGAACTGTTACTTCACCATTTACTAGGGGTAGATCACCACTCAGCACATGTAAAAACCCTGCGACCCCTTGTGGCTATAAAAGGGGAGCCAGGGCACACATCCAAGGCACGCTCACAACACTAGAACACAAGGCAAGACCACACACACACTCGGGTGCAAGGCAATACAGGCTCCGACTCTCACACTGGACGTAGGGCACACTTAGCCCGAACCAGTATAATTCCCTGTGTTCCACTTGCATCACCATTCGCGTTTAGGAGGACACGTAGACTTATTACTCGTTAGTGTCTAGACGACGAGTCTAGACGCCGACAGTTGGCGTGCCAGGTAGGGGACTTCTGTGTTGTACTTTCCTTTCCCCGTTAGGGAAAGCCGGGATGGCAGACGGATTTCGCCCACTTCGCCTCGGCACCATCATGATGTTTGGGAGTTTGGAGTTCATGTCCCTTGGCTCTGGCTATGACATGGTCCTCCTCCCACCTCGTGACGACATCGAGCCCCGTTCCAAGCCGATCCCACCATAGCCAGTGCGTGGGAGGCGCTCGGGGCATCATGGAGGGGGAGACCGGCGCGGGCGTCAGAGGTCTAGCATCTCCGACCCTGCCACCGAAGCAAGGGCCCGTCCGGCCTCCCCCCGCATATCCCTCACCAGATTGCCCATTCTTCTGGCCCACGAGGCGCTAGGGGAAGGGCTCGTGGAGCATCAAGCTCTGCTCCACGAACCAACAGGGGGACATCACGACCCCCTGTTCCGTCCCGATCAAAGTGCAAAGCACGGCTCCCACTTCCTCCTCAGAGGAAGGAATAGGGGACCTCAACTTCTCGTCGCCCTCCAGCTATGGATGGAGGAATGGCAGCTACGCCTTCTGAGCTCCCTTTTGAGTTCAGGAGCACAGCCGCCACCTATGCCTCTTCAGCGAGCACTTCGTTAAGTGCATACGTGGACCTTCCAGGGCATCACCTGAGGTCTACCCTGGACCTCATCTCAACACCGCCTGTTTTGTCATACCCCGAGGATCCCACCTCAGGGGAAGGAGAATGGGCTGGCGCTGATTTTTCCGCCTGTGGCGACCCAGAAACTTTCATGCGCTTTCTTGAGGCTAGCAACTATTGCCTCGGCTACTCCGACTCTGATTACGGCGGCTACGACCCGTCGCGAGAGTGCTTCAACCTCGAGGTTGGAGGAGCATCCGCTGACGCATAAGGTCGCGCAGGACCCTCTGAGCGGCGGAGCACGACTCCCCCTCCAAACACAACTCTCGGAAGGCATCCTGGAGCGCGCGGGATTACGTCAGCCCTGACAGAGGTTCGACGCCCTGACCTCGAGCAGCTCGATGAGCTAGAGGCCAGGCTCGAAGAAGAACGTGTACGCCTCCGACAACTGCGCGAGACCCTGGTGCAGGACCAGTCTGCCCGGGGGGACAGAGGCGCGGCTAGACACTGTGCCCGGGACGTCAACCGCCGCATTATCGAGGACAAAGGGGGAGACAATCCCCCAGTCTTCAGCACGACCAGCCAGAATGTAATGGCTGCCGCACTCCTCCTTAGAGCGATGCCCGAGCCATCGACTCCTGAGGGGAGAAGGGTGCGCCAGGGGCTACGTGGCCTCCTGGAGCAGGCCTTGGTACAAAACGCAAAGAGTTCCGCATCACAGTCCCACGGTGCAAGACACCTAGGGGATCACCCCCCTCCTAACAAGGCACCAACGGTACAGGGCCCGACACCCCCTAATCCGCAAGGGGGCGTCAGAGCCCCATTTGTCCACGAACGCGTCCTCAGTTAAATCAAATAGCTGCTGTTGTTCCTGCTACTAACCCTGGTATACCATCACAACCGGAAGGATTAGAATCTACAAATGTTGTAGACATGTTTGATACAGATAACTACTGGAGTAACCCCGTTACAGAAGTTACTACTGACCTTCTGCCGGTCAAGAGAGGCGATCCAGGACTCCCCGTCATCCCGATCTCCATCAGCATGGTGGACTTCCCAGAAGCACTCTGTGACTTTGGCTCTAGTGTCAACATTAGGCCTAGGGTACTCTATGAAAAATTCTTTACATATCCTTTGTTAGAAACAACCATGTGTTTGCAGCTTGCAGATCGGACACTAAGTTTCCCTAAGGGAATATTGAAAAACCTCTGTGTCTGAGTTGGTACCTTATACGCCCCAGCAGACTTCGTGGTGATAGAGATCGGTAATGATGAGAGGGCACCTGTCATCTTAGGGAGGCCATTCCTGAACACCTCGGGAGCTGTCATCTACGCTAGTGCTGCCAAGATCAGTTTCTACATCAAAGGAAGGAAGGAGACATTTTCCTTCAACAACAAGACTACACAAATCCCAGAGCAATCCCGACATAAACCAAGGAAGAGGACCAATAGGAGGAACAGGAACAAGCAAGTATGGACCGAGTCAACTAAGATGGTCACTGTAGTTCAAGGAGATTAAGATCATCGACTTAAGTCACCGTTCCTGACCAAGAAGGACGACCTAGGTATGCCAAGCCTCTATTGCTCCATCAATGGATACAACTTCTACAAGACACTTTGCGACACCGGATCGGGCGTCAACATAATGGCCGCAGTCACCTATCAGCTCTTGTTCGGAACCATGCCCCTAAAACCGACATACATTCAGCTCCAGATGGCAGATCAGACATTCCGAAAGGTTGAAGATATAGTAACTGATGTCCCTGTCAAAATAGACGATCATTTTGTCCATACAGACTTTCAGGTTATTGACATGGGAGAAGACGAGTACGATCCACCCATCATCCTTGGGAGACCGTTCCTCAGCACCGTTAAAGCAATCATCTACATTGGAACTGGAGAAGTCCACATGCACTTCCCCTCGGAGAAGAAGACGACGCAACTGCAACCAGAGGAGGCAAATCATCAAGGACGGATGGGCAGACTATGAAGGAGAAGTGGTAAGGTCTGAAGACATACAACTTGAACAGAATTATCCTAAAGAGACCGTAGCACCGAGTCAGGTGTGGAGAGAGAAGATAGTTATACATGAAGAAGAGGCGCCGCCGGAAGCACCGACTACGCCATCCAACGAATTCCAGGACAACTGAGAAAACGGAGAGTCCCGTTCGGAGGACTTAAAAACACCGAACGCCTTGCCAAGAGATAAACTTGGTAGTTATCTTTTTCCTTTCAATTATTCCAAATAGTTTTCTTAGTTAATCAGATTTATACTATCCAAAAAAGAAAATAAAAATGTTAAAAAATAGTAAGCCCCATGTGAGTATACGAATGGCATAAAACCCATAAGTACATTCACTATGGAGGCATAAAAATAAAATAAATATTTTTTCTGCTTTATAAAATGAAAATATAAAAATAGAGAGTAACATTTATTGAGGAGGCTCAACATGATAATGGCTAGATATTTATGCTAACACCTAATTAGTTCCACAAAGCTTTGTTGTCTATTTGAGCTCTACAGAATTCATGTATCAAGAAGACTAGGAGACAGAGGATATTCTAATCGCTGTCAGGGTGCTGTGGACTTTTAAATACACCTCTGCCACCTGTTAGCTACATCAGAAAAAATTACGTCAAAATTCAGCTTGGGGGAGAGCACCCCCATTTATCCCGCTAAGTATTTCTATCTACATATATACTTATACTATATTAAAATAAAAATACGCATAACCAGAAAAAACCAAATAAAGATTTTGTGCTTATATATCTTTTGCTTAGTGTGCTTAATAAATAAATAAAGTGGCTATGCTAAACTTAATCTTAATAATAAAACTCTAGCATGGATATGATGAATAGTTGCTCTGCCTAATTTTCAAATTTGAGTTCTCTCTCTAGTTTAGACATAACCGTTATAATTTAAAGCTTGCTCTAAACCTGAACTTGTGGGAAGAGAACTTGATCTGAAGTTTAAGTTGTTAACGGATATGATATGGGAAGGTTGAGCTGCTGTTTATCTGTTTCTAGAGATGCTAAAATTCTGGAGAATTTTATCTTTGAAAATCTTTAAAATATCACATGATGAGTTCCTGTATGATGAGAAGTTTAAATTCCTACCACAGCCATATATACATGCTTGCTAGACTTTGAGCCACACATTTACTTTTTACTGCTTATGAGCATTGAGTGTGGTCAAGCTGTGTAGATCTATAGGAGCTTGTCATGTGGTTAAATCAAGATTCACTTGCACGTTCACTCACACATGCTGCTTCTACTCCGGAAGTACGCATCCATATATATCCACTCATTTCCATCTCAAGAACCACCCAAAAGTATTCTACTCCTAATCCAGGAGAGAATAGCCAAAAACATTTCTGTTCTGTGAAATAAATGCTCAAGTTATCTTGGTTACTACCACTTGCTATATTATTTCAGGAGATGAGTGCTCTAAAAGAAAAAAAAATATACGAGGAAATAAAAAGGGGCAAGTGCCCGGAACCTCGAAAGAAAAGAAAAAGTGAGACGAGAGGTAAAAATGGACAAGTGTCCGACAGTAGAATTAGGGGTACAAGATACCCACCTGAAAGGAAAGAAAAAAAAATATAGAGCATCTCATTCTCCTCAAAAAGTTTCAAAAGAGCAAGAAAGGTATGTATCCCCTCAAAAGAGCAACAAGTAGAATTAGACTTTCACCATTGTTATCACCATCAACACCATACACCATTCATTCGCCACACATGCACATCTTGATTTGACTTATTGACTTGTTTCTCTGGATCCATGGTTTGACTATGCAATAAATGTCTTGTAAGTATGTACACTTTATCTCCCACCTATGAGCTCCAAATATCAAAGCCTTATTAGAGTAGGATGAGAGAGAAGGCAATGTCACTATGCTTCATACCACATACTTTGAGAGAAGGCATATACCATCACTGCCTTGGTAAGGATCCAGAAATACCACAAAAGCGAGATCTGAGAGAGTCATACAAGGAATCTCTGAGTTTTATTTGAAAATCTGCAAAAATTCCAGAGCTATAGCTGATCAAGAATAAGAGACATAGTACTTGACTAGACCGTTCTATCTTTTAACTACTCAAGACAGAACTGACGGTTACAAGTCCCATGGTAAAAGGTAAAATAAGTAAGTTTGAAGTCTTGACAGTTTACTCTAACTCAGAGATGAGACCTTATTTGAAAGCATGTGTACCGACAATTTTTAAAGGCATTACAGCAACTTCTGATCCATCACTGAGATTATCCTTGCTCAGGGACGAGCAAGAGGTAAGCTTGGGGGAGTTTGTTGACGGTCCTTAAGTATCAAATATAATCAACAAATAAACAGAGAAAAGGATCCAAATGCAACCGACACCTAGACTTAGGGTTCTATCTGACAGAATTCCATGAGTTTTGGTGTTTGTCTATTTCTGCAGGGGGTTATTAGGAAATATGGAAGAAAGGCCCACACGTCGGGTTTACATAGAGATATTAACGTGCCACGCAATTATCTAACATCTAGAAGAGTCCAGAAGGCACGGGAATGAACGGGAGGCCGATCGGGCCCGGGGGCAGGGCGCCCACCCTCCCCCCTTGGGCGCCCGCCCTGGCCAGGCAGCTAATCAGAACCAACTTCGCGGATCATGCTCCACCGACCTAAAGGATCAAGGAAAACCGTGCGATTAATGTCGGTTTGATCCGACGGTCCACATTCATTTGGAAGGACTATATAAGCAGACCCCCTGGCCCCTGGAGGAGAGCACCTCTATCCCTTAGAAACCCTAATTCATTTATCCATCTCGGGAGAAGAAGCCTCTGATCAAGCCCTAGAGCCACCACATCAATAGATCTCTAGTTTAGCATAGCTACATAGGATTAGAACTAGAAGGAGTCAATCTTCGATTGGTTTCCAGATCTGTCAAGAGGATTCTTGGTAATTCCTCTATTGTTCTTCAATTGTTCATCATTGTTCTTCAATATTATGAATATGACTTTGTTCTACTTCAATATATTGATTATGACTTTGCTCTATTTGTTTATATTTGCAATTATATTGTTCTTAGTTTATCATAGTTATATGCTTGGCTTAGTTAGATTGGAATTATATACATGTTTAGGATCGTATAGCGTTTATCCATGTGTACAGTGGGTAAATGATAAGTATTGTGTAGGCGTGGTGCCTATACCGTATTTATCTACGATTGTACTCTATATGCCAGATCGCGGGGTAGTTCGTGGTAGTGACAGCTCTATTGATTCTTATATAGTCCCCATCTCGTGTATAGGGCTGGCAGTGCAACATTATTACAGGGGAGTGATTGCTATGTTTCTCATCTTCCTTGATAATATCACTATGCATGGGCGTAGTCCTGTCTCGCAATGATTGCCAAGTATAATTGCACTAACTATGATATGCTAGACTTTATAGTTAAGAATAACTTAGGAAATATTCTTGTAGTTCGTCCTAATTCCATACTAATGACTTGCTAGAATATCTATTGAGGTGCTTATCATATTTATATGTGGCTAAGTTATGCTGATCAGATTAATTATCTTTGTCATTATTCATACTTTATCTATCTTTTATGTGACATTTATCCCTGTATGAAAGAGATGGATAAATGCTCTCAATTATACATGCAGTGATAGATACTCAATTCTATATTCCATTCCATAATCAACATTGATGTTTAGCAATCCCTTCCCAGTGGTAAAAATATAAATAACGATAACTAGAATACTTCCCGGTTAAAATGCTACATCGGTATTAATCTGTGCACTTGCAGATCTTATTTATTATTTATTCAGAAGAGCAATTGCATATTTTAATACTGCGTCTCTCATGTCATGCTGGGGATGACAACTTGGCTTAAGTGGCATGAGGGATAGGTTTGGCATTTTTGGCGCCGTTATCAGAATTAGAAAACTAAGTCTATTTTTGGTAGTGACGTTAAGAATGCCCAACAACTTCCAGGGCACATACGTGCGTCCTGGAAATTCCTGGGATCTCAGGAGCTGCCGGCAGAAGTCTGACGAGTCTCTCTGAGATTTCATCAGGCGATTCTCCAAGCAATGCACCGAGCTTCCCAACATCACAGACTCCGACGTCATCGGAGCCTTCATTGCTGGCACAACCTACAAAGAGCTGGTACACGAGCTCGGGCGCAAGACTCCCACGAGCACCAGTCAGTTGCTGGACATTGCCACCAACTTTGCCTCAGGCGAAGAGGCAGTTGGTGCAATTTTCTCCGATGGCACCGCCAAGGGGAAGGCCACCGAGGCCTCAGACTCCCGCGACCCTAAGAAGAAGAGAAAGGGTCGCAAGGGGAAGCAGGGTCGGTCGGACGACAATTTGGTCGCCGCGGCGGATCGCAAGAACCCCAAGCGGGCTCCTGCTGGCCTCGGCCTCTACGTCGGTGCTATACTGTGGGGGTATAAACCTCTATACCCTGACGGCTAGACTTGGGCCAGGAGGCTTGGCCCATCATGAGATAGCTCGAGGCTTGATCCAACTGCTTGGAGTTTCGCGCAAAGAAACAGGACGTAGGGATCAAGCAGGATTCTAGTCGGTTAGAATAGGAATTGATATTATGTTACCTATGGAAATTGTAACCGACTAGGATTAGTTTCCAAGATCTGTAGCCCTACCCTCTGGACTATATAAAGAGAGGCAAGGGACCCCCCTTAGATAACTCAACTCAACACAATTCAATCCGCAGCAATACAATCAGACGCAGCGCCCCCCCCGGGTTTTTCCCGCTTCCCGGTCATTCCACCTCGACGAGGAGACATGGTCCTCAACGTCAGCAATGATGAGCCAGCTATCGACGGTGAAACCGACGAACAAAGACAGCAGCGCGAACAGCGCAACGCCGACCGCGCCCAACGATGAGCAGATGAGGAGCGGCAACTCATCCCAAACAACCTTGGTGATGCTTTCGACATGGTCGGAAATCAGCAAGTCTACAAGACACTAAGCGCTAATGTGGCCGTCGCCATGGCAAACTTAGATCGACTTCCTGATACTCCAGAATATCAGGACTCCGATCTAACATATGAGCACATCTGATCGCCGCGATGGGACAGACCGCTACTTTGCTCAAAAGGGTCCAAGCCATCTCCTATACGGAGGTTTCCTCTAACCAGACTCACCACAGCCGAACTTCACTGCGACCCAGCGGGCATCATCATAGTCGTTCGCCCGTCAATGATTGCAGGAGGGACACCCATCGCGACAACCGTGGTCGGGATCCTGGCAATTACCACGAACAAAGATGAGGGCGTGGTCAGGAGGTGAACCAAGACCGAGACCTACGGCACAACATCCCTCCTAAAGATGTCCGCGAGCGCATCAACAGGCGCATTACAGAACGAGCATTACACGAAAACGTACGACGCATCGAGTACGATGCGGCACATGGCCCCCCGGCCTAAAACAGTTCTCCTCACACCTTCGCCAAGTCGTATGACCCCGCAACTTCAAGCTCGAGAAGCTTAAAAAGTATGATGGCAAGGAGAATCCCAAAAACTGGATCACTCTTTATGAGATCGCAGTCCGATCGGTAGCAGGAGACGAGCACGTCATGGCAAACTATTTCCCAGTCGTCTTTGACCAAGCTAGTCACCAATGGCTCCTCGGTCTACCCGAGGACTCTTTTGATTCTTGGGAGGAATTGCGCCAGGCGTTTATTGACAACTTCATTGCTACGTGTGAGCAGCCTGGAAATAAATACGATCTTGAGAGGATAAGGGACAGGAAGAATGAGCCCCTGCGCGACTACATCCGACGCTTCTTGGATATGCGTCTCAAGATTCTGAAGATTTCCCACGACGAGGCCATATCAGCCTTCATCAAAGGCTTGCGCTTCCACGAAGCACTAAGAAGCAAATTACTACGCAAAAGGTCGACCATGGTCGCCGAACTCCTCGCCACAGCCAAGAACTACGCCGATGCCGACGACGCAGAAAAACTCATCCGAGAAGACGTACGAGGAGCCGAGCAGCCTCCTCGACGAGACGATAGCTGTGGCCGTTTTGACAACCGGAATCCCTGCCACGGCAACAACCGCGACCACCGAGAAGGGTGGGACAGGCGTCATGATAATCGTGACAATTTCAGAGGCAAGCGACCTCGCGACAGCGATCACGAGGTAAACACAGTCAAGCGTCCCAACGGACGGCGTTACTACCAGGAAGACTACAACAAGACGCTGAAAGGATCGTGCCAACTCCATCCCAAGTCCAACCACATGATGGAAGAATGCCGTGTCCTCAAAAGCATCTACACACAGTGGGCCGATCAGGGAGACGCCGCCAAGAAAAACGGGAAACAGGACAGACGCAGTCAGGAAGACGACGATGATGACCAGGATAGGGACCCACCACACCAATACGTTAGTCCCACCGATGTGGTATGTTGACGATTCTTAAGTACCAATTTTAATTATCAAATAAACAAGAGAAATGACCAATATGCAAACAACACCTAGAATTAGGATTTGATCTGACAGAATTCCACGAGTTTTGTTGTTTATCTGTTTCTGCAGGGGGTTATCAGGAAATAAGGAAGAAAGGCCCACATGTCGGGATTACATAGAGATATCAATGCACCGCGCGATTTTCTACCATCTAGAAGACTCCAGAAGCCACGGGAAGAAAGCAGAGGCCGAAAGGGGCCAGGCCCAGGGCGCCCGCTCTGGTGACCTGGGCGCCCGCCCCCTGCTGGAAGCCATTCAGGACTCTCTTCGCACACGATGTTCCACCGACCTATTGGATCCAGAATAACGTAGTACCACCTCGCCTACCGACCCAAAAACGCATAGAGGAGGAGGACTATATAAGGAGACCCCCCTGGCCCCTAGAGGTGAGGGGTGCCCTCGAAGGAAAACCTCTTCTCTAATTAATATTTCTTTTTAGGCTTAGCAACCAATGTAAAGTAGAAATAGATCTTCTAGTTTCTACTAGATTGAGAGAGATAGAGTGGAGGTGTAGATTGGAGGAAGTCCGGCCTGTCGGTGTCTACTCCAAGCTTGTATCTGCGGGATCAAGTTCTCCTAACCCGAAGCTTGCTCCTAGGATTCTTCAGTATTTCGACTTCTAAATTCTAGTAAGTTCTTGTTTTATTGTTCTTCTAGTTTATGAGTTTACTTTAATCTCTTCGCGTAGAGTTTAGAGTAATCATTGCTGGCGTAAACGTGGTGTTTAGGCTAGGGTACTCATAGATATTCCCTGACTAGCTAGACCGTGGTAGTAGCGAGGAACGTGACAATTCCGAGTTACCTTTGCAGACCATATCTCGTTAGCAGGAAGGATAGGGTTTATATGTGCGGGTTGAACATCCTTTGTGGTGTCTAGATTCCGTTAGCCTCCCCAATAGAACAGTAGATCATCTTTACCAAGGTTAGAAGGAGACTACGGTTGCAGTCTTCTCTATTTATCACTCACATCGAAAGACATTCTTTGTGCCTAAAGGGTTAGTAGTAATAGACCGGTTAGTCAGATGCACTCTTTCTCCTAGTGCTAAAAAAATAAATACGATACTCTGGATAACCTCCCGGGTGAAGTGCTCACCGATATCCGTGCGCTTGCGGATCAATTCCTTATTGCGTTCCCAAATATCAACAAGCATTTCTGGCGCCGTTGCCGGGGAGAAAGACGGTTTGCTGAGATAACCTTGAGTCTTACTACTAGCTTGTATCTATACTTTTATCTTTTCTTATCTTTTATATTCTTTGCTTATTTTCTTTATTCTTACCTTATGAAAAACCAAAATTCTAAATTTATCCATGAATCTGCAATCCCTTCAGCAACTGACCTTTTACCATGGGAATCATCACAGCCTATCCAAACATCCGAGTATAAGTTAAGTTCTAGGTTGATTGCCATGATTCAAAACCTATCTTTTTCGGGAAAGGAAGACGAAAACCCTTACCTTCATATTAGAGATTTTGAGCAAACATGTGATTGTCTTCGCATTGAAGGCATTTCTGATAAAACTTTACGTTGGAAGCTTTTTCCTTTTTCTTTAAGAGGAGAAGCTAGACAATGGTACAGTCAGAAGGTAAGTCAACAACGAGGTGAATGGGGAGTTTTACGAGCCAACTTTTGTCTAGATTTCTATTCCCTCGACCGTATAGCCGACCTTAGACTCGAAGTCCTATCTTTTAAACAAAAAGATAATGAAACTTTGGGAAAATCCTGGAAACGTTTTTCTGATCTTTTAGAATCTAGTCCAAACCTTAATTTTGAAGACCCTGTTCTTTTATTTCACTTTTTTCGAGGTCTTCAAAAAAATCACAAACAAATGCTACATACAATGTCTAGAGGTTCTTTCTTTCGTATCCCTACTGATGAAGCTAGAGTGATCCTAGATAGAATCCTAGAAGCTGAGATAGATAATACCCTTCATGATGAAACCTACGAAGTCGAAGTAGACACTCTGCCAAATTCTTTATCTACTTTAGCTATCCCAAGTTCTGAGCCACAAGAGGAAGAAATTCCACCACCGGACTTCATGCTGGATATAGAATCTGATCTTTTTGCCGATTTTGGAAACATTTCAAACTACCATTCTATTGACAAACCCCAAAACGACCAGTTTAGCATTTATTTGCCAAGTGAATATCAATTGAGAGAGCTTATCTCAGTCATGAGTAGCGAATGGTTGGAGGAATCAGAGCTTTCCTCTGATGTGATCCGTTTGGACACACCCTCTATAACTATACACTGTGCTTATAATTCTGATCGATTTAATGCTCTCTATAATCCTGTTGTGGGGATCAACATCATGTCTGAATCTTTTGCACTTAAACTATTCAAAAATCTTGTCTTAACCCCCACAACAATGGTCATAAAGGAATCTTCAGGACGATTAGTCCCCAGTCTTGGAATTATTAATGTCCTACCTCTTACGATAGAAGGCTCCATGGTTCATTTGAACTTTTATATCTTTGATACATGGGACTTCGACCTGTTGATAGGACAACCTTTTAGAAGACTCCTTTATGAAGGTCATACTGGAAAGCTACACATTTCTTTTGGAAAAGCCTTTAAATTCCCAATAACAATTTCACACTCCTTAAATAATAAGGCCGAGTCATATCTTTTGCCTGATCCTATGGAGGAGGTAAAGGCTGCATCTCTAGAGCTTTTAGATGAACCAGACTTAGAAGACGAAACTCCTTTCTTCACTAAAGAAGAAACCGAACCTTCTGAACCTGAACCCTTAGATGAGTTTGCAGAAACACCTAGACCCCCCCATAGAGCTTAAAACTTTACCACCCGGTCTTACCTATGCTTTCCTAAACAATAATCTAGAGTTTCCTGTGATCATTAGCGATAAACTCACTCAGGATCAAACTCTGCGATTAATGACCATTCTTGAGAAACATCACTCAGTTTTCGGCTACTCACTCCAAGATCTTACAGGAATCAGTCCTATGATTTGTACCCATCGTATTCCAACAAATCCTTCTGTTTCACCTTCTCGAGAACCCCAACGTAGACTTAATAACACTATGAGAGAGGTAGTTAAAAAGGAAGTTATAAAGTTGCTGCATGCAAGGATTATATATCCTGTGCCGCATAGTGAGTGGGTGAGCCCAGTACAAGTTGTGCCTAAAAAGGGAGGCATGACTGTTATTATGAATGAAAAGAACGAGCTAATTCCGCAACGCACCGTCACACGATGGCAGATGTGCATAGACTATAGAAAACTAAACAAAGCCACAAGAAAGGATCACTTTCCTTTACCTTTTATAGATGAGATGCTAGAGCGATTAGCGAATCATTCGTTCTTCTGTTTTTTAGATGGATATTCAGGGTATCACCAAATCCCGATCCATCCTGATGATCAAAGCAAAACCACTTTTACATGCCCATATGGAACTTATGCTTATCGTAGAATGTCTTTTGGGTTATGTAATGCACCAGCTTTTTTTCAAAGATGCATGATGTCTATATTTTCTGATATGATTGAAGAGATTATGGAAGTTTTCATGGATGATTTCTCTGTTTATGGAAAAACTTTTGATAGTTGTCTTGAAAACTTAGACAAGGTTTTGCAAAGATGTGAAGAAAAGCACTTAGTCCTTAATTGGGAAAAATGTCATTTTATGGTTAGAGAAGGAATAGTGCTGGGACACCTAGTGCCTGAAAGAGGTATTGAGGTAGATAAAGCTAAAATTGACGTAATTGAACAACTACCTCCACCTGTGAATATAAAAGGAATTCGAAGCTTTCTTGGCCATGCTGGTTTTTATCGTAGATTCATAAAAGATTTTTTATTTATTGCTAGACCACTTACTCTTTTGCTAGCCAAGGATGCTCCTTTCGTATTTGATGATGCATGTCTAACATCTTTCAATTTATTAAAGAAAGCACTCATCTCTGCACCAATCATTCAACCCCTGATTGGTCGTTGCCTTTTGAAATTATGTGTGATGCTAGTGATTATGCTGTGGGGGCAGTTTTGGGACAAACTAAAGATAAGAAGCATCATGCAATTGCTTATGCCAGTAAAACTTTGACAGGAGCTCAACTTAATTATGCAACCACCGAAAAAGAGCTTCTGGCTGTTGTCTTTGCCATTGATAAATTTAGATCTTATTTAGTTGGAGCTAAAATAATTGTTTACACTGATCATGCTGCACTAAAATATTTGCTCACTAAAAAAGATGCTAGACCTCACCTGATTAGATGGATCTTATTACTCCAAGAATTTGACTTAGAAATAAAAGATAAAAAGGGAGTAGAAAATTCTGTTGCTGATCACTTGTCTAGAATGTATTTTAAGAGTCCACAGGAAACCCCCATCAATGATTCACTCCGGGACAACATGCTCTACGGGATTAACAGGTCTGACCCCTGGTATGCAGATATTGTTAATTCTATGGTTTCAGAGTATGTACCACCAGGAGCAAACAAGAAGAAGCTTATTCAAGAAAGTCGTTCACATATATGGGATGAGCCATACCTCTTCCGAGTATGCTCTGATGGCTTACTCAGGAGATGTGTGACCACTGAAGAAGGATGGAAGATCATCGACAGATGTCATTCATCACCATATGGAGGTCACTATGGAGCATTTCGTACACATTCAAAGATCTGGCAGTGTGGATTCTACTGGCCTACAATGTATGAAGACACGAAGCAATATATCAGAAGATGTGGGCCATGTCAAAGGCACGGAAACATAAATACAAGGGATGCAATGCCACTCACCACCAACCTTCAGATTGAGCTCTTTGATGTCTGGGGAATAGACTATACGGGTCCATTTCCTCCATCAAAGAAGTGTGAGTACATCTTGGTGGCAGTTGACTATGTCTCCAAGTGGGTAGAGGCATTACCTTGCAAGCATGCCGACAACATCAGTTCAAAGAGGATGTTTGAAGAAATTATATTTCCAAGATTTGGAGTCCCCAGAGTAGTGATAAGTGATGGAGGAGCACACTTCATCAACAAATGCTTCAAGCAATATCTATCAAAACATGGAATCCGTCACAACGTCGCTACCCCCTATCATCCTCAGACATGTGGCCAAGCAGAGACTTCCAACAAACAAATCAAGAATATTCTTCAGAAGACAGTAAATGAAATGGGAACGGCATGGAAAGACAAGTTACCCGATGCACTCTGGGCATACCGGACAGCATACAAGACCCCAATTGGAATGTCACCATACCAATTGGTGTACGGGAAGACTTGCCATCTACCTGTTGAACTAGAGTTCAAAGCACACTGGGCCATAAAGAGATGGAATATGGACCTAGATGTTGCTGGAGATTATAGAAGAATGCAACTATCAGAATTGGAAGAATGGCGAGAGAAAGCATATCACAATTCAAAGATCTACAAAGAAAGAGTCAAAAGGTGGCATGACAAGAGAATCAAGAAGAAGGAGTTCACACCCGGAGATAAGGTATTACTTTTTAATTCTAGGGTAAAGCTTTTCGGGCATGGAAAACTCCGGAGCAAATGGGAAGGACCATTCAAGGTAATTAATTCATCATCCCACGGAGCCATCACACTTCAAAATGACGAAGGTACGTTATTCAAGGTAAATGGCCAACGTCTTAAATTATTTTTAGAGCCAATAAAGAATTATAAGAAATAGACATAGTCTATTTTTACCTTCCCATGGAGAATTAGAGCCCGACCTTTTTAGTCTGATGTTTTCGGGTCATATATATATTTTTCTAAATAGTTTTGCATCCAGTAACGCGCTCGAGAAAGTGGGCCCATAGAGGGGCCAGAGAGAGGGCGGGCGCCCAGCTCAGGTGGGCGGGCGCCCAGCTCCTGTTCCCCCTCGGTCCCGATTTTCTCTGTTATGGAAAATGCACTTATGGTAATCCGAATAATCCCTCAGATGGAAAGTTTCGCACGCACATCGACGGGAGCAACCCAAACAACCCATAGAGGCACTTTTTGACCCCTATATAAACAGACCCCTGACCTCAGTTTTCAAACGCCAAGCCATCAAGTCTTCTCTTCTTCTTCAATTAGAGCTTGATTAGTTCCTTACTGCTCCAATGGCCGAGAAGTACCACGATGATTGGGAAGTCGTCCCCTTCAACCTCAACATGGAGCCTGTGGAAGACCCCGATGCCCGTGCTCTCGTCCCGGCCAACACAGAGCGACAGCTAGAAGCCATGCCATTACGCCAGCGCAGCTCTGCCTAATCCTACCATGCTCAACCAGTTCTCACCGCACCGCCACAACCCCTACTCCTCACGGGATCATCATCCAAGACGAAGACCACCATCAAGGTGCCAACCGGCACAAGGATCCTTCCACCTAGACCCAATGAGAGAGTCGTTGGAGTCAAGACCAACCGGAGCGGCGAGATCAGCAGCGTACGCTACACTATGGAGGAGGAAAGGCCTTACTTCGAAGGGATTAGAGCAGCCAAAGTCCGTTTCATCCCTCCAAAGGCAGCCCCGAAGCACGCTCTCAATGCTTTTGAGACACCTCCTAAGCGTCGCAAGACTATAGTCGATATTGATGAGGACGTTCGTAGAATAGACAGAATTATCATAGACCTCCAGTCCTCGATTAACTCCCTCACTAGGCAGCTCTCTAACCACAACACCATCATACTAGGCCTCAGGCAGGATCTTGCTAGTGCCAACAAGAAGATTAAGGAATTATAGCGCCGCTAAGTTATCTAGATTAGACCTTGAGACAATGCATCTTAGTTATCTATCTTTAAATTCGGTTTAGGTTTACTATTATCATCAGTTTGCTACTAGTTATTTGTAATAAATGCCTCAAGATTAATAAAGAGTATTATTATTATTATTATTATGTCTTGTGTGTCTCTACTTTATTTTTGTGCAAGAAAGCAGAAAACAAGTATGGGGGAGATCCCTCAACATGCCAAACACACTCCGACTACACCACTCCACGATTCAGGTACACACTCTGCACACTTTACTTTACACCTACACATATCTTAGATTATGCAGAATACTGTTTCCGACAAGATAAATTAAAAAGATTAAAACATTTCTAATCATGATTAATCTCACTCTGTTATATTTCCTGAAACTTGCAATTATTATAAAATCATTTTAAAACCATGTGTTACTTAAGATAGTATGGAATGTGAGATGGTAGAGTACGAGTTTCTTATTCTTGATATCATTGTTACTTGGAGAATTTATTTCAAAATCTTCAAAATTCTAGCTACCATCCTCAGTGTTTTATATGCCTGATAAAACTGAAAATATTAATTATGATTATAAAAGCTATCTACTCTGTATTGAGTTTGTTCAAAATGAGTTAGACCCTTGTTGAGAGATTAATCATGCTCCTAAGATCAAGACATTTATTCAGAAAGATTCACTCTTCCGAAGTATTATTGCATTAGAGGCATGGGCTATGCAAAAATAAAGATATTTTGAGGAAATAAAAAGGAGCAAGTGCTCGACAACCTCGTAGAAAAAATGGACAAGTGTCCAGCAGTAGAATTAGGGATACCTCGGTATCCACTGAAAAAAAGAGAAGAAAAAGAGAAAATGATAGCCCATGGTCCCTCTAATAAGCAATATACCAGCAAGAGTTGACAAAGATTTTAATTTCCAAAGTCTTTGATCTAAGAGTATGACATTCCCCTCCTCGAATCCCGTTTTGATCAGGCAATAAATGCAAAGTAAGTATGCTTAAGAATTTTTGCAAATTAAAACAGCCTCAGTGAGATATATAGAAGGTAATGAGTGATCTGAGAGAACCTATGAGGATAAAAGGTATGCAAACTTTCTTTCAAAAATATACAAAAACTCCAAGTGACAGGATTGAGAAGAAAGGATCTTTAATCTTAACCATATACTTCCCTGACTATAGTACACAGTGGATTTTTACACCCTACAGTTATGAAGAGAATGTCTTTAAAATGTTTTACCCCAGATATTGTTCTTAACCATCCTTTTCTCGAGGACGAGTAAAAGCCTAAGTATGGGGGTATTTGTTGACGGTTCTTAAGTACCAATTTTAATTATCAAATAAACAAGAGAATGGACCATTATGCAAACAACACCTAGAATTAGGGTTTGATCTGACAGAATTCCATGAGTTTTGTTGTTTATCTGTTTCTGCAGGGGGTTATCAGGAAATAAGGAAGAAAGGCCCACATGTCGGGATTACATAGAGATATCAACGCACCGCGTGATTTTCTACCATCTAGAAGACTCCAGAAGCCACGGGAAGAAAGCAGAGGCCGAAAGGGGCCAGGCCCAGGGCGCCCGCCCTGGTGACCTGGGCGCCCACCCCCTGCTGGAAGCCATTCAGGACTCTCTTCGCACATGATGTTCCACCGACCTATTGGATCCAGAATAACGTAGTACTACCTCGCCTACCGACCCAAAAACGCATAGAGGAGGAGGACTATATAAGGAGACCCCCTGGCCCCTCGAGAAGACATGAAGAAGTTATCATAGAGATTGAGGGGTGCCCTCGAAGGAAAACCTCTTCTCTAATTAATATTTCTTTTTAGGCTTAGCAACCAATGTAAAGTAGAAATAGATCTTCTAGTTTCTACTAGATTGAGAGAGATAGAGTGGAGGTGTAGATTGGAGGAAGACCGGCCTGTCGGTGTCTACTCCAAGCTTGTACCTGCGGGATCAAGTTCTCCTAACCCGAAGCTTACTCCTAGGATTCTTCAGTATTTCGACTTCTAAATTCTAGTAAGTTCTTGTTTTATTGTTCTTCTGGTTTATGAGTTTACTTTAATCTCTTCGTGTAGAGTTTAGAGTAATCATTGCTGGCGTAAACGTGGTGTTTAGGCTGGGGTACTCATAGATATTCCCTGACTAGCTAGACCGTGGTAGTAGCGAGGAACGTGACAATTCCGAGTTACCTTTGCAGACCATATCTCGTTAGCAGGAAGGATAGGGTTTATAGGTGTGGGTTGAACATCCTTTGTGGTGTCTAGATTCCGTTAGCCTCCCCAATAGAACAGTAGATCATCCTTACCAAGGTTAGAAGGAGACTACGGTTGCAGTCTTCTCTATTTATCACTCACATCAAAAGACATTCTTTGTGCCTAAAGGGTTAGTAGTAATAGACCAGTTAGTCAGATGCACTCTTTCTCCCAGTGGTAAAAAAATAAATACGATACTCTGGATAACCTCCCGGGTGAAGTGCTCACCGATATCCGTGCGCTTGCGAATCAATTCCTTATTGCGTTCCCAAATATCAACATGGTACACTCCATTTTTGGAGGGAAAGTCTCCATCGAGTCAAAACAAGAAAGAAAACTCTTGAAGAGGGCTTGCCTCAATGTGGACTGCGCCGATGGTTTGATCGCCGACCCTAAATTCCCCCTAGTTGCACCGAGAGATTTCCTTCAGCAGACAGGACCAGTGGGCTGCCATCCCTGAACCAGGGCGCTTCCCGTTAATCCTAGACCCGTGCATCAACAGCGTCAGGTTTGAGCGCGTGCTCGTCGACGGGGGTAGCTCCATCGACATCCTGTTTCGCAACAGCCTGCCTGCTCTCAAGCTAACTCCGGCGCAGCTGAAACCATATGACGCTCAGTTCTGGGGCGTCCTGCCAGGTCAAAGCTCAGTACCCCTTGGCCAGATAACGCTGCCCGTCCAATTTGGGACACCAGACCACTTCCGCATAGAGTTCGTCAACTTCGTGGTCACCGACTTTGACGGGACCTACCATGCAATTCTAGGCCATCCTTCGCTCACCAAGTTTATCGCAGTTCTGCACTACTCATACCTGGTCCTCAAGATGCCAACCGAGAAGGGCGTTTTAACCGTCAGAGGCAACGTCTACATGGCATACACCTACGAAGAGGAAAGCTTCAAGATCACCGAGGCAATCGACCTCTCGATTCGCATGGCAGAAACGGTAGCACAAGCAACACAAATATCAGCCGACCAGCTCAAACTACCCGAGCAGGAGACTTCAAGAAAAAACACCAAGTCCAAGGAGCACAAGGAAGTCCAACTGGTCGACGGCAGCCCAGAGAAGATGGCTCTCATCGGGGCCAATCTGGACGCCAAATAGGAAGACACGCTCGTCAGGTTTCTAAGGGACAACGTAAGCGTTTTCGCATGGAAACCTGCGGACATGCCCGACGTCCCACGAAGCCTGATCGAGCACTCCTTAAACATCTCGAAGACCGCAAGACCTATCAAGCAAAAGCTACGACAGTTCGCTTGTGACAAAAAGGAGGCTATTAGGACAGAGATTACACAACTTTTAGTAGCCGGGTTTATTAAAGAAGTGTATCACCCCGATTGGCTCGCCAATCCGGTCCTTGTAAGAAAAAAGAATAATGAATGAAGAATGTGCGTTGATTACATCGATCTCAACAAACACTGTCCTAAAGATCCTTTTGGTCTTCCCCGCATAGACGAAGTGGTCGACTCAACGGCCGGATGCGAACTACTTTCTTTTCTCGATTGTTACTCTGGTTACCACCAGATCTCGTTAAAAGAGGATGATCAGATTAAAACCTCCTTCATCACTCCTTTCGGTGCATATTGCTACACCACCATGTCCTTTGGACTAAAAAACGCTGGAGCCACCTATCAACGTGCCATTCAACAATGCCTCCACGACGAGATACGCAACGACCTCGTCGAGGCTTACATCGACGATGTTGTCGTTAAGACCAGGGACGCTAGCACTCTAATCGACAACCTAGAACGCACATTTAAAGTGCTAAACAAGTACAAGTGGAAGCTTAACCCCAAAAAATGCATCTTCGGGGTCCCCTCCGGCATACTGCTCGGCAACGTCGTCAGCCGCGACGGCATACGACCAAACCCTTCAAAAGTCAAGGCGGTACTCGATATGCGACCACCCAGAAACATCAAAGATGTTCAAAAGCTCACACGATGCATGGCTGCTCTAAGCCAGTTTATTTCTAGGCTGGGAGAAAAAGGGCTTCCTTTCTTTATGCTGCTAAAGGCATCCGAGAGATCCTCCTGGACAGAAGAGGCCAATATCACATTCGCCCAGCTCAAAACTTTCATCACCTCACCACCCGTCCTCACTGCGCCTCAACCTAACGAGGACCTGCTCCTCTATATAGCAGCAACTGATCGGGTTGTCTCTACGGTGCTCGTAGTAGAGCGGGATGAGCCAGGCCATGTCTACAAATTTCAGAGACCAGTATACTTCATAAGCGAAGTCCTAAACGAATCCAAGACCAGGTATCCCCAGATACAAAAATTAATCTAAGCCATCTTAATCACCTTAAGGAAGCTGAAGCACTACTTCGATGGCCATCACGTTTTAGTTACTACGAGTTTTCCGTTGGGGGACATCTTGCGCAACAAGAACGCCAACAGTATAATTGTAAAGTGGGCCATGGAATTATGCCCATTGTAACACCCTAAATTTTGCTTCTTTGAAAATAGAGATAAAATAATTTATTTTGTATTTTTGTGCTCATAAAAATATAGTAAAATGAAATTTTTCCTTAAATTAATATTCATCATAGGGTTTAGCAACGTTGTTGTGCATACATGCCGGTACATATGTTTTATGTGATGTTTGTTTGTTGCTCCTTTGTGTGTTGAGACTAAGCAAAGTTTTTAAAATTGCGTTAAGTAGAACGATCTTCCTTGGTCAGTACATCTTTACCTTTATCTACAACCAAATCCCTTGTTTCTAAGCTCAAGTTTTTATTACGAGCTTCCTAAAATCTTTTCTTTATCACCTAAATTCCTTCTTTTAGTTTCTCATTCATCAAGCAGTCTCTACAACGTGATCGCCCTCAGTCCGGTGTCGATCCGTCCGTCGCCCTGCTTTCCATCTCCGCTTCGTACTTATCTGCGAAATCTCTATTGGTGAGTTTGTTTTCCCCGCATCAAATCGTGGCCGTAGGCTTAAGTTTCATGCTCGCCGGCTAGGAGCTCGTTGCTGCCAATGGCTGGCTTCCAGGCGTGTGCTCTGCTCCAATTAGTTTACCTTGGTTTCTAAATCAAAATACGTTTTCAGTAATTACAAAATTGCCACCAGATTTGTTTAGCTCATAAAATCTTCATTTTAACTCCGATTTGATCCATTCAAATTGCGTTAGTTTCGTAATCACAAGATCTACATGTTAGTCTCACTGTTTTACAAGTTTACAACTTTTTATTTTCGTGAACCTATTTAATTAATTATTTTATTAAAGGAAATCTTAGAAAATTCATATCTTTTTTGTTATATCTCCGATTTTCGTGATCTTTATGTCTGTGTGATCGTAGTGCAACGTAGATTCATTTTATAAACTTTTCATCTTTATTTTCTACTGTTGGTGTATTGTTCTAATTATAGGTTTGTTTGCTTTGTATGATTGCCTCTAGATGATTGTTGTTGATGTTTTGACTGAGTTTAGACGGTGAGCTTTTACGTGGTGATCAAGAAGCAGTTTATGGAAGGTTTGGAACTAAAAGAAGGATCTGAGTTTTAAGGCAAGTATAGCATGGGATCAACCTTGTTTTCTAATAACTTTAACCACACAATTCATATTGCATGTGTCTCTTTGCTAAGAATTTCCTAGTATTGATCTTATAACTTGTCACCTATGGTTTTGCATTGGGTAGCTTGCGCTAGTGCTCTACTAAACCATGACATTGTAATTTGATTAATGGAATATGCAATAAACATTAAAAGAGGACTTTTTAGCAACTTTGGTAAAGAGGGCTGGAGCATTGGGCTATCTTATGGTGCTCTAGTTTCTCTCCATAAGGACTTATCTGTATCTGACCATCCGGGACATACAGTACAACTGTGAGGGCTACATGGCTCTGGCTTTAGCTCAGTATGAGGACCTTTTCTAGCTTGTTAGTGGTTACCCATGTGGCGCAAATGGGGAATAGCAGACCATGGATTCCTGCGGGTGAATCACATGGACTGACTAATGAAACCAAGCGGCCCTAACTTGTTAGACGAACCTTTGAAAGGCTTCATAGTGAACCGTGTCGGCCTCCCTAGGAAGGGGGTTAAGAGATTAGCTACCTCGGGCGAAAGGGTAAATCACGACTCACAGTGAAAGTGTACAACCTCTGCAGAGTGTAAAACTGATATATCAGCCGTGCTCACGGTCACGAGCGGCCTTCGACCAATACAGAATAAATGATCACTAATGGCAAATTATTAAAGTTATTGTTGTTAATATGTTGTTTATGCTATTCTTTATTCATTTTACCTGATCATGAGTTTACTATGGGACTTGACAACTTGATGCTACTCATATGCTAAAATTGTGACAACTAAAAGCTACATGCAGTTCAACCAGTGTCTAGCCTTTGAGCCTCATGAACCCTATGCTATTCTTGCTGAGTACGAGATGTACTTACGCTTGCCTTTACATTTTATTTGGATAAAAATCCTGGATGGGTACCAGATTGCTAGTTTGGAGAAGAGTTTAGGCTTGTGCTCAACCAGTCAGTTGTCCCTGTAGATTTGGAGCTTTCGCCTGAAGAACGGAGTGTCTTTCCGCTGTTTGCTATCTAAGGTTATATCTTTTATACTAAGTTCGTTATATATAAGCATTGTTTATTGATATTACCCCTATTTGTGGCTATATGTGAGATTTGACTTCCTGGGCTCACATATGGTGTGTATCTGGTTTTGTCCTTAAAACCGGGTGCTACAAAGTGGTATCAGAGCAATGCTGGCTGTAGGACGCAAGCCTAGTTAGAAATTGGCCATCTTAAGGATTTGAAATTGCTATAAGATCCTTGCTCTATAAACCTTGATATTTTCCTCTACACTATATCATTTCCCTTGCTATTCATCTCCACCTTGTTGCTGGTTTTAAAGTCTTGTTCTCACCCTCACTCCTTGCTTTGATATGCTATTAGGACTTTGTCTCACCACTTTCTTATGTCATTAAATGAGAAGCTTTAGGATCTTTACCCTTACTATGAAGATAACGATAGTATCGCAAGTTGAGTGAGTGTGAACCTTCAATGCTCAGTTGGTTTGTTATTATGCCTATGCATGCTTTGGATCTTTGTAATGATTATAATGATTTTGTGGATTATTCCATGATTTCATTTAACCTATAGGTCTAAGGCATAAGGATTAATGAAATAAATAGCTTGGGTTTTGGTTATCTTCAGTTCTCTATATCCTATCACTTCGGAGCAATCTATCCTCACCTCTGCTCGTGGGCAATCAAAAACCACAAGAAAATTCTGGACAATGGTAGATTTCAGTATCTTTGTCTGACCTCAAGAATCACCCCTATAGCTATTCTGGAACTGGAGTTACGCAAATCACAAGATGATACAGATGTGCTGTCAAGAACCTGGACCAGTCTCGGTTGCCTACTGTTTTAGATAAATTTAACTATAGAATTTGGAAAAAAAGTTCTATATCAAAGTTATAGACAATTTGATAAGCTTTCCAACAGTGTAAACCCCAACTTTATCGGATTAATGGAACATGAGTTATGACATTTAGAATTTGATGCTTCTGCATTGTTTCAAAGTCTGGACAGTTCTAGTTAGTTCCTATTTGTCAGCCAAATCAACTTCAGAATCTAGGAAAGTGTTATATACAGAAGTTGTGGAGGACTCCCTAATCTTTTCAACCATGTAAGGCTCGTCCCCATATGATTTTTGTAGCTCGAGATATGGCTGCTGCAAGTTACCACAACTGCGCTGACAAACTGTCTGGACAGATATCATGCTTGGCTATTTTACCCAAACTTAATTTCAGAACCTGAGAAAGTATTCTATACGAAAGTCATAGAGGATTTTGTCAGATTTCCCATGGTGTAGGCCAGAAGTATATCAGATTGATGGAGTATGAGTTACAACTGTTTTACTAAGCTGCGGATTTTCATCTCGTGTGGAATTTTAGATTTCTTGTACTTGTCAGTGCACATGAGTTAGAAGATCTCATGATAAGTGTTGATGCAAAACTGATCTGCAAACACAAAGGGCTAATACCCGATTCAAACGTTAAGGCGTGCCAGCCGATTTGACCTTACTATCGGCAAAGGTGATAACTCGAATACTTTAGTCCTGACAACAGCGATGCGCCCGGATGTCACGGCTAAGAGGTACTCACGCGGAACTCGAGAACACACCGAGCTTAAGTCGACGAATTCCTAAGAACTCGTAATAAAAAGAAAAAAAAGTATGACGAAGTCGTCGAAAAGTAGATGCTGGAATATGAGTAAAAACGTGTGTTTGATTGATTTCTTGATTTGATTACAAGGCCCTAGGGTCTATATTTATACCCTGCTCAAAGAGCTACAACCAGACACGATTAGAATTCGAATTCCAAATTATACGGAATCCGTATACAAAACGATGCAAATAATTAAGGAAATAACAAAACTATCCCTCGTGACAAACCAAAACTCCTCCACATAACGACCGGCAGCTTCCAGACTCCTCCTTTGCATCATCGGCAGATCCTTTGCCATAGTCATCGGCAGACTTTCTTATCTAGCCATCGGCACCATATTACTGCCTGTCACATTCAACTTCTCCCTCATCGGCAACCATCCTCATCGGCAACCCGCATCGTACTGCCACCTTATCCTGCCATCCTAGACACGTGTCCAAAAACGGTGTCAACACATGCCCCCCAGTTTCGGAGTATAAAACTATTAATGCTCCGAAATTCTCTGCAGTAATGATGCCTTCTCCCGCAATTAATGCTCCTAATCTGGTAACCGACAACCTCAATCTGGACAACTCTGATCCTAATCCTCCGCAGATTCCTCGAAATCCCCAACTTCCTAAACGGGCATTTTTCTTGGTCGTACATCGGCAACAATACCGTTACAAAGATCTGCCGATGCTCTGACAAGGATATTCGCAAAAACGGTTACCTCCCCTCTATCCGCCCATCGGCAAGATGACCGTTATAGAATATCGCCGATGGACCGACCAGGAGATCTCGCACAGTAAAATATCTTCAGATAATGACCGCTTCCCGTCAAATCACCTGCACAATCCCTGGATTACTGTGCGAACAGTTACCATATCCACCTGAGTACCCTCGGGTTTCTCGGATGCGGCAAAGAGATAAGTCGGATTTGCCCTTGCCCATCTTGTCCTATAAATAGTTCCTTCTTGGGTACTCCTTCCCCATCACACCATTCTACTACCCAACTTTACTTTTCCAGCGGCGGCGCCATTTACAACCTTCAAGACCTCCGACAAGCACTCCTCTTCATCAACTCCGGTGCCCTCCAACGTCCTCTTCACGACAAGATGGCCATTGGCTTCGTCGTCCCTGAGGTCAGATCTCCATCTCATCTTCTGTATTTTTTTATTCCTATTCATCCGCGATTCATCTTACTGAATATTCTCCTTTTCCTTTTTCTTTGTATTTTTATTCCCCCAAAATCACTAGGAGTTGTCCAATAAAATTGTCATCCCCACCGATCAACCACACCTTCAATGTCTCGGCCCTCTAGGGGATTCAGATCCAACCAACCTTATCAACGCAGAAACCAATAGGATCCCCTTCAGAGCTGAAAACTTTTCTTTAGATCTGTGGAAAGACTCTTTTCGCTCTTGGCCCAGCCCTACTGTAGGGTGGAAAGACTGGTTCTTGAGGGTCAGCAATTCTTATGAAGTCCAGTGGGGCGAAAGGAAGCTAGCCCAATGCATTAGGCTATCCATTGCCGATATGCACAGGAACGAGTCACTGCTGATAGCTGCGTCCTACTTTTGGTCAGACACCCTCAATGCTTTTGTTTTTGGCCACGGCCCTGCTTCTCCTACCCTTGCCGATGTAGCCATGCTCACTGGTCTAGATATATCTTCTGCCGATAGCACCCACTTTTTTGATACTGCCCCCAGTGCCAAAGTGGAGACTCGCGCTATCGGCGGTTGGTCAGGGTACATTCAGAAGTACCGCGGGAGAGGGCCTGTCACCATAAAGGAGCAAACCACCTTTCTGAACATGTGGCTGGACAAGTTTGTATTCTGTGGTCGATCGGCAGGACCGACTTCTGTCTATCTATCGGCAGCAGAGAGACTGGCTAACGGTGGCCAATTTCCTCTCGGCCGATACTTGCTTGGCGCTGTTTACCACCTTCTCCATCAGGTATCCCAGAAACTCCTGCTTGGCCAATCCATCGGCAACTTGGGAGGCCCCTGGTGGTTTATCAATATGTGGCTCAATCTGCACCTGCATAAGCGCCTTGATTTCAACTTGTTCTCACAGCACTTCCCAAGAGATATAGCCGAAAATCATGTGTTGGGTGAAGAGGAATCGGCAACGCGTGCCCCCTTGAACTTTGGCGAAGCCGTCATAGTCCTACCTGGTTCAGGGAGTAATCCGGATCAGATCGGCCGATTCTTCGAGACTCTGTATGAGGGTTTGGCCAGAGATGAACGACCATGGTTGGCTTATGATGACCCAGATAGCATGCTCCCTCTGACCTTCAATCCATTTGATGAAGCTCTCGACAGGGATAATGAGGCGATGATGGCAATTGTGACTCCCAGAGCCATTCCAGTGAATTTCTTCGGTAGCACAAAAACTTCTCCCCAGACTTATGAATTTTACAATCCATCGGCATTAGCTCGCCAGTTAGCTTTCGGCCAGTTGCCAATCGCACTTCCTTATGCCGATGTGATAAAACCCAGAGAAACTATCAATAACTTTCTTGAGTGGAGTCGAGTAGCCCAACTACCACCAAACGCCGATACAGATGTAGATCTATCAGAATGGGTTCCGGCTGCTTTTATCACTCAGGCATACAAGTTATGGTGGGCAGAATGGAAAGAGCATCTATTCTGCAGATCGGCCCTTTCATACCGCGGCATGATCGACTCCGAATACGAAATTCCCGATGACACTGTAAGTATCTCCAACCGATGTTTCATTTTTTCAACATTATTTCCATCAGTAGCTTATCCTTGTATTCTTTT
This sequence comes from Sorghum bicolor, assembly GCF_000003195.3. Classification (NCBI taxonomy): domain Eukaryota; kingdom Viridiplantae; phylum Streptophyta; class Magnoliopsida; order Poales; family Poaceae; genus Sorghum; species Sorghum bicolor. The sequence goes on from NC_012878.2 coordinate 45,096,154, forward strand.
TGCAGGTTGATAACATCCCCTCATCGGTTAGCAGGAGTGGCAAGCCGATCGACTTATTTCCATCAGGCCCGATTTCCTCAATCGGCCACAATGCTCCCACTCTGGCTTCCATCGTGCATCGGGGTGCACGCTTCAGGAAAGTTACGACCAGGAGAACCCAGACATCACCAACGGTAGCTGCTCCCACTCTGGCGCGGGCTTTCAAGGCAATTTGTCAAATCTTTATCTTTTATGCTGACTATCTTTATATCGGCTATATTTATGCTTATAAACTCTTGTTCATTATTGCAGCAAACCGGCGCATCGGCGAAAGCTAGGTGTGAGAGTACCGATGCCCCCCAGTCTAGCCAACCCAAGAGAAAGGGCACCACGGGTGCTAAGACTGGAACAAAGCGCCAGAAGATAGCAACTCCCCCTCTTCCTCCGGTATCTCCAATTCCGGTGGAGTCTTCTCCTTCCTCTCCAGAAGCCCAGCCACAGCAAGCACCGTCTCCCCCAGCTATGCAGGAAGCACCACAGATAGAAGAACCCCAACAGGAAGGGTCTCAATCAGCTGACACGGGTGAACAAACAACTGGCCCAGTGGGTCCAGTTATACCATCGGCAGTTCTCCCGATTCAGACAACCGTCGTCCCTCCTCCAGGTAACATACTTTAATAATATCGCTACCGATGAACTTATTCTTATTTAGTCTCACAACTCCTTTTGTCTTCTTTCAGTTGATACTGTTCCATCGGCAATCTCAGCCGATCAACCTGTAGCTCCATCGGCATCTTTGGCCGATCAGCCTGCAGCTCCGTCAGCCCTTCTCAGTCAAAGACAAGAGATCGCCTTGAAGCAAGTGAGTCACCGTTTACCGTTAGCACTATTTGCCGATTCTCTAAGTATGAGCTAATTTTGCTTTCCGTCCCAGGAACAAGATTCTCCCGATAGCCTGTTCTCCTTCGCCATCGATTTCTCTGAAGAAGAGGGTGAAGAAGCAAGCACTTCTCGGACGGTTGGCATCACATCGGCAGATGTCAGGGTCAGGCTGGAAGAATTATCAGCTCTCCTTCACCAGGACACAGCGCAATTGGTTGATGATTCCGACCCTACCAAGACCCTGTTCAGAACTCTCAGAGGCCAAATCCCAGCCGATGTCGAAGAAATCCTGTTCCAAGCCGCTCATCTGGAGAGTCGCCAGCTGCAGTACCAAAGAGCTTCTCGGCGGCTTGCCGATAGAGCCGCTCAAACTCAACTCTCCGATGAGATGAGGAAAGAGAAGCTTTTGACCGATGAGAAGCACAAGAACATCGGTATCCTGAGATCTTCTGGAGACGCGCTGAAGCAGAAGATATCCGATCTATCGGCAAGAAAAGAGTCCCTGTTGGCAGAGCTCAAGGAAGTAGAGAACGCTCTGTCCCAAGCCCAACAGGAAGAGAGCCAATTGCCAGAGACCATCAGGCTTCTTGAGCGCGAACGAAATGCTCATGGTCGCAAAGCGCTCCAACTGAAGAAGAAGCTGAAGCCGATAGAAGGTTCTGCCGATGATGACATCAAGGAGATAGAAGCAGCCAACCAAATTCGGCTACGTGCTATATCGGCTATCCAGACGCTGCTTAACACATAGAGTTTCCATCGGCATTGTATCTGCGCTTTCCTGCTTCCTCAGCTTTTAGTCTAGCCGATAGGACTGTTATCGGCGCCTAAACTTTTGAAACGCCAAGTCTTGTCCCCAATCATTTGGATCCAGCCGATAGGAGTGTTATCGGCACCTAAACTTTTATGCATCGACCCATATACTGGGGTAATACTTCTTTAAATATTTGCCGTTTAATGCTCTGGGAAATTCAATTCCTTCGAGGGTTTCTAGAATGTAGGCATTACCGGGAGCCGATCGACTTATCCGATAAGGACCCTCCCAATTAGGAGACCACTTCCCAAACTTCGAGCTTTTGGTCCCAACTGGTAAAATTAATTTCCATACCAAATCTCCATCGGCAAACTCTTTAGCCTTCACTTTCTTATCATACCATCTAGCAACTCTTTTCTTATTTTCTTCTATACTCGTTAAAGCTTTTAACCGATGCCCTGCTAGATCATCCAATTCATCGGTCATCAAAGTGGCATAATTGTCGAAAGTTAATTGATCTTGAAAAGATAATCGCCTAGATCCAGCCTTAATTTCCCAAGGCAACACTGCATCATGTCCATACACCAATTGATAGGGTGATACCTTGGTCGATCCATGACAAGCCATCCGATAAGACCACAATGCTTCATTTAATAATGTATGCCACCGCTTAGGATTTTCTTCAATCTTTCGTTTAATAAGCTTGATAATTCCTTTGTTAGACGCTTCGGCCTGCCCATTGGCTTGAGCATAATAAGGAGAAGAATTCAACACTTTAATTCCCATACCGATTGCGAATTCATCGAACTCCCCCGACGTGAACATGGTGCCCTGATCGGTAGTAATCGTTTGGGGAATCCCAAATCGGTAAATAATATGCTCCTTCACAAAATCAATCATATTGGCCGATGTGACTTTCTTCAAAGGAATAGCTTCAACCCACTTAGTGAAATAGTCAGTGGCAACTAGAATGAACTTATGCCCTTTGCTAGATGGTGGATAAATCTGGCCGATCAGATCGATGGCCCATCCCCGGAACGGCCAAGGTTTTATTATAGGATTCATAGCCGATGCGGGTGCTCTCTGGATATTACCAAACTTTTGACAACCTTGACATCCCTTGAAATATTTAAAACAATCTTCAAGTATGGTTGGCCAAAAATATCCATTCCTCCGAATCATCCACTTCATCTTAAAAGCTGACTGATGCGCTCCACATACTCCTTCATGGATTTCCCCCATCAAACTTCTGGCTTCATCATCACCCAAGCATCGGAGAAGAATTCCGTCGATAGTTCGATAATACAATTCATTTTCAAGGAGCACATACTTGGTTGCTTGAAATCGAACCCGTCTTTCAACTTTTTTGGATGGATCTTTTAGATAATCAATAATTTCTTTCCTCCAATCACCGGCACCGACTGCCGATGTCGCATTAATCATTGGCTGATATCCCGAGGCATGCTGAGCTAACCGATTAGCGTCTTCATTATGCAATCGGGGAACATGCTCCAATCGGAAATCCTTGAATTCCTTTAACAGTTGCATACTTCTCTCGAAATAAGTTATGAGAACTTCACTTCGGCATTCATAGCTTCCGGCCAATTGATTTATAACCAACATAGAATCCCCGAATATTTCAACAGCATCAGCACGAACTTCTCTTAACAACTCCAATCCCTTGATCAGAGCTTGATACTCAGCCTGATTATTTGTTGATGTGGCAACAATCGGCAAGGAAAACTCATACTTCCTCCCCTTAGGGGAAACCAATACAATGCCGATTCCTGCCCCCCGGTCACAGGTAGATCCATCAAAGAAGAGCGTCCAGGGTACAATTTCCAAGGTTTCCACCAGACCGCAATGCTGAGTCACAAAATCGGACATAATCTGCCCTTTGACCGCCTTAGCCGATTCGTAACGCAAATCGAACTCCGACAGCGCTAAAATCCATTTACCGATCCTACCACTCATAATCGGCATAGATAGCATGTATCGGACCACGTCATCTTTGCAAACAACAGTGCATTCGGCCGATAACAGGTAGTGTCTCAGCTTGATACATGAAAAATATAAGCATAAGCATAGTTTCTCAATGGCCAAATACCTGGTTTCAGCATCAATCAACCTCCTACTCAAATAATAAATTACCCTTTCTTTCCCTTCAAATTCTTGAACTAAAGCTGAACCGATAACCGATCCATCGGTAGATAAATACAATCTGAAGGGCTTCCCTTGTTGAGGTGGAACTAGAACTGGAGGATTTACTAGATACTTCTTGATTTCATCCAGAGCAAACTGCTGTTCTTCTCCCCAAATAAACTCTTGATCGGCTTTCAATTTAAGAAGAGGACTGAAAGCACGAATCCTACCAGACAAATTCGATATAAATCTCCTGATAAAATTTACCTTGCCGATCAAGGATTGGAGCTCGGTTTTGTTGGTAGGGGCCACTATTTTATTGATGGCATCAATAGATATTCGACTAATTTCAATACCCCTCTGATGTACCATGAAACCAAGAAACTGCCCTGCCGATACGCCAAATGCGCACTTGTTGGGATTCATCTTCAATCCATGCTTCCTTGTGCACTCTAACACTTTTTGTAAATCGGCAAGATGCTTTGAGAAATCTCCAGACTTAACCACCACATCATCAATATAAATCTCTACAAGCTTGCCGATGAACTCATGAAATATAAAATTCATAGCCCTTTGGTAAGTAGCACCAGCATTCTTCAACCCAAAAGTCATGACTATCCATTCAAATAGTCCAACATGACCAGGACACCTGAATGCGGTTTTTGGAATATCCTCCTCTGCCATGAATATTTGATTGTAACCTGCATTACCATCCATGAAGCTGATGACCCGATGGCCAGCCGCAGCATCAACCAGTAGATCGGCGACAGGCATTGGGTATCCATCCATCGGCGTAGCTTTATTGAGATTCCTGAAATCAATGCACACCCGAAGCTTCCCGTTCTTCTTGTAAACCGGAACAACATTGGAAATCCATTCGGCGTACCGACACTGCCGAATAAACTTAGCTTCAATAAGTTTAGTGATTTCGGCCTTAATATCAGGTAGGATGTTAGGATTACATCGGCGAGCTGGTTGCTGATGTGGCCGAAATCCAGACTTGATGGGTAACCGATGTTCAACAATTGATCGGTCTAAACCAGGCATCTCTGTATAATCCCAAGCAAAGCAATCTTTATATTCCTTTAACAAACTAGTCAATTGTCGCTTACACTCAGGATCTAATTTAGCACTAATAAAAGTAGGCCTAGGCTTATCACCACTACCTATATCTACTTCAACCAAATCATCGGCCGATGTGAATCCCTGGCCTAATTTTCCATCATCGGCGAATCTATCCATTAAAAACCGTCGTCAGAACCGACTGCTTGGATCGGTGGAATCTCATAATCGGCAACTTTGAGAAAATCTTTCTCCCAAACTTCTCCTGAAATGCACCTGGTCCTTTCGTAAGTATCCGCTTCTGCCGATGCGATAACATAAGAAGAATCTCCTGGGACAATCTCAATCTTGTCACCTACCCACTGAACCAAGCACTGATGCATTGTAGATGGGATACAACAATTGGCATGAATCCAATCTCTCCCCAATAATAAGTTGTAAGCACCTTTTCCACTGATCACGAAAAAAGTTGTCGGCAAGGTTTTGCTGCCGATGGTCAACTCTGCACATACTGCCCCCTTGACTGGAGACACGTTTCCTTCAAAGTCTTTGAGCATCATATCGGTCTTGGTCAAATCTTGATCCCCTTTCCCAAGCTTCCGATATACTGCATACGGCATAATATTAATAGCAGCTCCACCATCAACTAGGATCTTGGTCATTGGCTGCCCATCAACCCTTCCTTTGAGGAACAGAGCTTTAAGATGCTGCCTCTCGTCATCGGCAGGTTTCTTAAAGATAGCCGTCATCGGATCCAGAGCCAACTGAGCTATCTGATCAGAAAATTCTAACTCATCATCACTGGCTGGTGCAAGAAACTCCACCGGCAACATGAAGACCATGTTGACGCCTGCCGATGGACCTTCCCTCTTAGTGTCTGACGGCTGCCGACTTCCAGAGTTCTCTCCCTTGTTTAGCTCTTCTTGCCTTTCACGTTGCAATCTCCTTTTCTGTGTCTTGGTTAATCCTCCAGGGCACCATGGAGGAAGTGGCCTTTGCCTTGCCGTCGGGCGTCGGTTCTCCCTTGACTCCATACGATGCGTGTTAGCATCCCTGCAAAATATGAATTCATCGGGAACCCGCGCATCAGCCATTCCCTCGAGCTCTTCTTGGTTCCTGGGAAAATACTGGACACGGTCACTAAGTCTGTTGTGCCCACCAAATCTGCCCCCCAGCCGGTCATGAACTGACACCCTTCCTCTGATCGGCCCATTGAATCGCCGTTCATCATTATGATAATGCCGATCGATCCTATCGTACCGATCATAACCGTTGCACTCAGGGCAGTCTCTGATAGTAGGAAGCTTGATATTTTCCTCCCAACAATGGATGAAGAATGGACAATTCCAATGATCCCTGTGCCGATTCCACTCCTGTCGGCGTCTTTCTTCTTCCCGTCGATAATCTTCCTGCTGGCGTCGATACCGATCTTCCCGTTGTTGCCATTTTTCTCGAGGCCTTCTATGAGTTATGACGATACCAGATCGAGGAAGCCTTCCTGAGCTAGTTCCTTCCTGGACCAAGCCCTTACTTCTTGCATCAGCAGTAGTAACTTGATGCTGAGGATCTACCGATGCACTCTTCTCAGCTGTCTCCGATGTTAAGACCTTAGCCTTCCCCTTAGCATCCAACATGTTTGTCGGGAAAGGATGTTGGTCTATCTTCATCGGCTTCTGGGCTTTGGAACTGTCAAACTTGATTCTCCCTGACTCTATAGCCGATTGCAGCTGCTGTCTGAATACTTTGCACTCGTTGGTGTCATGGGAAGTTGCATTATGCCACTTGCAATATCTCATCCTCTTCAACTCTTCTGCCGATGGGATCACATGGTTAGGTGACAGTTTGATCTGACCTTCCTGAAGTAGAAAGTCAAATATCCTATCAGCCTTAGCGGTGTCAAAGGCAAACTTCTCTGGTTCCTTCTGCCCAAAAGGACAAGACATCGGCTTCTTGTTTTTTACCCACTCTGCCAAACCGATTACTGGTTCTTCATCAGAATCTGAGCTTGTTGCTTCATCAACAAATGACACTTTCTTATTCCATGCTCTCTTAGGCTCGAAAGGCTTGATGTCTTGATCAGAAATCCTCTGCACCAAATGACTTAAACTTTCGAACTCCTGAGAGGCATACTTATCCCTGATATGTGGCAACAAACCCTGGAAAGCCAAATCGGCTAACTGCCGATCATCCAGAACCAGGCTATAGCATTTATTCTTGACCTCTCGTATCCTCTACACAAATCCCTCAACCGACTCATCATTACGTTGCCTCAATTTGACCAAGTCGGTGATCTTCTTCTCATGAACCCCCGAGAAGAAGTATTTGTGGAATTGCTTCTCTAGATCGGCCCAAGTAATTACTGAGTTGGGAGGTAATGATATGAACCAAGTAAAGGCCGATCCAGACAATGATGATGAAAATAGACGAACCCTCAATTCGTCCCTGTTACCAGCCTCTCCACATTGAATAATGAACCTGTTGACATGCTCCATGGTTGACGTGTCGTCCTGTCCGGAAAACTTTGTAAAATCCGGTACCTTGTACCGATGTGGAAGCGGGATCAAATCATACGCGGGAGGATACGGTGTCCGATAAGAATAAGTGTTGACTTTGGGTTTTATCCCAAATTGTTCCCTCATTACTTCAGCAATCTTATCGGCCCAATACGCATCGGCATCTTGCCGATGAGGTGGCTGCGGATCTGGCACTTGGTGGTGAACCTCCATGTGTCTGTTCGGGACGTGATCTGCACGGAACATTGTATTGATCACCTGTCCTCCAATCTGCGGACCACCAAACTGCTGTCCACCGATTGGCTGTCCTCTGAGTTGTTGTCCAAAATTCATTGGCTGGTTGGGAATCCCCTGACCTTGGAACCCGGGATAGACCTGCCCTTGCTGGAACCCTGTAGTCTGGTAACTCTGCTGGGGCGATTGTGGAAAGGCTTGCTGTCCAAGCCATCCATTATTAGCGTTCATCGGCATAGGTGCTGCCGATGATTGGTAATTGGGTACCGTCATTGAATTGACATACCCAGACTGGGCCATAGGCCTCTGCGGCACCAGCATTGACTCTGCCGATGCGTTGGGCATCTGGAACATTGAATCTTGAGGATTTCCAGTGTGAGGCCTTGCAGTAGTAGTTGTGGTATACCGAGGACTCTGGTTCACCGGCGCATTGGGAGGTGCCGATGTCATAGGAGTTTTGCCCCTCATGTCAGTTATTTGTGATGTTCCCGGCGTCAACTCTGGAGGCATACCATAACCCCACCAGTTGGGAGGAAGAGTCAACCCTGACATTGCCGATGCCAACATATCTGTTGTCAGTCTATGCTGCCCAACTGAAATTTGTGGGTTGGTTGCCATCGGCATAGATAGTGCACCAGTAGTCCCCAATGTACTTGGAGGGACGGCAGACTGTGCACTTGCATTCGTCAAGGCAGCCGATGGAGCCGTGACCTCTGGTGCCGTTGGCTGATGATGGGAGGGGCCCACATAATCTGGTGGGATTTGTCCTTCCTTGAAAGTTCTTGCCACGGCATTGAAAACCGTATTGGACAATACACCAGCTTGGTTAATCAACGCTCGATTGATGGCATTGTCAACCATATCTTGAAGCTTGCCAGGATTGGCGTCAAAGGTAACCTGCCGTGGTGCCGGCAGTGCATCTTTCTGGACCACTTCACCACTCCTGTTTATGCTGAAAGACCTCAGGCATTGCTGCTTGAACTCTTCCATGGCTTGGGCAATAGCTTGCTTCTGCTCATCCTTGAGGTTGGCCTCCGTCACGGGGATGACATTCTCTTGATCGAGGTCAGAGATCGACATGTTGATCTTGATCTTGAATCGGTCCCACCGAGCGTGCCAAAAGATGTGTTGATGCAAAACTGATCTGCAAACACAAAGGGCTAATACCCGATTCAAACGTTAAGGCGTGCCAGCCGATTTGACCTTACTATCGGCAAAGGTGATAACTCGAATACTTTAGTCCTGACAACAGCGATGCGCCCGGATGTCACGGCTAAGAGGTACTCACGCGGAACTCGAGAACACGCCGAGCTTAAGTCGACGAATTCCTAAGAACTCGTAATAAAAAGAAAAAAAAGTATGACGAAGTCGTCGAAAAGTAGATGCTGGAATATGAGTAAAAACGTGTGTTTGATTGATTTCTTGATTTGATTACAAGGCCCTAGGGTCTATATTTATACCCTGCTCAAAGAGCTACAACCAGACACGATTAGAATTCGAATTCCAAATTATACGGAATCCGTATACAAAACGATGCAAATAATTAAGGAAATAACAAAACTATCCCTCGTGACAAACCAAAACTCCTCCACATAACGACCGGCAGCTTCCAGACTCCTCCTTTGCATCATCGGCAGATCCTTTGCCATAGTCATCGGCAGACTTTCTTATCTAGCCATCGGCACCATATTACTGCCTGTCACATTCAACTTCTCCCTCATCGGCAACCATCCTCATCGGCAACCCGCATCGTACTGCCACCTTATCCTGCCATCCTAGACACGTGTCCAAAAACGGTGTCAACAATAAGATAACTCACTTGGAAGATAGACCAAGCTACCCATTTGTGCCCCCTAGTTTACTCTTCTTAAGGGGGGTAGCCAAGCTAACGAAGTCACAAGATGAATGTTTCATACGTTCTAGCACTTCACTTGGAAGTGTCGATCATTCCTATGGCTGAGAAGTCACTATCAAGTATCCTTGCTAAGAAGTTCTTAACATGTTGGTTCCATCTACAAGGATATTGTATATTCATCAAGATTTAATCTTAATTCGATCTATCATCAAATGGGAGAGTCCAATCTTTAGCATACCAAAGGCGAGATGACATTGACGACATAGGAAGTGGATATGGTACAGCTATTGTTGATTCTACGGAGACTCAAAAGACTTCATTGTTAAACAAAGCATGGCAAGTAAGTTTTGGTTGATGGAAGTTCTCACCTAGGAGGCTAGGAGGTGTCATCCTTATGGTGAACACGAGAAAGTCAAGGCTGCATTGGGTTTGGAACCCACCAAAAGGAAGTGAATAAGACGTAGAGTTCCATGGGAATGACAAGAAGCTATCATAGGTTTATTGGAGGCATTGTAATCTTGACATAAGAGTGACTAAGAGATTGATTTGGAATAATAAGATTATAAGTGGTTTATCAAAGGTGTTATACAGATCGATGTAAGAGTTCTTATATATCCCATCAAGACTTTGGATGTGCTCTATACGAGAAAAGTAGTGGCTTATGCATAAGTTGACTAAGTGAGTTGGACCACCTAACACATGATGTGGAGGTATCCATAGTGGAGCATGGAGATACTATCTTCTTGGATATAAGAGTGATATCTACGTAGAATGTAAGAGACTAAAGGGCATCTTTAGGAAGTTGGATTTGAGCTAGTCACATCATTGATGGATTTGAGTGAATCAAGAGTTATGGCTGGAAAAAAATGCTATCACTTGAAGGAGAAAAGGCCTTTGCGAATGCTCAGAGCATAAAGAGTGTGCTAGAGGAGTTCAAATGACACTGAAATTTGAAGGGTTGAGTGTTGAACTGGGTGATGTCACTAGTACTGTCAAAGGAGCTCTACTAATTACTCATTTGGGAACCATAGGAACTGAAAAGATTACTTAGAAGATATGTTGTGAGCTTGTGCATTATAGTATCGTACAAGTTGGGATAAGAGTTTACCGAATGCGGAGTTTTCTTAGGACAATAGATTATTATAAGAGCCTTCGAATGGTATGTCTTTAAGCTTTGTATGGACGGAAGTGTAGAACCCCATTGTTTTGAAATCAAATAGGTAAAACACAAGTGTTTGGGCCAGATGTTCTAAGAGATGCAGAACAACAAGTGAGAGTGTTCAGGGATAACTTAAGGGTGGCACAGTCTCAACAGAAGAGATATGCTAACAACCGGAGAAAAGAATAAGCTTTTGAAGTAGAAGACTATATGTATTTGAAGGTGTCACCTATGAGAAGTGTGAGAAGATTTAATATGAAGGAATGGTTAGCACCAAGGTATATCGGGCCTTTCAAAGTGTTAGAAAGATGGGGTGAAGTGGCTAATTAGAGCATCTGAAAGTTTGGGCGAGGAATGCATGATGTTTTCCTTGTGTCTTAACTCAAGAAGTGTTTGCGTGTGCCATAGGAGCAGAACCCATTAGAGGAATTGGCTGTTAAAGAGGATCCCACATACAAAGAGTACCTAGTAAGAATTTTGGAAACAACAGAAAAGGTTACCAGAAGTTGCATTATCAGGATGTGCAAAGTTCAGTGGAACCGGTACACCGTAGAGGAGGCTATTTGGAAAAGAGAAGAATATTCAATGTTAAGAGTATCCACATTTTTTTGGTAACCATCTTCCGAATCTCGAGGACGAGATTCATCTTAAGGGGCGTAGAATTGTAACACCCTAAATTTTGCTTCTTTGAAAATAGAGATAAAATAATTTATTTTGTATTTTTGTGCTCATAAAAATATAGTAAAATGAAATTTTTCCTTAAATTAAAATTCATCATAGGGTTTAGCAACGTTGTTGTGCATACATGCCGGTACATATGTTTTATGTGATGTTTGTTTGTTGCTCCTTTGTGTGTTGAGACTAAGCAAAGTTTTTAAAATTGCGTTAAGTAGAACGATCTTCCTTGGTCAGTACATCTTTACCTTTATCTACAACCAAATCCCTTGTTTCTAAGCTCAAGTTTTTATTACGAGCTTTCTAAAATCTTTTCTTTATCACCTAAATCCCTTCTTTTAGTTTCTCATTCATCAAGCAGTCTCTACAACGTGATCGCCCTCAGTCCGGTGTCGATCCGTCCGTCGCCCTGCTTTCCATCTCCGCTTCGTACCTATCTGCGAAATCTCTATTGGTGAGTTTGTTTTCCCCGCATCAAATCGTGGCCGTAGGCTTAAGTTTCATGCTCGCCGGCTAGGAGCTCGCTGCTGCCAATGGCTGGCTTCCAGGCGTGTGCTCTGCTCCAATTAGTTTACCTTGGTTTCTAAATCAAAATACGTTTTTAGTAATTACAAAATTGCCACCAGATTTGTTTAGCTCATAAAATCTTCATTTTAACTCCGATTTGATCCATTCAAATTGCGTTAGATTCGTAATCACAAGATCTACATCTTAGTCTCACTGTTTTACAAGTTTACAACTTTTTATTTTCGTGAACCTATTTAATTAATTATTTTATTAAAGGAAATCTTAGAAAATTCATATCTTTTTTGTTATATCTCCGATTTTCGTGATCTTTATGTCTATGTGATCGTAGTGCAACGTAGATTCATTTTATAAAATTTTCATCTTTATTTTCTACTGTTGGTGTATTGTTCTAATTATAGGTTTGTTTGCTTTGTATGATTGCCTCTGGATGATTGTTGTTGATGTGGTGACTGAGTTTAGACGGTGAGCTTTTACGTGGTGATCAAGAAGCAGTTTATGGAAGGTTTGGAACTAAAAGAAGGATCTGAGTTTTAAGGCAAGTATAGCATGGGATCATCCTCCAATTCATATTGCATGTGTCTCTTTGCTAAGGATTTCCTAGTATTGATCTTATACCTTGTCACCTATGGTTTTGCATTGGGTAGCTTATGCTAGTGCTCTACTAAACCATGACATTGTAATTTGATTAATGGAATATGCAATAAACATTAAAAGAGGACTTTTTAGCAACTTTGGTAAAGAGGGCTGGAATATTGGGCTATCTTATGGTGCTCTAGTTTCTCTCCATAAGGACTTATCTGTATCTGACCATCCGGGACATACAGTACAACTGTGAGGGCTAGATGGCTCTGGCTTTAGCTCAGTATGAGGACCTTTTCTAGCTTGTTAGTGGTTACCCATGTGGCGCAAATGGGGAATAGCAGACCGTGGATTCCTGCGGGTGAATCACATGGACTGACTAATGAAACCAAGCGGCCCTAACTTGTTAGACGAACCTTTGAAAGGCTTCATAGTGAACCCTGCCGGCCTCCCTAGGAAGGGGGTTAGGAGATTAGCTACCTCGGGCGAAAGGGTAAATCACGACTCACAGTGAAAGTGTACAACCTCTGCAGAGTGTAAAACTGATATATCAGCCGTGCTCACGGTCACTAGCGGCCTTGGACCAATACAGAATAAATGATCACTAATGGCAAATTATTAAAGTTATTGTTGTTAATATGTTGTTTATGCTATTCTTTATTCATTTTACCTGATCATGAGTTTACTATAGGACTTGACAACTTGATGCTACTCATATGCTAAAATTGTGACAACTAAAAGCTACATGCAGTTCAACCAGTGTCTAGCCTTTGAGCCTCATGAACCCTATGCTATTCTTGCTGAGTACGAGATGTACTTACGCTTGCCTTTACATTTTATTTGGATAAAAATCCCGGATGGGTACCAGATTGCTAGTTTGGAGAAGAGTTTAGGCTTGTGCTCAACCAGTCAGTTGTCTCTGTGGATTTGGAGCTTTCGCCTGAAGAACGGAGTGTCTTTCCGCTGTTTGCTATCTAAGGTTATTTCTTTTATACTAAGTTCGTTATATATAAGCATTGTTTATTGATATTACCCCTATTTGTGGCTATATGTGAGATTTGACTTCCTGGGCTCACATATGGTGTGTATCTGGTTTTGTCCTTAAAACCGGGTGCTACACCCATTTTCGTCGGATTTCCAGAGTCGCACAACCGTCAAGTCTCAAGCCCTGGTCGACTTCATCATAGAATGGACGGATCTCAATGCACCACCCTCTCCAGATGTCTTCGATCACTGGTCAATGTTCTTCGATGGGTCCTTAAACATCAATGGCGCTGGTGCCAGAATCCTTTTCATTTCACCAAACAAGGACAAACTACGCTACGTCCTTAGGATCCTCTTCCCGACATCCAAAAATGTCACCAAGTACGAAGCATGCCTGCACGGCATCCGATTGGTCGTCGAACTAGGAGTCAAGCGCCTTTATGTCTACGGTGACTCTGCTCTAGTCATCAACCTGTTAAATAAGGAGTGGGACATGACCCATGAGAAAATGGACCTGTACTGCAAAGAAATCCGAAGGTGGGAATCAAAATTTTATGGCATAGAATACATCCACGTGGTCCGGGACAAGAATCAAGCAGCAGATGCGCTGTCAAAGGTAGGATCATCCTAGGCCCAGATTCCGCAAGGTGTTTTTGTTCAGGACATTCACACACCAAGCGTTGGAAGACCTGGTCGACAAGCCACCCAACGAGATGCTGCTCGTAGGAAACACCGCTCCGACAACAAATGGCAATGACTGGCGCGCTCCTTTCGTTAAGTACCTCTCGGACGGTTCGGGATTTCAAGACAAAACGGAGAACGAACGTCTTATCCGACGAGCCAAAAACTATATACTGGTCGACGGTAAACTTATGCACAAGAATGCAAGCTCAGAAGTCTTGTTGAAATGCATAACTCAAGACGATGACATCAAGCTACTAGATGACATACACGCTGGGTCCTATGGCAATCACGCTGCTTCTAGAACACTGGTCGGAAAGGCTTTCCGAGCAGGTTTTTACTGGCCAACCGCAGTCGCCGATGCTGAGAAGCTGGTCCGGCATTGAGAAGGGTGCCAGTTCTTCGCCAAAAGGATCCACATACCTGCTCATGAGATCCAGACCATTCCGTCGTCTTGGCCGTTCGCCTGTTGGGGCCTCGACATGATTGAGCTATTCAAACAAACCCCCGGTAATTTCAAATTCGTTTTCGTGCTAATTGATAAGTTCTCCAAGTGGATCGAGTACATGCCACTGGTCAAAGCAACTTCCGAGAAGGCGGTAGAATTCCTCAATCAAATCATACACAGATTCGGGATTCCCAATAGCATAATCACTGACCTGGGTACTCAGTTCACCAGCACTACATTCTGGGACTTCTGTGATGACAGAGGCATAGTCATAAAATACGTGTCGATAGCCCATCCTCGGGCCAATGGTCAAGTTGAGCGAGCCAATGGAATGATTATCGATGCACTAAAAAAGAGGATGTACACGGAAATCGACAGGGCGCCGGGGCGATGGATGAAAGAATTACTGGCAGTGGTCTGGGGTCTCCGAACACAACCCAGTCGGAACACGGATGTATCCCCCTATTTCATGGTTTATGGGGCTGAGGCAGTACTCCCCTCCGACGTAGCCTTCGGATCCCCAAGAGTCGAGCATTTCGATCAGTCTTCAGTAGACCACGTCAGGGAACTTGAAATCAACTGCGCAGAAGAGAGACGTTTGGTTTCTTGCCTTCGAACAACAAAGTATCTCGAGGCCATAAGATGATACCACAACAAGAACGTCAAAGATTGCTCCTTCGTGGTCGGTGATCTGGTACTCAAATGGAAAACAAGCCAGGAGGGAATGCACAAGTTATCTACACCCTGGGAGGGACCTTTTGTGGTCGCCGAAGTTACACGTGCTACATCTTATAGGCTGGCGTACCTAGATGGAACAAGCCTGCCCAACTCCTGGCACATAGACAAATTACGATGTTTCTACCCCTAAGTTTCAGTATATCTTACTTGTACCTCTTTTTTGATGAATAATAATAAAGTTTGTCTTTTTTGGTATATATTTTTACATATGCAGAATACTCGACAAGTGCGACAATAACTTTCCTTGACAAGCTACTCAAGGGTACTCAACATGATTCAGTGATACATCACTCAAGCAAATTTATTTACAGCGCTCAAAACCATGGTTCTTAAATTTCAAACTTTATTACAAACTTTACAAACAAAGTTTACAGTAAACACCCCTCTGGGCGGTCTCTAGTCTATCTCTACAGACTACTCTACGAACCTACTGCTCGGGTTGCTCGCCCGCACGGGTCTCTTGCGCCGTCGAAGGGGTCGGGGCCACCGGCGCCTGGCTGGTCGAGACTGCAGGCGTCGACCGCCCATCTCCCGCAATCGATGCTCCCAACAACTCCCTAGCCGACTTATCTGACCCTGGCTGTTCAGGGGGAGTGGATGTCCCACAAAGGTTTATGTCGCCGATCATAGTCGACGACAGGTCGAGTAGGCCGACGCGAAGGTCATCCGCCTCCTTCGGACCGACCTCCTTGGGATACCCCCTTTCCAGCCGGGACAGGTCGACCAGGGGATAGTGGGTGTTGACGGTCCTTAAGTATCAAATTTAATTATCAAATAAACAAAGAAAAGGGTCCAAATGAAATCAACATCTAGACTTAGGGTTTTATCTGACAGAATTCCATGAGTTTTGGTGTTTGTCTATTTCTACAGGGGGTTATCAGGAAATACGGAAGAAAGGCCCACACGTCGGGATTACATAGAGATATTAACGTACCGCGCAATTATCTTACATCTAGAAGACTCCAGAAGCCACGAGACCGAAGCGGAGACGAAACGGGGCCAGAGGCAGGGCGCCCGCCCTGTTCCCCTGGGCGCCCGCCCCCTCCCTGAGTCCAATCAGGACTCTGCTTCGTGGGAGATCTCCACCGACCTAAAGGATGAATCTAAACCATACAATCTATGTCGGTTTGATCCAACGGCCCATATTAACTTGAAGGGATTATAAAACCAGACCCCCTGGCCCCTAGAGGAGAGAGCCTCTCAACCCTAATTCATTATTTCTCAAGGGAGAAGAAGCCTCTGATCAAGATTAGAGCCACCACATCAATTAGATATCTAGATTAGCATAGCTACATAGGATTAGAACTAGAAGGAGTCAATCTTCGATTGGTTTCCGGATCTGTCAAGAGGATTCTTGGTAATTCTCTAATTGTGCTTCTAATTGTTCTTCTAATTATCTTTGTTCTTCAATATTATGAATATGACTTTGTTCTACTTCAATATATTGCTTATGACTTGGCTCTACTTGCTTATATTCAAGATTATATTGTTCTTAGTTTATCATAGTTATGTACTTGGCTTAGTTAGATTGGATCTATATACATGCTTAGGATCGTATAGCGTTTATCCATCGGATCCATGGGTAAATGATAGATATTGTGTAGGCGTGGTGCTTATACCGTATTTATCTGCGATTGTACCCAATATGCCAGATCGTGGGGTAGTTCGTGATAGTGACAGCTTCATTGATTCTTATATAGTCCCCCTCTCGTGTATTGGGCTGGCAGAGCAACATTATTACACGGGAGTGATTGCTATGTTTCTCATTTACCTTGCTAATATCACTATGCATGGGCGTAGTCTTGTCTCACAATGATTGCTAGGTATGCTTGCACTAACTATGATAATGCTAGACTATATAGTTTAGAATAACTTAGGGAATATTCTTGTAGTTCGTTCTAATTCCATGCTAATGACTTTCTAGAGTATCTAATTGAGGTGCTTATCATATTTATTATGTGGCTAGATCAGATTAATTATCCTTGTCACTATTTATTATTTCATATATCCTTTATGTGACACTTATCCCTGTATGAAGAGTTAGATAAATGTTCTCAATTATACATGCAATGATAGATACTCAATCTCATATTCTATTCTGTAATCAATGTTGATGATTGCTAATCCCTTCCTAGTGGTAAAAATATAAATAACGATACCTGGAATACTTCCCGGTTAAAATGCTGCATCGGTATTAATCTGTGCGCTTGCAGATCCCATTCATTATTTATTTAGAAGAGCAATTGCATATTTCAATACCGCGTCTCTCATGTCATGCTGGGGATGACAACTTGGCCTAAGTGGTGTGAGGGATAGGTTTGGAATTTTTGGCACCGTTACTAGATTTAGAGAACTTAGTCTACTTTTGGTAATGATGTTAAGAATACCCAACAGTGGGCACGAACCATGCTAAGGACATGCGCCCCAGCAAACTCCCTGACATCCTTGACAAACTGCTGAAGCCAGCCCCACGCCTGCTGCGCCTTCTCGACTGGGGTCAGCCTCGGTGCGTGGGGCTGGTCCTCGAGAAGCTCGGGGCCGATCAGATCCAGCACCAGAGCAACTCCTTTCCAGAGCTTTATGCAATTCGTCTTCCAGGAGTCCCAGTCTTTGACCAGGTCCTCGACGTGCTTCTTGGCGTTGGTCTTGAGCACTATGACCAATTTCAAGAAAAAAGAAAGCAAACAGTCAGCAACATGCTATGGCAATATATATAAAAAAACTTCGTGGTCGAAAAGGACAAAATAGATCCTACTAGCCAGCTCCCGATTCTTGGTCTTCAGCTCCTCACCAACCTTGCGCTCGCTTTCCAGCGCACGGGCGCGCTCCTGGTCGAGTTGGTCTCTCTCCTTTTGGAGACGCTCGATCTCCTCCTCCAGACCTGAAGTAATAATTGTTCGTCATCAAAACCGACCATGTGGTTAACTGCAACTACTCAGATCACTTGACTTACCCCTCTTCTCACAGTCCTTATCGGCTAGTCGCCGAGTCAGGTCCAGCAGATGCTCTTCCTGAGCCGCCTTCTCGGCCACCTCCCTTTCGGCCTCTAGCCGAAGGCGGTCCACCTCCGCGGTCAGGGCCTTGTTCTCGGCGACCACGCCCTCAATTTGGTCGAAGCACCTTTTTCGGTACTTCACCGTTTTCATTGCGTCCTGCGGAAATCGAACATACCACATAGTGAACAAATCATGGTATATATATACTCAAGCAAAGTATAAGACCACTCACCTTAACTTCATTAACAAGCCGCTTGGTAGTGCGCTCCACCCTCTCCGCCTCTTCGGTCTCAGCGATCTCATATTCTATTCTGTAATCAATGTTGATGATTGCAAATCCCTTCCCAGTGGTAAAAATATAAATAACGATACCTGGAATACTTCCCGGTTAAAATGCTGCATCGGTATTAATATGTGCGCTTGCAGATCCCATTCATTATTTATTTAGAAGAGCAATTGCATATTTCAATACCGTGTCTCTCATGTCATGCTGGGGATGACAACTTGGCTTAAGTGGTGTGAGGGATAGGTTTGGCATTTTTGGCACCGTTACTAGATTTAGAGAACTTAGTCTACTTTTGGTAATGATGTTAAGAATACCCAACAAGCATTTTTGGCACCGTTGCCGGGGAAGGTTGATTACTAATCAAGAATGGAATAAAGGGTTTTGAGTTATCATTCGCATCACTAATATGATTGAGCTTATCTATTCTCTTATACAGTTTTACCCCGATATTTTCTATTTTAACTTATGCAGGGGAATGTATGAATAGAAGACATCTTCCAGGAAATTTTGTTGACAATCCCGAAGTATTATTCAAGAAGACTAGAGCCAAACTCAAGAAGAGATCATCAACACTTCAGCAAGAAGCTTCATCCAATCAAGAAGATTACCGGAACTTGTCTTCAGAGTTCGAAGCCATGGCAAACAAATCAATCCGTGAGTTCTCAGCTCCCACTACGGACAACATCCGCACTGGACCTGCTGCAGAGATCGATGGCAACTTTGAGCTCAAGCCTGGACTTATCAACATGGTGCAATCCAACCAGTTCTGTGGGAAGGCACACGAAGATGCTAGTGCTCATCTACAACACTTCCTAGAGATTTGTAACACATTCACCATATCAGGAGTTTCCAAAGATGCTATACTACTTCGCCTCTTCCCATTCTCTCTATTAGGAAGAGCGAAGCAGTGGTTCTACGCTACAAAGGAGAAGAATACTACGTGGGTACTCTACTCAACAAACTTCCTGGCTAAGTTCTTTCCCATGGGCAAGACTAATGCTCTCCGTGGGAAGATTACAAGTTTTCAGCAACAAAATGATGAATCTATTCCAGAAGCATGGGAGCGTTTTCAAGACTACATCCTAGAATGTCCCCATCATGGAATGGAGAGTTGGCTATTGATGCAGACGTTCTATCATGGGCTCGGCAACAGTGCCCGAGAGACCATGGATGCTGCAGCTGGAGGAGCATTCTTATCACTTACTATACCACAAGCCACAGCTCTTGTGGAGAAGATGGCGTCCAATCAAAGCTGGAATGAAGAGAGGACCCAGACACGCAAGAGAGGTGGAGGTATGCATCAGCTCAAGGAGGTAGACATGCTGTCTGCAAAGCTAGACCTGCTCATGAAGAAGCTCGATGATAGAGCTGGAGATAAGAAAGAAGTTATGCACATCTACGACTCTCACATGACTTGTGAGGAGTGTGGAGACACTGGACACTCAGGCAATCACTGCCCTGAGATGCTTGAGGATGTGAACTACATCAACAACAACAACAACTACTACTACAACCGTCCTCAACAAAATCAAGGTTGGAATCAACAGAGGCCTAACTACTCAGGTAATTATCAAGGTAATAATTCTTACAACAATACTAATAATTTTCCACCTTTGAGAGAATTAGTGTCTAATCAAGGAAAGCTAATGGATAACCTATCTAAGAAATTGGCATCTAATGATAAAATGCTAGAAAATATAAATAATAGAATGGATAATTTCTCTACTGCCATCAAGAATCAAATTAGCTTTAATAAAATGATTGAATCTTAGTTAAATCAAATAGCTGCTGCTGTTCCTGCTACTAACCCCGGTATACCATCACAACCGGAAGGATTAGAATCTGCAAATCTTGTAGACATGTTTGATGCAGGTAATAATTGGAGTAACCCCGTCACTGAATTCAATACTGACCTTCTGCCGGTCAAGAGAGGTGATCCAGGACGCCCCGTCATCCCGATCTCCATCGGCATGGTGGACGTCCTAGAAGCACTCTGTGACTTTGGCTCTAGCGTCAACATTATACCCAGGGTACTCTATGAAAAATTCTTTACATATCCTTTATTAGAGACAACCATGTGTTTGCAGTTTGCAGATCAGACGATAACTTTTCCAAAAGGAATATTGAGGAATCTTTGTGTCTGAGTTGGTACCTTGTATGCCCCAGCAGACTTCGTAGTGGTAGAGACCGGAAATGATGAGAGGGCACCCATCATCTTAGGGAGGCCATTCTTAAACACCACGGGAGCTATCATCTACGCTAGTGCTGCCAAGATCAGTTTCTACATCAAAGGGAGGAAGGAGACATTTTTCTTGAGGAACAAGACTACACAAATCCCTGATCAATCCAGACGTGAATCAAGTAAGAGGACCAACAGGAGGAACAGGAACAAGCAAGTATGGACCGAGTCAGCTAAGATGGTCACTGTAGTTCATGGAGGCCAAGATCACCAACTTAAGTCACCGTTTTTGACCAAGAAGGATGACCCAGGAATGCCAAGCATCTACTGCTCCATAAATGGATACAGCTTTTACAAGACATTTTGCGACACCGGATCGGGCATCAACATAATGGCCGCAGTCACCTATCAGCTCTTGTTCGGAACCATGCCACTAAGACCAACATACATTCAGCTCCAGATGGCAGATTAGACTTTTCGAAAAGTTAAAGGAATAGTAACTGATGTCCCAGTTAAAATAGACGATCATTTTATCTACACAGACTTTCAAGTTATTGACATGGGAGAAGATGAATACGGTCCACCCATCATCCTTGGAAGACCGTTCCTCAGCACCGTTAAAGCAATCATCTACATTGGAACCGGAGAAGTCCATATGCACTTCCCCTCAGAGAAGGTACGCCGTTATTTTACTGACCCTAACTATATCGTTGAAAAATCTAAGCAGGTGAGGAAACGACGCAACCGCAACCAGAGGAGGCAAATCATCAAGGACGGATGGGCAGACTATGAAGGAGAAGTTGTAAGGTCAGAAGACGTAGAGTTTAAAGAGAATTATCCAGAGGAGACTGAAGCACCGAGTCAAGTATGGAAAGAGAAGATAATTATACATGAAGAGGAGGCGCTGCCGGAAGTACCGACTCCGCCACCCAACGAATCCTAGGACAATTGAAGAAAACGGAGAGTCCCGTTCGGAGGACTTAAAAACACCGAACGCCTTGCCAAGAGGTAAACTTGGTAGTTATCCTTTCCCTTTCAATTATTTAAAATAGTTTGCTTAGTTACTTATGTTCATGCTATCATAAAAAGAAAATAAAAATGTGAAAAACAGTAAGCCCCATGTGAGTAGACGAGTGGCATAAAACCCATAAGTACATTCACTGTGGTGGCATAAAAATAAAATAAATATTTCATTTCTGCTTTATAAAATGAAAATATAAAAACAGGGAGTAATATTTATTGAGGAGTCTCAACATGATAAAGGCTAGATATTTATGCTAACACTTAATCAGTCAACAAGCTTTGTTGTCTATTTGAGCTCCGCAGAATTTAAGAATCAAGAAGACTAGCAGACGGAGGACATTCTAATCACTGTCAGAATGCTGCTGACTTTCAAATACACCTCTGCCACCTGCTAGCTACATCAAGAGAAATTACGTCAAAATCCAGCTTGGGGGAGAGCACCCCCATTTATACCGATAAGTATTTCTATCTATCTATCTATCTTTATACTTATACTATATTAAAATATAAATATACATAAACCAGGAAAAACCAAATAAAGATTTTGTGCTTATATATATATCTTTTGCTTAGTATGTTTAATAAATAAATAAATAAAGTGGCTATGCTAATCTGTATCTAAATAAAACTCAAGCACGGATATGATGAATAGTTGCTCTGCCTAATTTGTAAATTTTAAGTTCTCTCTCAAGCTTAGACATAATTGTTATAATTTAAAGCTTGCTCTAGACCTAAACTTGTGGGATGAAAACTTGATCTGAAGTCTAAGTTGTTAACGGATATGATATGGGAAGGTTGAGCTGCTGTTTATCTGTTCCTAGAGATGCTAGAATTCTGGAGAATTTTATCTTTGAAAATCTTTAAAATGTTGCATGATGAGTTCCTGTTTGATGAGAGTTTAAATTTCTACCACAGCCATATATACATGCTTGCTAGACTTTGAGCCACACATTTACTATTTACTGCTTATGAGCATTGAGTGTGGTCAAGCTGTGTAGACCCTTAGGAGCTTGTCATGTGGTTAAATCAAGATTTCACTTGCACGTTCACTCATATATGCTACTTCTACTCCGAAAGTACCATCCACATATATCCACCCATTTCCATCTCCAGAACCACCCAAAAATATTCTACTCCTAACCCGGGAGAGAATAGCCAAAAATATTTCTGTTTTTCCTTTATGAAATAAATGCTCAAGTTATCTTGTTACTACCACTTGCTATATTATCTCAAGAGATGAGTGCTCTAAAAAAAAGAGAAAAAAAAGATACGAGGAAATAAAAAGGAGCAAGTGCTCGGAACCTCGAAAGAAAAGAAAAAGTGAGACGAGAGGTAAAAATAGACAAGTGTCCGACAGTAGAATTAGGGGTACAAGATACCCACCTGAGAGGAAAGAAAATGAAGAGCATCTCATTCTCCTCATAAAATTTCAAAAAAAAGCAAGGAAGGTATGTATCCCCTCAAAAGAGCAAAGTAGAATTAGACTTTCACCATTGTTATCACCATCATCACCATATACCATTCGCCACACATGCACATCTTGATTGAACTTATTGGCTTGTTTCTTTGGATCCATGGTTTGACTATGCAATACATGTCTTGTGAGTATGTATATTTTATCTCCCACCTATGAGCTCCAGATATTAAAGTCTTATTAGAGTAGGGTGAGAGAGAAGGCAATGTCACTATGCTTTATACCATACTACATATCTTGAGAGAAGGCATATACCATCACTGCCTTGGTAAGGATCCAGAAATACCACAAAAAAGAGATATGAGAGAATCATACAAGGAATCTCTGAGTTTTATTTGAAAATCTGCAAAAACTCCAGAACTATAGCTGATCAAGAATGAGAGACCTGGCACTTGGCTAGACTGTTCTATCTTTTAACTACTCAAGACTGAAGTGACGGTTACAAGTCCCATGGTGAAGGTAAAGTAAGTAAGTTTTAAGTCTTGACAGTTTACTCTAACTCAGAGATGAGATCTTATTTTAAAAGCATGTGTACCGTTAATTTTTAAAGATATTGCAACAACTTCTAATCCATTGCTGAGTCTATCCTTGCTCAGGGACGAGCAAGAGGTAAGCTTGGGGGCGTTTGTTGACGGTCCTTAAGTATCAAATTTAATTATCAAATAAACAAAGAAAAGGATCCAAATGAAATCAACATCTAGACTTAGGGTTTTATCTGACAGAATTCCACGAGTTTTGGTGTTTGTCTATTTCTACAGGGGGTTATCAGGAAATACGAAAGAAAGGCCCACACGTCGGGATTACATAGAGATATTAACGTACCGCGCAATTATCTTACGTCTAGAAGACTCCAGAAGCCACGAGACCGAAGCGGAGACGAAACGGGGCCAGAGGCAGGGCGCCCGCCCTGTTCCCCTGGGCGCCCGCCCCCTCCCTGAGTCCAATCAGGACTCTGCTTTGTGGGAGATCTCCACCGACCTAAAGGATGAATCTAAACCATACAATCTATGTCGGTTTGATCCAATGACCCATATTCACTTGAAGGGACTATAAAACCAGACCCCCTGACCCCTGGAGGAGAGAGCCTCTCAACCCTAATTCATTATTCCTCAAGGGAGAGGAAGCCTCTGATCAAGATTAGAGCCACCACATCAATTAGATATCTAGATTAGCATAGCTATATAGGATTAGAACTAGAAGGAGTCAATCTTCGATTGGTTTCTGGATCTGTCAAGAGGATTCTTGGTAATTCTCTAATTGTGCTTCTAATTGTTCTTCTAATTATCTTTGTTCTTCAATATTATGAATATGACTTTGTTCTACTTCAATATATTGCTTATGACTTTGCTCTACTTGCTTATATTCAAGATTATATTGTTCTTAGTTTATCATAGTTATGTACTTGGCTTAGTTAGATTGGATCTATATACATGCTTAGGATCGTATAGCGTTTATCCATCGGATCCATGGGTAAATGATAGATATTGTGTAGGCGTGGTGCTTATACCGTATTTATCTGCGATTGTACCCAATATGCCAGATCGTGGGGTAGTTCGTGATAGTGACAGCTTCATTGATTCTTATATAGTCCCCCTCTCGTGTATTGGGCTGGCAGAGCAACATTATTATAAGGGAGTGATTGCTATGTTTCTCATTTACCTTGCTAATATCACTATGCATGGGCGTAGTCTTGTCTCACAATGATTGCTAAGTATGCTTGCACTAACTATGATAATGCTAGACTATATAGTTGAGAATAACTTAGGGAATATTCTTGTAGTTCATTCTAATTCTATGCTAATGACTTTCTAGAGTATCTAATTGAGGTGCTTATCATATTTATTATGTGGCTAGATCAGATTAATTATCCTTGTCACTATTTATTATTTCATATATCCTTTATGTGACACTTATCCCTGTATAAGAGTTAGATAAATGTTCTCAACTATACATGCAATGATAGATACTCAATCTCATATTCTGTTCCGTAATCAATGTTGATGATTGCTAATCCCTTCCCAGTGTTAAAAATATAAATAACGATACCTGGAATACTTCCCGGTTAAAATGCTGCATCGGTATTAATCTGTGCGCTTGCAGATCCCATTCATTATTTATTTAGAAGAGCAATTGCATATTTCAATACCGCGTCTCTCATGTCATGCTAGGGATGACAACTTGGCTTAAGTGGTGTGAGGGATAGGTTTGGCATTTTTGGCGCCGTTACTAGATTTAGAGAACTTAGTCTACTTTTGGTAATGATGTTAAGAATACCCAACAGTGGGCACGCACCATGCTAAGGACATGCGCCCCAGCAAACTCCCCGACATCCTTGACAAACTGCTGAAGCCAGCCCCACGCCTGCTGCGCCTTCTCGACTGGGGTCAGCCTCGGTGCGTGGGGCTGGTCCTCGAGAAGCTCGGGGCTGATCAGATCCAGCACCAGAGCAACTCCTTTCCAGAGCTTTATGCAATTCGTCTTCCAGGAGTCCCGGTCTTTGAGCAGGTCCTCGACGTGCTTCTTGGCGTTGGTCTTGAGCAATATGACCAATTTCAAGAAAAAAGAAAGCAAACAGTCAGCAACATGCTATGGCAATATATATAAAAAAACTTCGTGGTCGAAAAGGACAAAACAGATCCTACTAGCCAGCTCCCGATTCTTGGTCTTCAGCTCCTCACCAACCTTGCGCTCGCTTTCCAGCGCACGGGCGCGCTCCTGGTCGAGTTGGTCTCTCTCCTTTTGGAGACGCTCGATCTCCTCCTCCAGACCTGAAGTAATAATTGTTCGTCATCAAAACCGACCATGTGGTTAATTGCAACTACTCAGATCACTTGACTTACCCCTCTTCTCAGAGTCCTTATCGGCTAGTTGCCGAGTCAGGTCCAGCAGACGCTCTTCCTGAGCCGCCTTCTCGGCCACCTCCCTTTCGGCCTTTAGCCGAAGGTGGTCCACCTCCGTGGTCAGGGCCTTGTTCTCGGCGACCACGCCCTCAATTTGGTCGAAGCACCTTTTTTGGTACTTCACCGTTTTCATTGCGTCCTGCGGAAATCGAACATACCACATAGTGAACAAATTATGGTATATATATACTCAAGCAAAGTATAAGACCACTCACCTTAACTTCATTAACAAGCCACTTGGCAGTGCGCTCCACCCTCTCCGCCTCTTCGGTCTCAGCGATCTCCTCGTGGCCTTCCCAGTGGTCCCCACGCTGGCGCCATACGTAAATGTGTTGGCGTCCATCGTGGGGACGCCCCTGGATTTCCTCCACTTCATCATCGGAGGCCGCTCGAGCCTCCTCACCTTCTGTGCTGCCCCCAGCCACAGTAACAGGTATCATCGGGCCCTTACCGCGGCTAGGAGAGCCCTCATGCGTGGGAGTCATCGCTAGAGTCAGAGATGGGGCCTTGCTTTCTTCAACCAGAGCAGGGGATGGGACTTTGTGTCCCTCCTCTGCCACGCTGCTCGGGGGAGGAGTCCTCACGGTGGCATCCTCCCTTGCTGGGGTGCTCGCTCCGGCTCTTCCGCGGATAGGGTCCTCGTCGGCCACTTCCGTCATACCTACAATGGCGGGCTGCTCCACAGGTTGCTCTGTAGCAGTCTGTCCCGTGAGCCGTGCTCGGCGGCAACCGGCTCGGTCGTTCTCGAGCTCAAAACATTGCTAGGATCAACATCTGAGGCAGTACTACAAGA
Source organism: Sorghum bicolor (assembly GCF_000003195.3). Lineage (NCBI taxonomy): Eukaryota > Viridiplantae > Streptophyta > Magnoliopsida > Poales > Poaceae > Sorghum > Sorghum bicolor. Next base: position 45,123,015 of record NC_012878.2, read on the forward strand.
AAAATCGAATCCAGAGTTACCACACTGAAATTTGAACCTACAAAAAACTGAACCTTTATAGATAAAATTACAGATCAGAGCTTCTGTGCGCCGTGGTAAAGACCCTTCCCATGGACCGCCTAGTCGTCGCCGCTGCTTCTGTTGGTCCAGGTCATGCCTGCTCGACATGCGCGGCAGGCGGGTCCTCAGCGACCCGACCAGCGTCGCTTGGTGTGACGTCAGGGCAACTGCGTGGTCTGCAGACTAAGGTTGAGGCCTCCTCCTCCTCCTCCTCCTCCTCCTCGTCGATGATTCTAACCAGCCGGTAGCGCTTGGGCGCCCGGGTGTCCGTAGTCGACCCCTGGCCCATCAAAGGACCTGTGGCTGTCCCCATGGATGCCGCTTCTGCTGAAGATGGCTGCACAGCCATTGGCCTCTTACCGGCCACCCTGTCGTCTGTGGTCGGCGCCGGCCGGTCGTCTCCCTCGTCGCTACTGGTGTATCAGTCACACCGAGCAGTGTCGTCTGCTGGGGGATCCACTCCGGCCAGGTGATCCATACCGGGTGCTAGCGATACATACACCGTGTACCGATCAATATCTCCTATCTGCGACACAAAGGCGACAAGTCATTAGCCAAAGAGTACAGTATTCAACAGCATTACATATTAACCAAGGTCTTCATTTACCTTAGGAGCTGGTCGGCCTAGTTTGAAGGCATGCATCCAATCATCGCTTCGTACGAAGCTATTATCAGCTAATTTGAATAACTCATTGATCCTCTGCTGGATCTCTGATTTTTCCAAGTTGTCCCGATGCATCCTGGTCGGGTCTTGACTTCCTGCGTACTCATACGCCGAGTGCACCCTCCTCTGGCAAGGCATCACTCTTCGAGTGAGGAAATTCCCGACCACCCCTGGTCCATCCAGGCGGGACCAGTCGATCAGACTCATCAACTCTAACACCTGACCAGTGTACTCTGGCCGATCTGTCTAGCTGACCCTCTTCTCGGGAATGTAGCCGACGTCACAGAATGTGGCGCTGCCCGGCTCCTCCCTGATGTAGAATCACATCTTATACCACTTGGTGAGGGAGGTGTTCCATGGGTAGCTGAGGTAACGGTTCTTCATCCTGTCGCGAAGATTGAGGTATACTCCACCTGCAATCTTGGAGCCTCCAACCGCTCCCTTCTTCCTCAAGCAGAACAGGTAGTGGAAGAGATCAAAGTGCGGCTCTATCCCATCATAGGCCTCGCACAAATGAATGAAGGTGGAGCCAAGGAGAATGGAGTTCAGGTGCAGGTTGCAGATCCCGATCTCATAGTAAAGAAGTAGACCTTGAAGGAAAGGATGCACTAGAACCCCAAATCCCCTCTTGAAAAAATCTTCAAAAACCACAATCTCACCAGCACGGGGATCAGGGTAGCTTTCTCCTTCCGGTGCTCTCCAGCCGCCGAGCTCCTAGTTATGCAGAAGCCCCATCTCAACGAGGTCGTTGAGGGACCTCGTGTTGCTCTGAGATTTCTTCCATTCCTTGGCCATCATCTCGGCCCTCTTCTTTGAGTCGCTCTTCGCCATCTCTTCTTTACGGAAATTTTTGAACTTGGACTTAAGGGATTGAGGGTGCTGAGGAAGACGAAGGCAGGATGCTAGTATGTGACTGCTGGGTAGAGAAGAAGGGCGCAACCTTGGGTTCTTTTATAACAACAGCTCCACCTCCCAAGGAGAACGACGCCGAGGGAGAAGGCTTCCCCAAGGTCAAGAACTGCCTATTGATCTTCAAGGGGCGCGCGGCTCGCCTCACCGCGAGTCAAAGAAAGCGCGAGCTCTGAGAGGTCTACACGGTTAGCACAGCCATGCCCTCATACCTTAAATGGTCGGAGAGCGCTATCACGTTTGATCGACAGGATCACCCGGATCGGATCCCCAATCCTGGTAGCTATCCACTCATCGTCGATCCCATCATCGCCGAGACCCGTCTCTCCAAGGTATTGATGGACGGAGGCAGCGGCCTCAACATTCTTTACGTCGAGACCTTGGCCCTCATGGGGATCAGCAAGTCTCGGCTAAGGAATGATGCATCACCATTCCATGGAGTGGTGCCAGGGCATCGTGCCCATCCCCTCGGCCAGATCGACCTGCCCATCTGCTTTGGGACCCCGACAACTTTAGGCGGGAGGTCCTCACCTTCGTCGTGGTTGGGTTCCCAGGGACCTACCACGCGATCCTTGGGCGACCATGTTACGCCAAGTTCATGGCCGTCCTTAATTACACCTACCTCAAGCTCAAGATGTCGGGTCCGAACGGCATCATCACCGTCAGCACAACGAGCCAGCACGCCTACCAATGCGACGTCGAGTGCATTGAGCAGGCCGAGGCTCTAGCTGACTGTCCATCATCACCAGCCTCGGTGACGGTGACCAAGACATCCCTGACCCCAAGCGTCACGCCGGGAGCTTCGAGCTGGCAGAAGAAACCAAGCTCGTCTTCCTCGACCCCGAGGCCTCAGAAGGCAAGGCGTTGAGGATCAGCTCGAGCCTCGACCCCAAATGGAAGCAGTGCTCGTCGACTTTCTCCGCGCAAACGCTGATGTGTTTGCATGGAGTCCCTCGGACATGCCAGGCATACCGAGGGAAGTCGCCGAGCACTCCTTGGACATCGAAGCCGGCTCCAAGCCCGTGAAGCAGCGCCTGTGCTGATTCGATGAGGAGAAGTCGGCCTGGGCATTCGGTTATAACCACAAATTCGGTTCGGTTAAAATGATTTCGGTTTCCAGCAAATAAGCACCGATCGGTTATCCAGAAAAATGAAAACCGCAGAATTTCGGTTCGGTTTGTAAATTCGGTTTTCGGTTTTTAACCGTAATAACCGAACATAGTGCCATCAGCATATTCAAACAGCAACAGATTGCAAGCAACAACATATTAAAACAACATCTTAACATGAAAATTTAAAAGTAGTGCATCTCAGTATCTCACGTTCTCACAGTACACAAATCAACAAGGCAACAAACATAGTTTCAAAAGTTCTTCATTATTGAAACAGTAAATAACTAAACATCCAGCAACAAGCATGTCCAGGCGTCCAGCAACAGCAGGAGTGCAGGACCAGGCGACTAGCAGCATCCAGCATGTCCCAGTCAGCAGTCCTGCTGCCAATTAGTGATCTTAGCATTCCAATTTCCAATTCCAAGAAATATTTAACAAATGAATGTGCAAAACCTGCAATACAAATATACCTTATACCAATTGTTCAAGACACAGAAGTAGCTAGAGTATCATCCTTAGAAATGGAAAGGCCACCAAGTTCTAAAATAATATATGATCTAAGTAAGTGTTGTGTATGAATCATGAAGCATTTTAGAATCAATTAAGAATTTAGTATGTTACCTTCCTCAAGCAAAGTCAATTGTTCGATGTCCTCTTCAACACTAACATATTTTCCTCCACCTCCACGAAGCCAATCATTTGCACAAACGAGGCGCTCAACCATTTTTGGGGTTAGTGAGGTCCTAAAGTCATCAAGAGTTCGGCCACCAACACTGAAGGCTGATTCAGAGGCTACTGAGGTGATAGGAATTGCCAACAGATCACGAGCCAACCTAGATAATATCGGGAATCTTGTTGCATTGGCCTTCCACCACTTTAGAATGTCAAAGTCTTTTGTGTCCGACTCATTATCTTCTGAGAGATACTTGTCTACCTCAGATTTGACAGTGCCACCCTCACTGTTGATCTGCTGAGCCATTTCCATCCACCTACCCTTTTTTTTGCCGTTTTCAGTTGTAGATTCAGACTCAGTAGGTTGTGGTGTCTTATCTTTTGGGGCATACATCTCCTTGTACTCTTCAAACAAAGCACAAAAATAAGTGTTCACTGTTTCCCACAATTTGTCTCCTATTGTATCCCCAAACATCACCTTGATTCCCAATTTGATGCAATTTGACAATTTGTATCTAGGATCAATAGCAACACAATAGTAAACATTAAAGTTGAGCAACTGATCTCCCTTATCGCCTCTCTTCTCTCTATCCCCCTGCCTCTCACCATACTTCTCTCCCCAATACTTGTAGAATTTGACTAGCATTTTTGTAGCCATTTCTTTGCTAAGGTTGTCTTCACTGTGACCCATTTCTCTTAGCAATAGTAATACTTCAGCAATCTCATGAAAATAAGTGTGAGATGTGGGCTTTGTTTGTATAGAAACATGGAGAGTGAGGTCATAAAAGTGTTCAAGAAAGTCAGCCATCTTCCTAGCCTTCTCCCAATCTGCTTTTGTTGGCACCCCTGGACCATTCTCTCCTTCTAATTCTAATCTGTAGTATGGGTCCTCATCACTGTATCTTTCAAATGCTTTCTCGTACTTCTCTACAGCATGTAACATTAGGTACGTTGAGTTCCATCTAGTGCAAATATCCAAGTTCAGAAATGCTTTACTCTGTACCTTGGCTAACTCAGCACATTTCTTAAATTTCACCAACCTAGAAGACCCACCCCTGATGAACTTAACTGCAGCACGGAAACGCTGAATTGATGTACCAATTTCCTTCAAGCCATCACCTACTATTAAGTTGACAATGTGAGCAGCACATCGCATGTGCACGTACTCTCCTTCAGCAAAACAACCTTTTGACTCATTCAAGATCCGCCTCATGTACTTGACTGCATTATTGTTTGCACTAGCATTGTCTAATGTTATTGTAAAAACCTTCTCAATGCCCCACTCAGCCAAACAAATGATTTCCCAATGTCCTCCCCTCTATGCCCCTTAACCAAGAAGAAACCAATAATTGCTTTCCTAAGAATCCAATCATTATCAATAAAATGGGCTGTAACACACATGTAGTTTTGGCTATTCCTAGTTGTCCATGTGTCAGTTGTGAGGCAAACTCTTTCACAATTTTCCTTAAAATATTTCTTGAGCTTTTATTTCTCATCTTCATATACTTTAACACAAGCTCTAGTGACTGTCCTTCTAGATGGCAGAATAAATCGTGGACATGCTTCTGCTAAGAATTTTCTAAGACCAGAACGTTCAGACAAGACAAATGGTTGTTCATCTTCAATTATCATCTCAGCAAACAACCTTCTAAGTTTATCCGGATCAAATTTCCATGTGGATACAGTACCAAGATTACTATTGCCAGCACATGGTGTCAATTGCAAAGTTCCTTGATTATCAACTACTGGTTTGTTAGGATTCTTTTTGCATATCTTCAGATGAGTTTTCAAGGACGACGTACCATTTGTTCTTGAGCCACAATGAAACAACTTTTCACACCACTTGCACTTGGCTCTCTCTTCCCCATTGTCCAGTTTGACCTTGCTGAAACTGGCCCATACATCAGATCTTAGAGTCATGGGTTTTCTTTTCCTAGATTCTTCAGTTGCTTTGTCTCCATCGTTGGTCTGCTGCTGCTCCTTGCTTGGATCTACCACTCCAGTAGATGACACACCAGTTACTGAAGCTCCAGCTTCAGTTTCTTGAGTTTGAGACTGATTAACCTCACAAGCAACTGTTTCATCTGTGTCCCCCATCTAAATACGAAATGATTGAAATCAAGACATTGACTTAAGAAGAAATCAGAAATGAAGGATTGAAGCTCGATCTAATTTTCTAAACTTACATAGGAGGACTGCTCCGTCATAGCCGCCGTTGTCTTGTTGGAGAACCTCAGGAGGGTGTTGCCAACCGCCGTCTGCCACTCTGCCTTGCTCCTTGCCGCGACGGCGCGACCTGCTCTGGTTGGCCGCGACCTGCAACAGGCCCTGTGGCACGACGCTCTTCTGCTCGAGCCTTCCAGGGGGAGGGGGGCGCGCCGCCGAGCTCTGTACGGGGGCCGTCTGGGGCGCCGCCAAGCTCTGCTAGGGCCGCCGCCCCTCTGCGCTCTGCCTGTGGTCGGCTGGTCGCCCTAGGGTTGCCGGTTGCCGACTGGGCGTCTCCTGTCTCCGCGTCTGGGCGTCTCCGCATCCGAGCGAGTCCGTGCGAGCGCGACCGCGTGAAGTCGGCCTGGGCGTGACCGCGAGTGGGCCGTGGTGGCCTGGACTCCTGGTGGGCCGCGACGCGATGATGCCGATGAAGGAAGAGCGAGTGAGCGATAGACTGACGGAGGGAGTTTCTAGGAGTCCGGTTTAATCGGTTATTCGGTTCGGTTTCGGTATAAAACCGAAGCCGAGGCCGAACACCGAATACTACAAAATTTATAACCGAACCCGCACCCGAAAACTGAATAAACCGCAATTTCGGTTCGGTTCGGTTTGCGGTTTGTGGGTAAAAAGTGCCCAGAGTGAAGCAGAAGCATCAGGCCATCGGGGAGGAGATCCACAAGCTGCTGGCGGCCAGATTCATCAAGGAGGTATTCCATCCCGAGTGGTTAGCTAACCCTGTACTGGTTAAAAAGAAAAATGGGAAGTGGAGGATTTGTGTAGACTATACTAATTTAAATAAAGCATGTCCCAAGAATCCTTTTCCATTACCTTGTATCGACCAGATAGTTGACTCTACCGCGGGGTGTGAAACTTTGTCTTTCCTTGATGCTTATTTCGGATACCACCAAATCAAGATGAAAGAGTTTGACCAGCTCGCGACTTCTTTCATCACCCCTTTCGGAATGTTTTGCTACGTAACCATGCCGTTCGGCCTTAAGAATGCAGGGGCTACATACCAGCGGTGTATGCTCCAGGTCTTCGGAGACCTTATAGGCAAGACGGTAGAGGCTTACGTGGATGACATCGTGGTCAAATCCAGAATGCCAAGCGGCCTTGTGGCCGACCTGGATGAAACATTCCAGTGCCTCAGGGCTAAGGGGATCAGACTAAACCTCGAAAAATGTGTTTTCGGGGTCCCCCGAGGCATGCTCCTCGGGTTCATAGTGTCTGAGCGAGGGATCGAGGCCAACCCCGAGAAGGTCTCGACCATCGCGAACATGGGCCCAATCCGTAACCTAAAGGGAGTACAGAGAGTCATGGGATGCCTCGCATCTCTTAGTCATTTCATCTCCCGTCTTGGGGAAAAAGGACTACCTCTGTGTTGACGGTCCTTAAGTATCAAATTTAATTATCAAATAAATAAAGAAAAGGATCCAAATGAAATCAAGATCTAGACTTAGGGTTTTATCTGACAGAATTCCACGAGTTTTGGTGTTTGTCTATTTCTGCAGAGGGTTATCAGGAAATATGGAAGAAAGGCCCACATGTCAGGATTACGTAAAGATATTAACGTGTTGCGCAATTATCTTACATCTAGAAGACTCCAGAAGCCACGAGCCCGCCCACCTCCTGTGTCCAATCAGGACTCTGCTTTGCGGGAGATCTCCACCGACCTAAAGGATGAATCTAAACCATACAATCTATGTCGGTTTGATCCAAGGGCCCATATTCACTTGGAGGGACTATAAAACCAGACCCCCTGGCCCCTGGAGGAGAGAGCCTCTCAACCCTAATTCATTGTTCCATCAAGGGAGAAGAAGCCTCTGATCAAGATTAGAGCCACCACATCAATTAGACATCTAGATTAGCATAGCTACATAGGATTAGAACTAGAAGGAGTCAATCTTCGATTGGTTTCCGGATCTGTCAGGAGGATTCTTCGTAATTCTCTAATTGTGCTTCTAATTGCTTTCTAATTATCTTTGTTCTTCAATATTATGAATATGACTTTGTTCTACTTCAATATATTGCTTATGACTTTGCTCTACTTGCTTATATTCAAGATTATATTGTTCTTAGTTTATCATAGTTATGTACTTGGCTTAGTTAGATTCGATCTATATACATGCTTAGGATCGTATAGCGTTTATCCATCGGATCCATGGGTAAATGATAGATATTGTGTAGGCGTGGTGCTTATACCGTATTTATCTGCGATTGTACCCAATATGCCAGATCGTGGGGTGGTTCGTGATAGTGACAGCTTCATTGATTCTTATATAGTCCCCCTCTCGTGTATTGGGCTGGCAGAGCAACATTATTACAGGGGTGTGATTGCTATGTTTCTCATATTCCTTGCTAATATCACTATGCATGGGCGTAGTCTTGTCTCGCAATGATTGCTAAGTATGCTTGCACTAATTATGATAATGCTAGACTATATAGTTAAGAATAACTTAGGGAATATTCTTGTAGTTCGTTCTAATACCATGCTAATGACTTTCTAGAGTATCTAATTGAGGTGCTTATCATATTTATTATGTGGCTAGATCAGATTAGTTATCCTTGTCACTATTATTATTTCATATATCTTTTATGTGACACTTATCCCTGTATGAAGAGTTAGATATAATGTTCTCAATTATACATGCAATGATAGATGCTCAATCTCATATTCTATTCTATAATCAATAGTGATGATTGCTAATCCCTTCCCAGTGGTAAAAATATAAATAACGATACCTGGAATACTTCCCGGTTAAAATGCTGCATCGGTATTAATCTGTGCGCTTGCAGATCCCATTCATTATTTATTTAGAAGAGCAATTGCATATTTCAATACCGCGTCTCTTATATCATGCTGGGGATGACAACTTGGCTTAAGTGGTGTGAGGGATAGGTTTGGCATTTTTGGCACCGTTACTAGATTTAGAGAACTTAGTCTACTTTTGGTAATGATGTTAAGAATACCCAACAAGCATTTTTGGCGCCGTTGCCGGGGAAGGTTGATTACCAATCAGGAATGGAATAAAAGATTTTGAGTTATCATTCGCATCACTAATATGATTGAGCTTATCTATTCTCTCATACAGTTTTACCCCGATATTTTTCTATTTTATCTTATGCAGGGGAATGTATGAATAGAAGACATCTTCCAGGGAATTTTGTTGACAATCCTGAAGCATTATTCAAGAAGACGAGAGCCAAGCTAAAGAAATCATCAACACTTCACGAAGAAGCTTCATCCAATCAAGAAGATCACCGGAACTTGTCTTCAGAGTTCGAAGCCATGGCGAACAAATCAATCCGCGAGTTCTCAGCTCCCACTACGGACAACATCCGCACTGGACCTGCTGTAGAGATCGATGGCAACTTTGAGCTCAAGCCTGGACTTATCAACATGGTGCAATCCAACCAGTTCTGTGGGAAGGCACACGAAGATGCTAGTGCTCATTTACAACACTTCCTGGAGATTTGCAACACATTCACCAAAGCAGGAGTTTCCAAAGACGCTATACTACTTCGCCTCTTCCCATTCTCACTGTTAGGAAGAGCGAAGCAGTGGTTCTACGCTACAAAGGAGAAGAATATTACGTGGGCACTCTGCTCAACAAACTTCCTGGCAAAGTTCTTTCCCATGGGCAAGACCAATGCTCTCCGTGGGAAGATTACAAGTTTTCAGCAACAAAATGATGAATCTGTTCCAGAAGCATGGGAGCGCTTTCAAGACTACATCCTAGAATGTCCCCATCATGGAATGGAGAGTTGGCTATTGTTGTAGACGTTCTATCATGGGCTCAGCAACAGTGCCCGAGAGACCATGGATGCTGCAGCTGGAGGAGCATTCTTATCACTTACTATACCACAAGCCACAGCTCTTGTGGAGAAGATGGCATCCAATCAAAGCTGGAATGAAGAGAGGACCCAGACATGCAAGAGAGGTGGAGGTATGCATCAGCTGAAGGAGGTAGACATGCTGTCTGCAAAGCTAGACCTGCTCATGAAGAAGCTCGATGATAGAGCTGGAGACAAGAAAGAAGTTATGCACATCTACGACTCTCACATGACTTGTGAGGAGTGTGGAGATACTGGACACTCAGGCAACCACTGCCCTGAGATGCTTGAGGATGTGAACTACATCAACAACAACAACAACTACTACTACAACCGTCCTCAACAAACTCAAGGTTGGAATCAACAGAGGCCTAACTACTCAGGTAATTATCAAGGTAACAATTCTTACAACAACAATAGTAATTTTCCACCTTTGAGAGAGTTAGTGTCTAATCACGGAAAGCTAATGGATAATCTATCTAAGAAATTGGCATCTAATGATAAAATGCTAGAAAATATAAATAATAGAATGGATAATTTCTCGACTGCCATCAAGAATCAAATTAGCTTTAATAAAATGATTGAATCCCAGTTAAATCAAATAGCTGCTGTTCCTACTACTAACCTCGGTATACCATCACAACCGGAAGGATTAGAATCTGCAAATCTTGTAGACATGTTTGATGCAGGTAATTGGAGTAACCCCGTCACTGAATTTTCTACTGACCGTCTGCCGGTCAAGAGAGGCGATCCAGGACGCCCCGTCAAACCGATCTCCATCGGCATGGTGGACTTCCCAGAAGCACTCTGCGACTTTGGCTCCAGTGTCAACATTATACCCAGGGTACTCTATGAAAAATTCTTTACATATCCTTTATTAGAAACAACCATGTGTTTGCAGTTTGCAGATCAGACGATAACTTTTCCAAAAGGAATAGTGAGGAACCTTTGTGTCCGAGTTGGTACCTTATATGCCCCAGCAGACTTCGTAGTGGTAGAGACCGGAAATGATGAGAGAGCACCTATCATCTTAGGGAGGCCATTCTTGAATACCACGGGAGCTATCATCTACGCCAGTGCTGCCAAGATCAGTTTCTATGTCAAAGGGAAGAAGGAGACATTTTTCTTCAAGAACAAGACTACACAAATTCCAGATCAATCCAGACGTAAATCAAGGAAGAGGACCAACAGGAGGAACAGGAACAAGCAAGTGTGGACCGAGTCAGCTAAGATGGTCACTGCAATTCATGGAGGCCAAGATCATCAACTTAAGTCACCGTGTTTGACTAAGAAGGATGACCCAGGAATGCCAAGCATTTACTGCTCCATAAATGGATACAACTTCTACAAGACGATTTGCGACACCGGATCAGGCGTCAACATAATGGCCGCACTCACCTATCGGCTCTTGTTCGGAACCATGCCACTAAAACCAACATACATTCAGCTCCAGATGGCAGATCAGACATTTCAAGAAGTTCAAGGGATAGTATCTGATGTCCCAGTCAAAATAGACGATCACTTTGTCTACACAGACTTTCAAGTTGTTGACATGGGAGAAGATGAGTATGATCCACCCATCATCCTTGGAAGACCGTTCCTCAGCACCGTTAAAGCAATTATCTACATTGGAACTGGAGAAGTCCATATGCACTTCCCCTCAGAGAAGGTACGCTGTTATTTTACTGACCCTAACTATATCATTGAAGAATCTAAGCAGGTAAGAAAGCGACGCAACCGCAACATGAGGAGGCAGATCATCAAGGACAGATGGGCAGACTATGAAGGAGAAGTTGTAAGATCAGAAGACGGTGAGTTTAAACAGAATTATCCAGAGGAGATTGAAGCACCAAGTCAGGTGTGGAAAATGAAGATAACTATACAAGAAGAGGAGGCGCTGCCGGAAGTACCGACTACGCCACCCAACGAACCTCAGGACGATTAAGAAAATGGAGAGTCCCGTTCGGAGGACTTAAAAACACCGAACGCCCTGCCAAGAGGTAAACTTGGTAGTTATCCTTTCCCTTTCAATTATTTCAAATAGTTTACTTAGTTAATCATGTTCGTATTATCCCCATGTGAGTAGACGAGTGGCATAAAACCCATAAGTACATTCACTGTGGTGGCATAAAAATAAAATAATTATTTTTCTGCTTTATAAAATAAAAATATAAAAACAGGGAGTAACAATTATTAAGGAGTCTCAACATGATAAAGGCTAGATATTTATGCTAACACTTAATCAGTTCCACAAGCTATGTTGTCTATTTGAGCTCCACAGAATTTATGAATCAAGAAGACTAGCAGACGGAGGACATTCTAATCGCTGTCAGAATGCTGCTGACTTTCAAATACACCTCTGCCGCCTGCTTGCTACATCAAGAGAAATTACGTCAAAATTCAGCTTGGGGGAGAGCACCCCCATTTATCTCGATAAGTATATCTATCTATCTTTATACTTATATTATATTAGAATATTAAATATACATAACTATGAAAAAACCAAATAAAGATTTTATGCTTATATATATATATGTCTTTTGCTTAGTGTGTTTAATAAATAAATAAAGTGGCTATGCTAATCTGTATCTAAATAAAACTTAAGCATGGATATGATAAATAGTTGCTCTGCCTAATTTGCACATTTTAAGTTCTCTCTCAAGTTTAGACATAACTGTTATAATTTAAGGCTTGCTCTAGACCTAAACTTGTGGGATGAAAATTTGATCTGAAGTCTAAGTTGTTAACGGATATGATATGGAAAGGTTGAGCTGCTGTTTATCTGTTCCTAGAGATGCTAGAATTCTGGAGAATTTTATCTTTGAAAATCTTTAAAATGTTGCATGATGAGTTCCTGTATGATGAGAGTTTAAATTCCTACCAAAGCCATATATACATGCTTGCTAGACTTTGAGCCACACATTTATTATGTACTGCTTATGAGCATTGAGTGTGGTCAAGCTGTGTTGACCCTTAGGAGCTTGTCATGTGGTTAAATCAATATTTCACTTGCACGTTCACTCATATATGCTACTTCTACTCCGGAAGTACCATCCACATATATCCACCCATTCCATCTCCAGAATCACCCAAAAATATTCTACTCCTAATCCGGGAGAGAATAACCAAAAATATTTCTGTTTTCCCCTTGTGAAATAAATGCTCAAGTTATCTTGTTACTACCACTTGCTATATTATCTCAAGAGATGAATGCTCTAAAAAAAGAAAAAAAAAGAAGATACGAGGAAATAAAAAGGAGCAAGTGCTCGGAACCTCGAAAGAAAAAAAAAGTGAGACGAGAGGTAAAAATGGACAAGTGTCCGACAGTAGAATTAGGGGTGCAAGATACCCACCTGAGAGAAAAGAAAAAGAAGAGCATCTCATTCTCCTCATAAAGTTTCAAAGGCAAGGAAGGTATGTATCCCCTCAAAGAGCAAAGTAGAATTAGACTTCCACCACCATTGTTACCACCATTGTTATCACCATCATCACCATACATCATTCATTCGCCACACATGCACATCTTGATTTGGCTTATTGATTTGTTTCTTTGGATCCATGGTTTGACTATGCAATAAATGTCTTGTAAGTATGTATACTTTATCTCCCACCTATGAGCTCCAGATATTAAAGCCTTATTAGAGTCGGGTGAGAGAGAAGACAATGTCACTATGCCTTATACCACAAATACTACATATCTTGAGAGAAGGCATATACCATCAATGCCTTGGTAAGGATCCAAAAATACCACAAAAGAGAGACCTGAGAGAATCATACAAGGAATTTCTGAGTTTTATTTGAAAATCTGCAAAAACCCCAGAGCTATAGCTGATCAAGAATAAGAGACATGGCACTTGGCTAGGCTGTTCTATCTTTTAACCACTCAAGACAGAAGTGACGGTTACAAGTCCCATGGTGAAGGTAAAGTAAGTAAGTTTTAAGTCTTGACAGTTTACTCTAACTCAGAGATGAGATCTTATTTAAAAGCATGTGTACCGTCAAATTTTTAAAGATATTGCAACAACTTATGATCCATAGCTGAGTCTATCCTTGCTCAGGGACGAGCAAGAGGTAAGCTTGGGGGAGTTTGTTGACGGTCCTTAAGTATCAAATTTAATTATCAAATAAATAAAGAAAAGGATCCAAATGAAATCAAGATCTAGACTTAGGGTTTTATCTGACAGAATTCCATGAGTTTTGGTGTTTGTCTATTTCTGCAGGGGGTTACCAGGAAATATGGAAGAAAGGCCCACATGTCAGGATTACGTAAAGATATTAACGTGTTGCGCAATTATCTTACATCTAGAAGACTCCAGAAGCCACGAGACCGAAGCGGAGGCGAAACAGGGCCAGAGGCAGGGCGCCCGCCCTCCTGCCCTGGGCGCCCGCCCACCTCCTGTGTCCAATCAGGACTCTGCTTTGCGGGAGATCTCCACCGACCTAAAGGATGAATCTAAACCATACAATCTATGTCGGTTTGATCCAAGGGCCCATATTCACTTGGAGGGACTATAAAACCAGACCCCCTGGCCCCTGGAGGAGAGAGCCTCTCAACCCTAATTCATTGTTCCATCAAGGGAGAAGAAGCCTCTGATCAAGATTAGAGCCACCACATCAATTAGACATCTAGATTAGCATAGCTACATAGGATTAGAACTAGAAGGAGTCAATCTTCGATTGGTTTCCGGATCTGTCAGGAGGATTCTTGGTAATTCTCTAATTGTGCTTCTAATTGCTTTCTAATTATCTTTGTTCTTCAATATTATGAATATGACTTTGTTCTACTTCAATATATTGCTTATGACTTTGCTCTACTTGCTTATATTCAAGATTATATTGTTCTTAGTTTATCATAGTTATGTACTTGGCTTAGTTAGATTCGATCTATATACATGCTTAGGATCGTATAGCGTTTATCCATCGGATCCATGGGTAAATGATAGATATTGTGTAGGCGTGGTGCTTATACCGTATTTATCTGCGATTGTACCCAATATGCCAGATCGTGGGGTGGTTCGTGATAGTGACAGCTTCATTGATTCTTATATAGTCCCCCTCTCGTGTATTGGGCTGGCAGAGCAACATTATTACAGGGGTGTGATTGCTATGTTTCTCATATTCCTTGCTAATATCACTATGCATGGGCGTAGTCTTGTCTCGCAATGATTGCTAAGTATGCTTGCACTAATTATGATAATGCTAGACTATATAGTTAAGAATAACTTAGGGAATATTCTTGTAGTTCGTTCTAATACCATGCTAATGACTTTCTAGAGTATCTAATTGAGGTGCTTATCATATTTATTATGTGGCTAGATCAGATTAGTTATCCTTGTCACTATTATTATTTCATATATCTTTTATGTGACACTTATCCCTGTATGAAGAGTTAGATATAATGTTCTCAATTATACATGCAATGATAGATGCTCAATCTCATATTCTATTCTATAATCAATAGTGATGATTGCTAATCCCTTCCCAGTGGTAAAAATATAAATAACGATACCTGGAATACTTCCCGGTTAAAATGCTGCATCGGTATTAATCTGTGCACTTGCAGATCCCATTCATTATTTATTTAGAAGAGCAATTGCATATTTCAATACCGCGTCTCTTATATCATGCTGGGGATGACAACTTGGCTTAAGTGGTGTGAGGGATAGGTTTGGCATTTTTGGCACCGTTATTAGATTTAGAGAACTTAGTCTACTTTTGGTAATGATGTTAAGAATACCCAACACTCTGCATAGGTTACTTAGAAAATCTGAGCATTTTTCCTAGACCCCCAAGGCCTAGGAAGCCCTTGACAAGCTCAAGGCTCTGCTCACCAATCCCCCCATCTTGGTACCCCCCGCCGAGGGGGAACCACTACTCCTCTATGTCACAACCATCGATCAGGTGGCCAGCATAGCTATCTTGGTCGAAAGAAAGGAAGAAGGGCATTCCCTACTAGTCTAAAGGCTAGTGTACTTCGTAAGTGAGGTACTATCGAACACAAAGGCCCGATACCCCCAAATCCAAAAACTACTCTACACGGTAGTCTTAGCCCGACGCAAGCTCCGCCATTATTTTGAGTCTCATCCAGTCTCGGTAGTATCGTCCTTCCCTCTGGGTGAAGTGATCCAAAACCGAGAAGCTAATGGCAGAATTGCTAAGTGGTCTATAGAGCTCATGGGTGATGGGATCACCTATGAGCCTCAGAAAGCTATAAAATCCCAAGTTTTAGCGGATTTCGTAGCTGAGTGGACGGGAACCCAACTCCCTCCGCCATAGATCCAGTCCGAGTGCTGGACCTTGTACTTCGACGGGTCTCTGATGAAAACTGGGGCCGGCGCAGGCCTCGTCTTCATCTCTCCTCTCGGAGTAAGGATGCGATACGCAATCCGGCTCCACTTCCCCGCCTCAAACAACGTGGCGAAGTATGAGGCCCTTGTCAATGGTCTCCACATTGTGGCCGAGCTTGGGATCAAGCGACTCGATGTCCGAGGCAACTCTAGGCTCATCATCGACCAAGTCATGAAAGAGTCCAGTTGCCACGATCCCAAGAGGGGCGCATATTGCAAGGTGGTCCGGCGCCTAGAGGAAAAGTTCGACGGCCTCGAGCTTAACCACGTGTTAAGAAAATATAATGAAGCTGCCGATGCACTTGCAAAAATGGCATCCGAGCGGGCCATGGTCCCCTCGAACGTCTTTATCAGTGACCTCTTGTTGACACCGTTTTTGGGTACGTGTCCATGTTTGGTAGAGTGCAGGCCGGCAGGACAAGACGGCAGTGTTTTGTCTACAGGATGAGTTGCCGATGAGGATGGTTGCTGATGAAGGAGAGGTTGAACGCGACTAAGTCTATAGGTGGTGATATGTCTGTGCCGATGGCTACGACAAGGAAGTCTACCGATGACTATGACAAGGGAGTCTGCCGATGATACGGAGGGAGAGTCCGGGAGCTGCCGATCGGTTTGTGGAGGTGTTCCAGCTTGTCACGGGGGATAGCTTTATGTTTTCCTTAGTTATTTAAATCGTTTTGTATACGGATTCTGTGTAATTTGGAATTTGAATTCTAGTCGTGTCTGGTTGTAGCTCTTTGAGCAGGGTATAAATATAGACCTTAGGGCCTTGTAATGAGATATCTATCAATCAATCAAACACACGTTTTTACTCATATTCCAGCATCTACTTTTTCGACGACTTCGTCATACTTTTTCCTTTTCATTATGAGTTCTTAGGAATTCGTCGACTTAAGCTCGGCGCGTTCTCAAGTTCCGCGTGAGTACCTCTTAGCCGTGACATCCAGGCGCATCGCTGTTGTCAGGACTAAAGTATTCGAGTTACCACCTTTGCCGATAGTAAGGTCAAATCGGCTGGCACGCCTTAACGTTCGAATCGGGTATTAGCCCTTTGTGTTTGCAGACCAGCTTTTGCACCAACACATCTTTTGGCACGCCCGGTGGGATAGATTCAAGATCAAGATCAACATGTCGACTTCTGAGTTTGACCAAGAGAACGTCATCCCCGTGACGGAAGCCAATCTCAAGGATGAGCAGAAGCAAGCTATTGCTAAAGCCATGGAGGATTACAAGCAGCAATGCCTGAGGTCCTTCAGCATGAACAGGAGCGGTGAGGTGATTCAGAAGGATGCACTGCCGGCACCTCGGCACATTACTTTTGAGTCCAATCCTGGCAAACTTCAAGAGATGGTTGACAACGCTATCAACCGTGCTTGGATCAACCAAGCTGGTGTACTGTCTAATACGATTTTCAATGCCGTGGCAAGAACTTTCAAGGAGGGACAATTGCCACCAGATTATGTGGGCCCCACTTATCACCAGCCAAAGTCACCAGTGGTCACAGCTCCATCGGCTGCTACGGCCGCTGCGGGTATGGAGATTCCTGTTCCGCCAAGCACGTTGGGAGTCACCAATGGACAGTCTATGCCGATGACAACTAATCCACAGACTTCAGATGGGCAGACTAAACTTGCCACAGATCTGTTAGCATCGGCAATGATAGGGTTAACTCCTCCCAACTGGTGGGGTTATGGCATGCCTCCAGAGTTAACGCCGGGTACATCGCAGACGACTGATATGAGAGGCAAGACTCCTATGGCATCGGCACCTCCCAATATGCCGATGAACCAGAGTCCCCAGTATACTACAACTACTACTGCAAGACCTTACACTGGGAATTCTCAAGCTCCAATGTTCCAGATGCCTAACGCATCGGCAGACTCGATGCTGATGCAACAGAGGTCTATGGCTCAATCAGGGTATGTCAATTCAATGATGATGCCCGATTACCAGTCATCGGCAGGGCCTATGCCGATGAACGCTAATAATGGATGGCTTGGGCAGCAAGTCTTTTCGCAAACGCCCCAACAGAGTCACCAGGCTACAGGGTTCCAGCAAGGACAGATCTATCCCGGGTTCCAGAATCAGGGGATCCCTAACCAGCCAATGAATCTCGGGCAGCAGGTCAGCGGACAGCAGATTGGCGGGCAACAGCTTGGTGGTCCACAGGTTGGAGGCCAGATGATCAACCCAATGTTCCGTGCAGATCGTGCACCGAACAGACACGTGGAAGCTTACCAGCAGGCACCTGATCCGCAACCGCCCCATCGGCAAGATGCCGATGCATACTGGGCCGATAAGATTGCTGAAGTAATGAGAGACCAATTCGGGATAAAACCCAAAGTCAATACTTACTCTTATCGGACACCGTATCCTCCTGCATACGACTTGATCCCGCTTCCACATCGGTACAAGGTACCGGATTTTACTAAGTTTTCTGGGCAGGATGACACGTCGACCATGGAACACGTCAACAGGTTCATCATTCAATGCGGAGAAGCTGGTAACAGGGACAAGTTAAGGGTTCGTCTATTTTCATCATCATTGTCTGGATCGGCTTTTACTTGGGTTATATCACTACCTCCCAACTCAGTGATTACTTGGGCCGATCTGGAAAAACAATTCCACAAATACTTCTTCTCTGGGGTCCATGAGAAGAAGATCACCGATTTGGTCAAACTAAGGCAGCGTAATGATGAATCGGTTGAGGGTTTTGTACAGTGGATACGGGAAGTCAAGAACAAGTGCTATAGTCTGGTTCTGGACGATCGGCAGCTAGCCAATTTGGCTTTCCAGAGTTTGTTGCCACACATCAGGGACAAATATGCATCTCAGGAGTTTGAAAGCTTAAGTCATCTGGTGCAAAGAATCTCTGATCAAGACATCAAGCCGTTTGAACCCAAGAGAGCAAGGAACGAAAAGGTGTCGTTCATTGATGAAGCAACAAGCTCGGATTCTGATGAGGAACCAGTCATCGGCTTGGCAGAGTGGGTGAAAAACAAGAAGCCGATGTCTTGTCCTTTTGGACATAAAGAACCAGAGAAATTTGCGTTTGACACCGCTAAAGCCGATAGGATATTCGACTTTCTGCTCCAAGAAGGTCAGATCAAGCTGTCACCTAATCACGTGATCCCATCGGCTGAAGAATTGAAAAGGATGAAATATTGCAAGTGGCACAATGCAACTTCTCATGACACTAACGAGTGCAAGGTGTTCAGACAGCAACTGCAATCGGCTATAGAATCTGGGAGAATCAAATTTGACAGCTCCAAGACCCAGAAGCCGATGAAGATTGACCAACATCCTTTCCCAACGAACATGTTGGATGCTAAGGGAAAAGCCAAGGTCTTAACCTCAGAAGCAGCCGAAAGAAGTGCATCGGTGGATCCTCAGCATCAAGTCACTACTGCTAATGCGAGAGGAAGGGGCTTGGTCCAGGAAGGAACCAGCTCAGGTAGGCCTCCTCGATCTGGCATCGTTATAACCCACAGAAGGCATCAGGAGAATTGGCAGCAACGTGAAGATCGGTACCGGCGCCAGCAAGAGGATTATCGTCGGGAAGAGGAAAGACGCCGGCAGGAATGGAATCGGCACAGGGATCACTAGAATTGTCCATTCTTCATCCATTGTTGGGAGGAGAATATTAAGCTTCCCACTGTCAGAGACTGCCCTGAGTGCAATGGCTATGATCGGTATGATAGGTCCGATCGACGCTATCACGATGATAATCGGCGATCTAATGGGCCGATCAGAGGAAGAGCGTCGGTTCACGATCGACTGGGGGGTAGGCTCAACGTGCACGATAGGCTTGGTGATCGTATCCAATATTTTCCCAGGAACCAGGAAGAGCTCGAGGAGATGGCTAATGCACGAGTTCCCGACGAATTCATATTTTGCAGGGATGCCAATACGCATCGGATGGAGTCAAGGGAAAATCATCGCCCAGCAGCAAGGCAGAAGCCACTTCCTCCATGGTGTCCAGAGGGGTTGACCAAGACACAGAAAAGGAGGTTGCAGCATGAAAGGCGAGAAGGGCTAAGCAAGGGTGAGAACTCTGGTCAGTCTGGAGATCAGCAGCAATCAGATACCAAGGGGGAAGGTCCATCGGCAGATGTCAACATGGTCTTTATGTTGCCGATGGAGTTTCTTGCGCCATCCAGTGATGATGAGTTGGAGTTTTCCGACCAAATAGCTCAATTAGCTCTGGATCTGATGACAGCTATCTTCGAGAAACCTGCTAACGACGAAAGACAACATCTCAAGGCTCTATTTGTCAAAGGAAGGGTTGATGGGCAGCCGATGACCAAGATTCTAGTTGATGGTGGGGCTGCTATCAACATCATGCTGTATGCGGTATATCAGAACCTTGGGAGAGGGGATCAGGATTTAACCAAGACTGATATGATGCTTAAAGACTTTGAAGGGAACGTGTCTCCAGTCAAGGGGGCAATATGTGTAGAGTTGACCATCGGTAGCAAAACCTTGCCGACAACCTTCTTTGTGATCAGTGGAAAGGGTGCTTACAACTTGCTATTGGGAAGAGATTGGATTCATGCTAATTGTTGCATCCCGTCTACAATGCACCAATGCTTGGTTCAGTGGGTAGGTGACAAAATTGAGATTGTCCCAGGAGATTCTTCTTATGTCATTGCGTCGGCAGAGGCGGACACCTACGAGAGGACTAGGTGTATTTCAGGAGAAGTTTGGGAGAAGGATTTTCTCAAGGTTGCCGATTACGAGATTCCACCGATCCAAGCAGTCGGTTCTGACGAAGGTTTTTAATGGATAGGTTCGCTGATGAAGGAAAGTTAGGCCAGGGATTCACATCGGCCGATGATTTGGTAGAAACAGATATAGGTAGTGGTGATAAGCCTAGACCTACTTTTATTAGTGCTAAGTTAAGTCCTGAGTGTAAGCAGCAATTAACCGATTTGTTAAAGGAATATAAAGATTGCTTTGCTTGGGATTATACTGAGATGCCTAGTTTGGACCGATCAATTGTTGAACATCGGTTGCCTATCAAGTCTGGATTTCGGCCACATCAGCAGCCAGCTCGCCGATGTAATCCTAATATTCTTCCTGACATCAAGGCCGAAATAACCAAACTTATTGAAGCTAAATTTATTCGGCAGTGTCGGTATGCCGAATGGATTTCCAATGTTGTTCCGGTCTACAAGAAGAACGGGAAGCTTCGGGTATGCATTGATTCAGGAATCTCAATAAAGCTACGCCGATGGATGGATACCCAATGCCTGTTGCCGATCTGCTGGTTGACGCCGCGGCTGGGCATCGGATCATTAGCTTTATGGATGGCAATGCAGGGTACAATCAAATATTCATGGCAGAAGAGGATATTCCAAAGACTGCATTTAGATGTCCTGGTCATGTCGGTTTGTTTGAATGGATAGTCATGACCTTTGGCCTAAAGAATGCTGGTGCTACGTATCAAAGGGCCATGAATTTTATTTTTCATGAGTTCATCGGTAAGCTGGTGGAAACTTATATTGATGATGTGGTGGTTAAGTCTGGAGACTTCGCAAAACATCTTGCCGATCTGCGAAAGGTGTTGGAATGCACAAGGAAACATGGTTTGAAAATGAATCCCAATAAGTGTGCATTTGGCGTATCAGCAGGACAGTTTCTTGGTTTCATGGTGCATCAAAGGGGGATTGAGATAAGTCGAAGATCTATCGATGCCATCAATAAGATAGTGGCCCCTACCAACAAGACCGAGCTCCAGTCCTTGATCGGCAAGGTAAATTTTATCAGAAGATTTATATCTAATTTGTCTGGTAAAATTCGTGCTTTCAGTCCTCTTCTTAAGTTAAAGGCCGATCAAGAGTATGTTTGGGGAATAGAACAGCAGTTGGCTCTGGATGAAATCAAGAATTACTTAGTAAATCCTCCAGTTCTGATTCCACCTCAGCAAGGAAAGCCCTTCAGATTGTATTTGTCTACCGATGGGATGGTCATTGGTTCGGCTTTAATTCAGGAGTTTGAAGGGAAAGAGCGTGTAATTTATTATTTAAGCAGGAGGTTGATTGATGCTGAGACCAGGTATTCGGCTATTGAGAAATTGTGCTTGTGCTTATATTTCTCTTGTATCAAGTTGAGGCATTACTTGCTATCGGCCGAATGCACTGTTATCTGCAAGGATGATGTGGTCCGGTACATGCTGTCCATGCCGATTATGAGTGGCAGGATCGGTAAGTGGATTTTGGCGCTGTCGGAGTTCGATCTGCGTTATGAATCGGCTAAGGCAGTTAAAGGACAGATTATAGCCGCTTTTGTAACCCAGCATTGCGGTACAGTGGAGGCTTTGGAAATTGTGCCTTGGACGCTTTTCTTTGATGGCTCTACATGTGACTGGGGGGCGGGAATCGGCATAGTGCTAGTTTCCCCTCGGGGAAGGAAGTATGAGTTTTCCTTGCCGATTGTTGCCATATCAACAAATAATCAAGCTGAGTATCAAGCTTTAATAAAGGGATTAGAGTTGTTGAGAGAGGTTCATGCTGATGCTGTTGAGGTCTTCGGGGACTCTATGCTAGTTATAAATCAATTGGCTGGGAGCTATGAATGCCGAAGTGAAGTTCTCATAACTTATTACGAGAGAAGTATGCAAATGTTAAAGGAATTCAAGGATTTCCGATTAGAGTATGTTCCTCGATTGCATAATGAAGAGGCAAATTGGTTGGCTCAGCATGCTTCGGGATATCAGCCTATAGTTAATGCAATATCGGCAATTGGTGCCGATGATTGGAGAAAAGAAGTCGTTGATTACTTGAAAGATCCATCTAAGAAAGTCGAAAGACGAGTTCGGTTTCAAGCAACCAAATATGTGCTCCTCGAAGATGAATTGTACTATCGAACTATTGATGGGATTCTTCTCCGATGCCTAGGGGATGATGAAGCTAAGAGTTTGATGGGAGAAATCCATGAAGGGGTATGTGGAGCACATCAGTCGGCTTTCAAGATGAAGTGGATGATTAGGAGGAATGGATATTATTGGCCGACTATACTTGAGGATTGCTTTAAGTACTTCAAAGGATGCCAAGGATGCCAGAAGTTTGGTAATATTCAAAGGGCACCTGCATCGACTATGAATCCTATTATAAAGCCCTGTCCGTTCCGAGGATGGGCTATTGATTTGATCGGCCAGATTTATCTGCCATCTAGCAAAGGGCATAAGTTTATTCTAGTTGCCACTGATTATTTTACTAAATGGGTTGAAGCTATTCCTTTGAAGAAGGTCACATCGGCCAATATGATTGATTTTGTGAAAGAGCATATTATTTACCGATTTGGGATTCCTCAAACCATTACTACCGATCAGGGCACTATGTTTACATCAGGGGAGTTTGATGAATTCGCGATCGGTATGGGGATTAAAGTGTTGAATTCTTCTCCTTACTATGCTCAAGCCAATGGGCAGGCCGAGGCGTCTAACAAAGGGATTATTAAGCTTATTATGCGGAAAATTGAAGAAAATCCTAGAAGGTGGCACACATTATTAAATGAAGCTTTATGGTCATACCGGATGGCTTGTCATGGATCAACCAAGGTTTCACCCTATCAGTTGGTGTATGGGCATGATGCAGTATTACCTTGGGAAATTAAGGCTGGATCTAGGCGATTATCTTTTCAAGATCAGTTGGCTGCCGATGATTATGCTACTTTGATGACTGATGAGTTAGATGATTTAGCACGACATCGGTTGAAGGCTTTAATGAGTATAGAAGAGAATAAGAAGAGAGTTGCTAGATGGTACGATAAGAAGGTAAATACTAAGGAATTTGCCGATGGAGACTTAGTATGGAAATTAATCTTACCAATCGGAACTAAAAGTTCAAAGTTTGGGAAATGGTCTCCCAATTGGGAGGGTCCGTATCGGATAAGTCGATCGGCTCCTGGTAACGCCTACATTCTAGAAACTCTCGAAGGAGTTGAATTTCCCAGAGCATTAAATGGCAAATATTTAAAGAGGTACTACCCCAGCATATGGGTCGATGCATAAAGATTTAAGTGCCGATAACACTCCTATCGGCTGGGTTGAAATGTATCTGGGGCCGGACTTAGTGTTTCAAAAGTTGCCGATAACAATCCTATCGGCTAGATTAAAACAGCAAGAAAGCTAGAAGTGCAGAGAAGTAAAGACGTGTCGCATATGAGAGCTTCATATGTTCAGCAGCACCTGGATCGCCGATATGGCACGCAGCCGGATTTGGTTGGCTGTTTCTATCTCTTTGATATCGTCATCGGCAGAACCTTCTATCGGCTTCAGCTTCTTCTTCAACTGCAATGCCTTGCGACCGTGGATGTTTCGTTCTTGCTCAAGGAGCCTGATGGTCTCTGGCACATGGCTCTCTTCCTGTTGGGCTTGAGATAAAGCGTCTTCCACTCGCTTGAGTTCTGCCAGCAGGGCTTCTCTTTTTGCCGATAGGTCAGAAATCTTCTGCTTCAGCGCGTCTCCTGAAGATCTCAGGGTGCCGATGTTCTTGTGCTTCTCATCGGTCAGGAGTTTCTCTTTCATCATTTCTTCAGAAAGCTGGGTCTGAGCAGCTCTGTCGGCAAGGCGCCGAGAAGCCCTCTGGTACTGCAGCTGACGACTCTCCAGATGTGCAACTTGGAAGAGGATTTCTTCGACATCGGCTGGAATCTGGCCTCTGAGAGTCCTGAACAGAACCTTGGCTGGGTCGGAGTCATCGACCAGTTGTGCCGTATCCTGATGAAGGAGAGCCGATAGTTCTTCCAGCTTGGCTCTGATCTCTGCTGATGCGATCCCGACTGCCCGGGAGGAGCTCGCTTCCTCGCCTTCATCATCGGAGATATCAATAGCAAAGGAGAATAGGCTGTCAGGAGAGTCCTGCTCCTGAAAAGGAAAATAAAGTGAGTCATTCCATGATCAAAATGCCGGTAAAAATATTGATGGGAGATGGATAACTTACTTGCTTCAAGGCGATCTCTTGCCTTTGACTGGAAGATGCCGATGGAGCCGCGGGCTGATCGGTCAGAGATGCCGATGGAGCTACAGATTGATCGGCCAGGGTTGCTGATGGAACGACGTCAGCTGAAAATTAATAAAAGTCATTATGAGATGAAAAGATGGGTTCATCGGTATTAACTTTGTAAATATGTTACCTTGAGGAAGGACGATACTTGTCTGAACGGAGGAAACCACCGATACTATAATGGAACCTGCTGGATCGGTGGTTGGTTCATGAACATCAGCCGATGTATCTTCTGGCTGAGGTACTTCTTGTTGGGGTTCTTCCAGTTGAGTTTCTTCTACCTGTGGTGCTTCTTGCGTTGGAGGGGGAGATGGTGCTTGCTGAGTCTCTACGTCTGGAGGAGAAGGGGAAGATTCCACCGGAATGGGAGATACCGGAGGAGGAGGAGGAGGAGTTGCCACTTTCTGGCGCTTTGTTTCTGCCCTGGTACTCTTGGCGCCCTTTCTCTTCTGTTAGCTGGACTGGGGGGCATCGGCACCTTGGCTCTTGGTTTTTGCCGATGCACTGGTTTGCTGTAACAACAAAGAGGAATTTGTGAATACAAGTGTAGCCGATGTAAAGGTAAGATCGGTATAAACGAAGAGATTTAACAGCTACCTTAAAAGCCTGTGCTAGAGTGGAAGCAGCTACCGATGGTGGAGTTTGGGTCCTCTGGTGGTGACCTTCCTCAGGCGTATACCTCGATGCATGATGGCAGCTAGGGTAGGGGTGTTGTGGCCGATTGAAGAGATTGGGCCTGATGCAAATAGATCAATCGGCTTGCCACTTTTGCTGACCGCTGGAGGGGTATCATCAACCTGCAGAAAAGTACAAAAGTAAATCGCCGATAGAAACAGAATTGGAAGAATTGAAACATCGGTTTGAAAACACTTACAGTATCATTAGGAACTTCATACTCAGGGTCAATCATGCCGCGGTACGCGAAGGCCGATTTGCAGAACAGATGCTCCTTCCATTCTGCCCACCACTGCTTGTATGCCTGAGTGATGAAGGCGGCTGGAACCCACTCCGATAAATCCACGTCTGTATCGGCACTCGATGGCAGTTGGGCTACTCGGATCCATTCAAGGAGACTGTTGATGGTTTCCCTAGGCTTTATCACATCGGCGTAGCAGAGTGCGATCGGCAGCTGGCCGAAAGCTAACTGACGGGCTAGTGCCGATGGGTTGTAAAATTCATAAGTCTGGGGGGAGGTTTTCCCACTACCAAAGAAATTCACTGGTATGGCTCTGGGAGTCACCATTGCCATCATCACTTCATTATCCCGGTCAAGAGCTTCATCAAATGGGTTGAAAACCAGGGGAAGCATACTGTCTGGGTCATCATAGGCCAACCATGCTCGCTCATCTCTGGCCAAGCCCTCATACAGAGTTTGGAAGAATCGGCTGACCTGATCTGGATTACCCCCTGAACCAGGCAAAACTATGACAGCTTCGCCGAAGTTTCAGGGAGCACGTGTTGCCGATTCCTCTTCACCCAACACATGATTTTCAGTTATGTCCCTTGGGAAACGCTGTGTGAACAGGTTAAATTCAAGGCGCTTGTGCAGATGCAGATTGAGCCACATATTGATAAACCACCAGGGGCCTCCCAAGTTGCCGATAGACTGGCCAAGCAAGAGCTTCTTAGTTACTTGGTGGAGGAGGTGATAGGCCGCTCCAAGCAGGTATCGGCCGAGGGGAAATCGGCCACCATTGGCCAGATTTTCCGCTGCTGCTAGATGAACAGATGTTGGTCCTGCCGATCGACCACAAAACACGAATTTGTCTAGCCACATGTTCGGAAAGCAGGTCTGCTCCTTTATGTCAACAGGGCCTGTTTTGCGGTATTTTTGGATATACCCTGACCAGCCGCCGATGGAGCGGGTTTCTACCTTAGCACTGGGTTTGGTATCAAAAAAGTGGGTGCTATCGGCAGAAGAAATATCTAACCCAGTGAGCATAGCCACATCGGCAAGAGTGGGGGAAACAGGGCCATGGCCAAAGACAAAGGCGTTGAGCGTGTCTGACTAGAAGTATGATGCAGCTATCAGCAGTGACTCGTTCCTATGCATATCGGCAATGGATAACCTAATGCATTGGGCTAGATTTCTTTCACCCCATTGGACTTCATTTGAGTTGCTGACCCTCAAAAACCAATTTGTCCACCCCACGGTAGGGATGGGCCAGGAACGAAAAGTATCCTTCCACAGATCCAAAGAAAAGTTCTCTGCTCTAAAAGGGATCCTGTTGGTTTCTGCGTTTATGAGGTCGGTTGGATCTGGATCCCCTAACGGGCCAAGGCATTGGAGATGTGGTCGATCAGTGGGGATGACAATTTTGTTAGCCGATTCCTAATGGTTTTTGAGATATAAAAAAACAAAAAAAAAGAGAAGGGGGAAAAATATTCAATATGGCGGATTGCAGATGAACAAGGGTGCGAGAAAAGTACAAGAGATGGTGCGAAGGACTGACCTCAGGGATGATGAAGTTGACGGCCATTTTGCCACGGAGGAGAAGCTTGAGAGTTTCGGAGTTGGTGAAGAAGGAGCCTCGTCGGAGATCTTGGAGCTTTTGGGTGGCGCCGCTGCCGGGAAAATGAAGTTGGAGTTATGGAATGATATGATGGAGAAGGAGTACCCGAGAAGGAACTATTTATAGGACGGAACGGGCAAGGGCAAATCTGACTTATCTCTTTGCCGCATCCGAGAAATCCGAGGGTGCTCAGGTAGATATGGTAACTGTTTGCACGGTAATCAAGGGATTGTGCAGGTGATTTGACAGGAAGCGGTCATTATTCAGAGATATTTCACTGTGCAGGATCTCCTGGTCGGTCCATCGGCAGTGTCTTGTAACGGTCATATTGCCGATGGGCAAATAAAGTGGAGATAGCCGTTTGGGAAGATAAGGTACGAGCATCCTGGTCAGTCTATCGACAAATCTTTGCAACGGTAATATTGCCGATGTGCGACTAAAAAGGAAATGTCCATTTGGGAAGTTGATGATTTCGAGGGATTTACAAAAGAACAGAATCAGAGTTGTTCAGATTGAGGTTGTCGGTTACCAGGTTAGGAGCATTAATTGCGGGAAGAGGCATCATTACTGCAGAGAATTTTGGAGCATTAACGATTTCATACTCCGAAATTGGGGGGCATATGTTGACACCGTTTTTGGGTACGTGTCCATGTTTGGTAGAGTGCAGGCCGACAGGATAAGACGGCAGTGTTTTGTCTACAGGATCAGTTGTCGATGAGGATGGTTGCCGATGAAGGAGAGGTTGAATGCGACTAAGTCTATAGGTGGTGATATGTCTGTGCCGATGGCTACGACAAGGAAGTCTGCCGATGACTATGACAAGGGAGTCTGCCGATGATACGGAGGGAGAGTCCGGGAGCTGCCGATCGGTTTGTGGAGGTGTTCCAGCTTGTCACGGGGGGATAGCTTTATGTTTTCCTTAGTTATTTAAATCATTTTGTATACAGATTCTGTGTAATTTGGAATTTGAATTCTAGTCATGTCTGGTTGTAGCTCTTTGAGCAGGGTATAAATATAGACCCTAGGGCCTTGTAATGAGATATCTATCAATCAATCAAACACACATTTTTACTCATATTCTAGCATCTACTTTTTCGACGACTTCGTCATACTTTTTCCTTTTCATTACGAGTTCTTAGGAATTCGTCGACTTAAGCTCGGCGCGTTCTCAAGTTCCGCGTGAGTACCTCTTAGCCGTGACATCCGGGCGCATCGCTGTTGTCAGGACTAAAGTATTCGAGTTACCACCTTTGCCGATAGTAAGGTCAAATCGGCTGGCACGCCTTAACGTTCGAATCGGGTATTAGCCCTTTCTGTTTGTAGACCAGCTTTTGCACCAACACCTCTACAAACCTTCCATCGACTACAAAGATGACTGGGGCTCGAATCCTCCCCCGGTCCACCCGGGTCTCGACCCCGAGCCCCCCGCGATCCCCGAGCCAGAGGCCATGGACATCGAGCCCGAGCCTCCCACACCTGACGACTTGCCAGATTAGCATTATCCACTGCTGCAATGCCTCGTCGACGGCACTTTGCCCCTAGATCAAGCCGAGGCACGGTGTGTAGCTCGTCGCGCCAAGGCCTTCGTACTTCTCGACGGAGAGATGTACAAGTGTAGCCCCTCGGGCATCCTCATGCGCTGCATCACCCGTCAGGAAGGAATCAAGCTCCTTGAGGACATACACTCGGGGGCTTGTGGCCACCATGTTGCGCCTCAGACGCTAGTAGGAAACGCCTTCCGACAAGGCTTCTACTGGCCCACCACCATGGCTGACGCCACACAGATCGTGTGGACCTGTGAGGGATGCCAGTTTTATGCTCGGTAGATTCACCTCCGAGCTCAGGCTCTACAAACGATCCCCATCACTTGGCCTTTTGCTGTTTGGGGCCTCGACCTCGTCGGGCCTCTGCAGAAAAGCGCCCGGGGGCTTCACCCACTTGCTTGTCGCAATCGACAAGTTCTCTAAGTGGATTGAGGTCTGACCCATCACAAGGATCAAGGCTGAACAAGCAGTGCTGTTCTTCATAGACATCATCCATCGATTTGGAGTGCCCAACTCCATAATCACGGATAACGGCACACAGTTCACCGGACAGAAGTTCCTAGAGTTCTGCGAGAGACACCACATACGTGTGGACTGGGCAGCGGTAGCTCATCCAAAGACCAACGGCCAGGTAGAGCCTGCCAATGGCATGATCCTCCAAGGTCTGAAGCCTAGGATCTTTAATCGGTTGGACAAGTTTGGAAAGAAGTGGCTCAAAGAGCTACCGGCCGTCCTCCCCACGGACTTGGAGTCTAAGGACATCTCGAAGCTGAGCTACAGGCTTCACCCCGTTCTTTATGGTCTATGGATCTGACGCCGTCCTCCCCACGAACTTGGAGTACGGGTCTCCAAGGGTACAATCCTACGACGAAAACTGCTACAAGACGTTTCAAGAAGACGCGTTGGACCAACTGGATGAGGCTAGGGATGTAGCCCTCCTACATTCAGCCAAGTACCAGCAAGCCCTCCAATGCTACCATGCTCGACGAATCTGAGGCTGAGCCTTTCAAGTTGGCGACTTGGTGCTGAGGCTCAGGCAAAGCAACAAGGGCCGTCACAAGCTCACACCTCCCTAGGAAGGACCCTTCGTCATCGCCGAGGTCCTCCGACCCGGCACATACAAGCTCGCCAACGAAGCAGGAGAAGTCTTCAACAACGCATAGAACATAGAGCAGCTACATCGCTTCTACCCTTAAAAAATCTGTAAAGAAATTCATTTGTTCTTTACCTCGGAGAAATAATGAGAATTTGAATCATATGACCGTTTCTTTTAAGAGAGAGAGCCTAGGCTCTGCCCTGCAGAATCCGAGCCTCCCTCGGGGGCTACATGGGGGAACCCCCTATGATAACTCCAAAATTTTTCGCACAAGTTAAAGCACCCCGACCCAAGGTCTTCCCTTCATTTCCTAAAAGAATCTAAAAAGCCGCAGATTCATCACCCAAATCATAAGAAGATGTGAGCCTGAGGGAAGATCCACGCCCACGGGCTAAGACACCCTCTACTCGCCCTCTGGGATCAGGAGACGAATCTATCCGGATTTCTAGATCACTAAGGAAAAGAAAGAGACTCAGGCTCAGGACGCTCTAACTAATACAGACCCTAAGTGGCTTGCCCGACCCCGCGCTGCTGAGGTTGGGTCGGCACAGGGACAAGATAACAAAAAACATAAGGAATTCCTAAAAAGAACATTCATATTAAACATCAAGTTTCATAAAAGACAAGGCCCATTGGCCTCTGATGTTCATAAACAAAAAACTAACTAAGATACAAGGGCTTCACTGCCCTGACTGCCCAGGTCCCTGCACACCGAAGGGGGGAAGCTCCACTTCGGCGTTGTTGGGTATTTTAAACGCAAACAGAAAAATCCCCAAGCGTACGGATACCGATGTAGCTTTCACCCGAGAGTATTCCAGAGTATCGATTTTCCACAGGGAACGTGAGTGTACTAATTAAGCTTCTCGGGTATTTTAAACGCAAACAGAAAAATCTGCAAGCACACGGATACCGATGTAGCTTTCACCCGGGAGTATTCTAGAGTATCGATTTTCCACAGGGAATGTGAGTGTACTAATTAAGATCAAAGATCGCCCAAGGATAACTATATAACTATTTTTGGTGGGAAGAGAGGAAGTTTCCTGAAAGTTCTCTAGTTGATCTAAGAATCAACAATTACTTCAAGATTATCTATTTCGGGACATCAGAACACTAACCACAGAAAGAGATGAGAAGGGGGCTAGGAAGCTCTGACTACGGTCCTACAAACACCGATCCGAACGAGGTGGAATACATCGACCGTTAGGGCTGTCACTACCCTAGGGCTACCACAGCAATCCGCAGGATTGGGTGCAATTCCAGGTAATTGCAAGACTAAACACCACGTCTAATCTATTAATTACTACTCTAGCGTTATAAAGACTAGAGCACTTGATGCAAGCGGGAATCCAATAAATAACTTGAATGTAAATAAAAGTAATCAAAGAACTCAAGAATTATGAATTGAAGAACCTCAAGAATGATGAAGAACGAACCAGTTGCTGCAAAAGTATAATGTTGAGGAAGATCCGACAGAGCCGGTTCCTCCTCCGCTCTCCTCTTCTCTCTCCCTATTTTCTAGATTACAACTAGAACTAACTAGAACTAGAACTAGAACTAGATGAACTAGAACTAGATGAACTAGAACTAGAACTAGATGAACTAGAGCGATCCTTTCTACTTAGATGAAGAATTGAAACCCTAGCTTTGATTCTGTAGAAGAGGTATGCTCTCCAGGGGCCAGGGGGCTTGCTTATATAGTCTTTTCACATGAATCTGTCGTCGGATCAAACCAACATTAATCGCACGGTTTTCCTTGATCCCTTAGGTCGGTGGAGCGTGATCCGCGAAACGGGTCCGAATTGGACACTATAGGACGGCGGGCGCCCTGGTCCTTAGGGCGGGCGCCCTAGGCCAGGCCCCGTTTGGCCTCCGCTTCGTTCCTGTGGCTTCTGGAGTCTTCTAGATGATAGAAAATTGCGCGGCACGTTAATATCTCTATGTAAACCCGACATGTGGGCCTTTCCTCCGTATTTTGTGATAACCCCCTGTAGAAATAGACAAACACCAAAACTCGTGGAATTCTGTCAGATAAAACCCTAATTTTAGATGTTGGTTGCATATAGGTCCATTTCCATGATTAGTTGATGGTTAAATGTGAGCATTAAGGACCGTCAACAAGCTCCCCCAAGCTTAACCTTTGCTCATCCCTGAGCAAAGATGGACTCAAGAGTTTCTGCAGTGGTTTCATGCCTTAAAGATACACATGCGTTCAAACAAGATCTCATCTCTGGGTTAGGGTAAACTGTTGAGATTTAAACTTACTCATTTTACCTTCCACCAAGGGGCTTGCAACCGTCACTTGTATCTTGAGCAGTTAAAAGATAGAACAGTCAAGTCAAGCACCATGTCTCTTGTTCTTCGATTAACTATAGCTCTGGAGTTTTTGTAGATTTTCAAATAAAACTCAGAGATTCCTTGTATGACTCTCTCAGATCTCTCTTTTGTGGTATTTCTGGTTCCTTACCAAGGCAGTAATGGTATATGCCTTCTCTCAAAGTATGTGGTATTTTTGGTATGAGGCATAGTGGCATTGCCTTCTCTCTCACCCTACTCTAATAAGGTTTTGATATCTCGAGCTCATAGGTGGAAGGCAGCTAATACATACTTACAAGACATTTATTGCATAGTCAAACCATGGTTCCAGAAGAAAAACAAGTCAATAAGTCAAATCAAGATGTGCATGTGTGGCGAATGAATGGTGTATTGTTGATGCAAAAACAGATCTGCAAACACAAAGGGCTAATACCTGATTCAAATGTTAAGGCGTGCCAGCCGATTTGACCTTACTATCGGCAAAGGTGATAACTCGAATACTTTGGTCCCGACAACAGTGACGCGCCCAGATGTCACGGCCAAGAGGTATTCACGCGGAACTTGAGAATACGCCGAGCTTAAGTCGACGAACTCCTAAGAACTCGTAGTAAAAGGAAAATATGACGAAGTCGTTGAAAAAGTAGATGCTGAAATATGAGTAAAAACTTGTGTTTGATTGATTGATAGACTCCTCATTACAAGGCCCTAGGGTCTACATTTATACCCTGCTCAAAAGAACTACAATCAGACACGACTAGGACTTGAATCCCTAGATTAAACAGAATCCGTATACAAAACGAATTTAAACAACTAAGGAAAACGTAAAACTATCCCTTTGTAACCAACCAGGACACCGCCACGGGTCAATCGGCAACTCCCGTGGAGCCATCGGCAATCTTCCTGCCATTGCCATCGGCAAACCTTGATACTGGTCATCGGTTAGGGACGCACCACCACTCCTGGACTTAGTCATACTCAATCGTCCTTTCATCGGCAACCTTCCTCATCGGCAACTCTTCTGCAGTCTAGTTACCGTTGCTCCACCTGCCGATCTGTACTCTACTGGTCTCCCATGCACGTGCCCAAAAATGGTGTCAACACATGCCCCCCAGTTTCAGAGTATGAAATCCTTAATGCTCCAAAATTCTCTGCAATAATGATGCCTTTTCGTAGTTAACTCTCTCAATTTTGGCAACCGACCATTAAATCCGAACAACCTTGGCCCGATTCTTTCGCAGACTCCTAGAATTTCTCAACCTCCCAAACCGGATAGCGGACATCCCCACTTTATTCGTCCATCGGCAATATGACCGTTAGAAGGATCTGTCGATGGACCGACTAGGAAATCTCGCATAGTGACATATCTCCAAAATTATGACCGCTTGCTATCAAATCACCTGCACAATCCCTTGATTACCGTGCGAACAGTTACCATATCCACCTGAACACCCTCGTATTTCACGGATGCGGCAAAGAGATAAGTCAGATTTGCCCCAGTCCGTTTTGTCCTATAAATACTCCCTTCTCGGGTACTCCTTCCTCATCCTGTCATTCTACAACCCAGAATCCTCTTCCTTGGCGGCGGCACCATTCGAGGACTCCAAGAACTCTAGCAAGAATCTCCTTCAGCAACTCCCAAGTCTTCGTTCCTCTCCCCTGCAAGGAGATGGCCATCAACTTCGTTGTCCCGGAGGTCAGCGCACTGTGCTTTCCTGTATTTTTACTGCACTCCTGTTCATCCGCAGTTCATTTTACTGAACATTCCTCTCCTTTTTCTTTTGTTCTTCTTTTTATCCTTAAAAACTTCTAGGATTTGTCCAATAAAATTGTCATCCCTACCGATCAGCCACACCTCCAATGTCTCGGCCCACTAGGGAACCCAGATCCTACCGATCTGATCAACGCAGAGACAAACAGAATCCCCTTTAGGGCCGAGAATTTTTCTCTAGATCTGTGGAAAGATACCT
This sequence comes from Sorghum bicolor, assembly GCF_000003195.3. NCBI lineage: Eukaryota > Viridiplantae > Streptophyta > Magnoliopsida > Poales > Poaceae > Sorghum > Sorghum bicolor. Next base: position 45,157,262 of record NC_012878.2, read on the forward strand.
TCCGTTCCTGGCCCAGTCCTACCAAGGGATGGAAGGATTAGTTCCGATATGCATAGGAATGAATCACTGCTGATTGTTGTATCATATTTCTGGTCAGACACACTTAACGCTTTTGTTTTCGGCCATGGCCCTGCTTCTCCCACTCTTACCGATGTGCTTATGCTCACCGGCCTAGATGTATCCACTGCGAATAGTAGTCACATATTTGACACCACACCTAGCGCTAAGGTGGAAACCCGCTGTATCGGTGGCTGGTCTGGGTACATTCAGAAGTACCTTAGAACAGGGCCTGTTAACATAAAGGAGCAAACCACCTTTCTAAACATGTGGCTGGATAAATTTGTATTCTACGGTTGATCGGCAGGACCAACCTCTATCTACCTATCGGCAGCAGAGAGATTAGCTAATGGTGGCCGATTTCCCCTTGGCCGATACCTGCTCGGCTCTGCTTATCACCTCCTCCATCAGGTAGCCCAGAGATTACTGCTTGGTCAACCCATCGGCAACTTAGGGGGTCCCTGGTGGTTCATCAATATGTGGCTTAGCCTCCACATGCACAAGCGTCTTGAGTTCGACCTTTTTGCACAACGCTTCCCTAGGGATATAGCCGAGGATTATGAACTGGATGAAGAGGAATCGGCAACTCGTCCTCCTCTAAATTTTGGTGAGGCTGCTATAGTTTTGCCTGGCATAGGTGGTAACGCAGACCAGGTTAGCCGATTCTTTCAATCTCTGTATGAGGGACCAGAGAACAACGAGCATGGATGCCTTATGAAGACTCAGACACCAGATTTCCTTTGGTCTTCCATCCCTTCAACGATGCTCTCAATAAGGATCATGATGTAATGATGGCACTTATCACTCCAAGGGCTATACCAGTAAACTTCTTTGGCAGTGGGAAGGCCTCCAACCAGACCTATGACCAATCAAATCGGCACTAGCCCGTCAACTGGCTTTCGGTCAGTTACCGATTGCACTCTGTTATGCCGATTTGATAAAACCTAGGGAAACCGTCACTAGTCTTCTTGAGTGGACCAGAATAGCTCAACTGCCACCAAACGCTGATACAGATGCCGATTTATCAAATTGGATCCCAGCCCTCTTCATTACTCAGGCATACAAACAATGGTGGGAAGAATGGAAAGAGCACCTGTTCTGCAGATCGGCTCTTACGTACCGTGGCATGATTGACCCTCAATACAAGGTCCCTGACAACACTGTAAGTATTCTTAATCCGATGTTTCAATTTCTTCATTGTCTCTTTCAATCGGTAACCTCCTTTCCTTATCCCATACAGGTTGATGATACACCACCATCGGTCAGCAGGAGTGGCAAGCCGATTGAGCTCCTTCCATCGGGCCCGATCTCCTCAATCGGCAATAATGCTCCCACCTTGGCTGCTATAATGCATCGAGGTGTGCGTCTCAAGAAGGTCACCACCAGGCGAATGAAGACATCCCCATCGGTAGCCGCCACTGCTTTAGCACAAGCCTTCAAGGTAAAGTTCTTAATTCTTCAACTTATACCGATTCCATTCTTATATCTCGTTATACCTATACTCACAAAACTTTTCACTGTTGTATCAGCATACTGGCACATCGGCAAAGATCAGAAGTACGACTGCCGATGCCCCCCAGTCCAGCCAGCCAAAGAGAAATGGCCCCAAGAGTACCGGAACCCGAGCGAAGCGCCAAAGAACAGCAACACCTCCCCCTCCTCCGAGGTCATCGATCCCGGTGGAATCTTCTCCCTCTTCTCCAGAAGTCCAGATACAACAAGCATCATCTCCTCAACCACATGAAGAACCCCAAGTGGAAGAACCCCAGCCAGAAGTACCTCAGCTAGAAGAAATACCAGTCATCGTACACGAGCAGACTACCGATCCAGCAGGCTCAATCATAGCATCGGTAGTTTCCTCAATCCGGACAAGTACTGCATCACCTCAAGGTAACATACTCTTATGCAAGTACTGCCGATGAACCCACTTTTATTTCGTATTTACCTCTGCTAATCTTTTAGCCGGCATAGCTTCATCGGCAATTCCAACCGATCAACCTGGTATAATCTCATCGGCAATTCCAACTGATCAGCCTGTAGCTCCATCGGCCTCAACTAGCCAGAGGCGAGAGATAGCTCTAAAGCAGGTAAGTTACCCGATCTTCATTTTATTATTATCAACACTTGACCTCCAAAAATAACTTATTTTATTTTATTTCTCAGGAACAGGACTCTCCTGATAGCTTGTTCTCCTTTGCCATCGACATCTCTGAGGATGAAGGCGAGGAGACAAGTTCTTCTCGAGCAGTTGAAATCACATCGGCAGAAATTAGGGCAAAGTTAGAAGAACTATCTGCCCTCCTTCATCAAGACATGGCCCAACTGGTCGATGACTCCGACCCGGCCAAGGCCTTGTTCAAAACCCTCAGAGGCCAAATCCCCGCCGATGCCAAAGAGATCCTTTTATAAGCTGTACACCTAGAGAGTCGCCAGCTGCAGTATCAAAAGTCTGCCCAGCGTCTTGCCGACAGTGCTGCTCACGCTCAGCTTTCTGAAGAGATGATGAAAGTAAAGCTCCTTGCCAATGAGAAGCACAAGAGTATCGACATTCTGACATCTTCAGGAGATGCAAAAGTTTTCTGATCTATCGGCGAGAAGGGAAGCCCTGTTGGCAGAACTCAAACAGGTAGAAGAAGCCTTGTCCCAGGCCCAACAAGAAGAAAATCAGCTGCCCGAAACGATCAAGCTCCTTGAACAAGAGCTAAATGTCCAAGCCCGTAAAGCATTGCAGATGAAGAAGAAGCTGAAGCCAGTGGAAGGTTCCGCCGATGATGACATGAAGGAAATAGAAGAAGCCAACCAGATCCGTCTGCGCGCCATATCGACGATCCAGGCGCTGTTGAACCTGTGAATTCTTCATCGGCAGCATTCTTTGCTTCTTTCATCTAATCATTTTGGTCTAGCCGATAGGACTGTTATCGGCACTCTTAAAAGATTAAGTTCGGTTGCAGATACAGTTTAATCCAGCCGATAGGAATGTTATCGGCACTTAAACTTTCATGCATCGACCCATATGCTCGGGTAATACTTCTTTAAATATTTGCCATTTAATGCCCTGGGAAATTCAACTCCTTCGAGAGCTGATCGATTTATCCGATAGGGACCTTCCCAATTAAGAGACCACTTCCCAAACTTTGAACTTTTAGTCCCGATCGGTAAGATTAGTTTCTATACTAAGTCTCCATTGGCAAACTCCTTAGCCTTTACCCTCTTATCATACCATCTAGCAACTCTCTTCTTATTCTCTTCTATACTTATCAAAGCCCTTAGCCGATGCTCTGCTAGATCATCCAACTCGTCTGTCATCAAAGTAGCATAATCATCGGCAGCCAATTGATCTTGAAAAGATAATCGTCTAGATCCAGTCTTAATTTCCCAAGGTAACACTGCATCATGCCCATACACCAACTGATAAGGTGAAACTTTGGTCGACCCATGACAAGCCATCCGATATGACGTATGCCACCTCCTAGGATTTTCTTCAATCTTCCATTTAATAAGCTTGATAATTCCTTTGTTAGATGCCTCGGCCTGCCCATTAGCTTGAGCATAATAAGGAGAAGAATTTAATACTTTAATTCCCATACCGATTGCAAATTCATCAAACTCCCCTGATGTAAACATAGTACCCTGATCGGTAGTAACTGTTTGAGGAATTCCAAATCGGTAAATAATATGTTCTTTCACGTAATCAATCATATTGGCCGATGTAACTTTCTTCAAGGGAATAGCTTCAACCCACTTAGTAAATTAATCGGTGGCAACCAAGATGAATTTATGTCCTTTGCTGGATGGTGGATAAATCTGGCCGATCAGATCAATAGCCCATCCTCAGAACGGCCAAGGTTTGATGATAGGATTCATGGCCGATGCGGGTGCTCTTTGAACATTGCCAAATTTCTGACATCCTTGACATCCCTTGAAATATTTAAAGCAATCTTCAAGTATAGTCGGCCAAAAATACCCATTCCTCCTAATCATCCACTTCATCTTAAAAGCCGACTGATGTGCTCCACATACCCCTTCATGGATTTCTCCCATCAAATTCTTAGCCTCATCATCACCTAAACACCTGAGAAGAATCCCATCAACAGTTCGATAGTATAATTCATCTTCGAGGAGCACATATTTGGTAGCTTGAAACCGAACACGTCTTTCAACCTTTTTGGACGGATCCTCTAAATAATCAATGATTTCTTTCCTCCAATCATCGGCACTGATTGCTGGTATTGCGTTTAACATGGGCTGATATCCTCAGGCATGCTGAGCTAACCGATTAGCCTCTTCATTATGCAACCGAGGAAATCCTTGAACTCCCTTAACAATTGCATACTCCTTTCGTAATACGTTATTAATACCTCACTTCGGCATTCATAACTTTCAGCCAATTGATTTATAACTAGCATAGAATCCCCGAAGACCTCAACAGCATCAGCATGAACTTCCCTTAACAATTCCAAGCCCTTTATCAAAGCTTGATACTCAGCTTGATTATTTGTTGACGTGGCAACAATCGGCAAAGAGAACTCATACCTCCTTCCTCGAGGGGAAATTAGCACTATACCGATTCCTGCCCCCCGATCACATGTGGATCCATCAAAGAAGAGCGTCCAAGGTACAATTTCCAAAGTCTCCACTATACCACAATGTTGAGTCACAAAATCGGCCATGATCTGTCCCTTAACCGCTTTAGCCGATTCATAACGCAGATCAAATTCCGACAGTGCCAAAATCCACTTACCGATTCTACCACTCATGATCGGCATAGATAACATGTATCGGACCACATCATCCTTACAAACAACAGTGCATTCGGCCGATAGCAAATAATGTCTTAACTTAATACAAGAGAAATACAAACATAAGCATAATTTCTCAATAGCCGAATACCTGGTCTCAGCATCAATCAATCTCCTGCTTAAATAATAAATCACCCGTTCCTTCCCTTCAAATTCTTGAATCAAAGCCGAACCGATGACCATACCATCGGTAGATAAATACAATCTGAAGGGCTTTCCTTGCTGAGGTGGAATCAGAACTGGAGGACTTACCAAATAATTCTTGATTTCATCCAAGGCCAACTGTTGTTCTTTCCCCCATATGAATTCTTGATCGGCTTTCAATTTAAGCAAAGGACTAAAAGCACGAATCTTACCAGACAAATTAGATATAAACCTTCTGATAAAATTTACCTTGCCGATCAAGGACTGGAGCTCAGTTTTGTTGGTAGGAGCAATTATTTTGTTGATAGCATCAATGGATCTTCTGCCAATCTCAATCCCTCTTTGATGTACCATGAAACCAAGGAATTGCCCTGCCGATACACCAAATGCACACTCATTGGGATTCATCTTTAAACCATGCTTCCTCGTGCATTCCAATACCTTTCGCAAATCGGCAAGATGTCTTGCAAAATCTCCAGACTTGACCACCACATCATCAATATAAATTTCCACCAACTTACCGATAAACTCATGAAAGATTAAATTCATGGCCCTTTGATAAGTAGCACCAGCATTTTTCAAGCCAAAGGTCATGACTATCCACTCAAACAGCCCAACATGACCAGGACATCTAAATGCAGTCTTTGGAATATCCTCTTCAGCCATGAAAATTTGATTGTATCCTGCATTGCCATCCATAAAGCTGATAATTCGATGCCCAGCCGCAGCATCAACTAGCAGATCGGCAACTGGCATTGGGTAGCCATCCATCGGTGTAGCTTTATTGAGATTCCTGAAATCAATGCAAACCCGAAGCTTCCCATTTTTCTTGTAGACCGAAACAACATTGGAAATCCACTCGGCATACCGACACTGCCGAATAAATTTGGCTTCGATCAGTTTAGTTATTTTGGCCTTGATGTCAGGAAGAATATTAGGATTACATCGGCGAGCTGGCTGTTGATGTGGCCGAAATCCAGACTTAATGGGTAACCGATGTTCAACGATTGATCGGTCTAAACCAGGCATCTCAGTATAATCCCAAGCAAAGCAATCTTTATATTCCTTTAACAAATCGGTTAACTGCTGCTTACACTCAGAATTCAACTTAGCACTAATAAAAGTAGGCCTAGGTTTATCACCACTACCTATATCTACTTCTTCTAAATCATCGGCTGATGTGAATCCCTGGCCTAATTTTCCATCATCGGCGAACCTATCCATTAAAACTCCTCATCAGAACCGACTGCTTGGATCGGTGGAATTTCATAATCGGCAACTTTGAGGAAATCTTTCTCCCAAATCTCTCCAGAGATACACCTAGTTCTTTCATAGGTATCTGCCTCTACCGATGCAATGACATAAGAAGAGTCTCCCGGGACAATTTCAATCTTGTCACCTACCCACTGAACCAAGCATTGGTGCATTGTAGACGGGATGCAACAATTAGCATGAATCCAATCTCTCCCTAGCAGCAGATTATAGGATCCTTTTCCACTAATCACAAAGAAAGTTGTCGGCAAGGTTTTGCTACCGAGGTCAACTCAACACAAATGGCTCCCTTAACTGGAGATACGTTTCCCTCGAAGTCCTTTAGCATCATATCGGTCTTGGTTAAATCTTGATCTCCTCTTCCAAGCTTCCGATACATTGCATATGGCATAATGTTGATAGCAGCCCACCATCAATCAATATCTTGGTCATCGGCTGACCATCAACTCTTCCCTTGACAAACAGGGCTTTAAGATGTTGCCTTTCCTTATCGGCAGGCTTTTCGAAGATAGCCGTCATCGGATCCAGAGCCAACTGAGCTATCTGGTTGGAAAACTCCAACTCCTCATCATCGCTGGACGGCGCGAGGAACTCTATCGGCACCATAAATACCATGTTAACATCTGCCGATGGTCCTTTCCCTTTAGAATCTGATTGTTGCTGGTCCCCAGATTGACCAGAGTTCTCGCCCTTGTTTAGCTCTTCTCGTCTTTCGCGCTACAATCTCCTTTTCTGAGTTTTAGTCAACCCCTCTAGACACCATGGGGGAAGTGGTGACTGCCTTGCCGATGGACGACGATGTTCCCATGACTCCATCCAATAAGTGTTAGCATCCCTGCAAAATATGAACTCATCGGAAACTCGTGCATTAGCCATCTCCTCAAGCCATTCCTGGTTCGTGGGAAAATATTCGACACGACCACCAAGCCTATCGTGCACACTGAGTCTGCCTCCCAGTCGATCATGAACGCACGCTCTCCCCCTAATCGACCCATTGAATCGCCGATTATCATCGTGATAGCGTCGATCGGATCTGTCATGTCGATCATAACCGTTACATTCAGGGCAATCTCCAACAGTGGGCAACATGATGTTCTGCTCCCAGCAATGGATAAAGAACGGGCAGTTCCAGTGATCTCTGTGCCGATTCCACTCTTGACGGCGTCTTTCTTCTTCCCAATGATAGTCCTCTTGCTGGCGCCGATACCGATCTTCTCGTTGCTGCCAAGTCTCCCGAAGCCTTCTATGGGTAATCACAATACCAGATCGGGGAAGCCTTCCTGAGCAATTTCCTTCCTGGATTAAACCTTTTCCCTTAGCATCGGCGGCAGTAATTTGATGCTGAGGATCCACTGATGCATTTCTTTCAGCTGTTTCCGATGTCAACACCTTGGTTTTCCCCTTAGCATCCAACATGTTTGTCGAAAAAGGGTGTTGATCAATCTTCATTGTCTTCTGGGCTTTGGAACTATCAAATTTAATTCTCCCAGATTCTATAGCCGATTGCAGCTGTTGTCTAAAAACTTTACACTCATTGGTGCTGTGAGAAGTTGCATTGTGCCACTTGCAATATTTCATCTTCTTCAAATCCTCAGCCAATGGGATCACATGATTGGCCCTTCCTGAAGTAGAAAGTCAAATATCCTATCGGCTTTAGTGATATCAAATGCGAACTTTTCTGGCTCCTTGTGCCCAAAAGGGCAAGACATCGGCTTCTTATTTTTTACCCACTCTGCCAAGCCGATGACCGGCTCCTCATCAGAATCCGAGCTTGTTGCTTCATCAACAAACGACACTTTTTTGTTCCATGCTCTCTTGGGCTCAAAAGGCCTGATATCTTGATTAGAAATTCTCTACACCAAATGACTTAAGCTTTCGAACTCTTGAGATGCATACTTGTCTCTGATGTGTGGCAACAAACCCTAGAAAGCCAAATCGGCTAACTGCCGATCGTCCAGAACCAGACTATAGCATTTGTTCTTGACCTCCCACATTCTCTGCACAAAGCTCTCAACCGATTCATCATTGCGTTGCTTCAATTTGACAAAATCGGTGATTTTCTTCTCATGGACTCCATAAAAGAAGTATTTGTGGAACTGCTTTTCTAGATCGGCCCAAGTAATCACTGAGTTGGGAGGTAATGATATAAACCAAGTGAAAGCCGATCCAGACAATGATGACGTGAACGAGCGGACCCTTAACTCGTCTCTGTTAGCAGCTTCCCCACATTGGATGATGAACGTATTGACATGTTCCATGGTTGACGTATCATCCTATCGAGAAAATTTAGTGAAATCTGGCACCTTGTACCGATTTGGAAGTGGAATCAAATCGTATGCAGGAGGATACGGTGTCCGATAAGAGTAAGTGTTGACTTTGGGTTTTATCCCAAATTGGTCTCTCATTAATTCAGCTATCTTATCGGCCCAAAAAGCATCGACATCTTGCCGATGGGGTGGTTGTAGATCTGGCGCCTGCTGATACACTTCCACGTGTCGCTGAGGCGCACGATCTGCATGGAACATGGGATTGATTGTCTGACCACCAAATTGTTGACCAAGATTCATCGGCTGGTTAGGCAACCCTTGATTCTGGAATCCGGGGTAGACCTGGCCTTGCTGAAACCCTGAAGCCTGATGATTCTGTTGAGGCATCTGTGGAAAGACCAACTGTCCTATCCATCCAGTGTTGGCATTCATCGGCATGAACCCGCAACGATGGCTGAGGATTGGGCATCATCATTGAATTGTCGAACCCTGGTTGTGTCATAAACCTCTGCTGCGTCGGGATCGAATCTGCCGATGCGTTAGGCATCTGGAACGTTGGAGTTGGAGAATTCCCAGTGTAAGGCCTTCCAATAGTAGTTGTAGTATACTAGGAACTCTGATTCATCGGCATATTTGGAGGTGCCGATGCCATGGGAACCTTGCCTCTCACATCAGCCGTCTGAGATATGCCAGGTGTCTTCAACGTCAACTCTGGAGGCATACCATAACCCCACCAGTTAGGAGGAGGGACCGATCCCGACATTGTCGATGCCAATAGATCTGTAGCAAGCTTGATCTGCCCATCTGAAGTCGATGGATTGGTCGTCATCGGCATAGATTGCGCGTTAGTGACTCCTAGCGTGCTTGGAGGAACAGTGGTTTCTGTGCCCGCAGCGGCCGCTGCAGCCGATGGAGCTGTGACCACCGGTGATCCTGGCTGATGATGAGAAGGGCCCACATATTTTGGTGGCAACTGTCCTTCTTTGAAAGTTCTAACCACGGCATTGAAAACCGTATTGGACAGCACACCAGCTTGATTGATCAAGGCACGGTTAACCGCACCATCAACCATGTCTTGAAGTTTACCAGGATTAGCGTCAAAGTTAACCTGCCGAGGTGCCGGCAATGCTTCTTTCTAGATCACCTCGCCACTCCTGTTGATGCTGAAAGACTTCAAACATTGCTACTTGTAGTCCTCCATGGCTTTTGCAATAGCTTGCTTCTGCTCATCCTTGAGGCTGGCTTCCGTCACGGCGATGACATTCTCCAAGTCGAACTCGGTAGTTGACATGCTGATCTTGATCTTGAATAGTGTCCCACCGGGCGTGCCAAAAGATGTGTTGATGCAAAAACGGATCTGCAAACACAAAGGGCTAATACCCGATTCAAACGTTAAGGCGTGCCAGCCGATTTGACCTTACTATCGGCAAAGGTGATAACTCGAATACTTTGGTCCCGACAACAGCGATGCGCCCAGATGTCACGACCAAGAGGTATTCATGCGGAACTTGAGAATACGCCGAGCTTAAGTCGATGAACTCCTAAGAACTCGTAGTAAAAGGAAAATATGACGAAGTCGTCGAAAAAGTAGATGCTAGAATATGAGTAAAAACTTGTGTTTGATTGATTGATAGACTCCTCATTACAAGGCCCTAGGGTCTACATTTATACCCTGCTCAAAAGAACTACAATCAGACACGACTAGGACTTGAATCCCTAAATTAAACAGAATCCGTATACAAAACGAATTTAAATAACTAAGGAAAACGTAAAACTATCCCTTTGTAACCAATCAGGACACCGCCACGGGTCAATCGGCAACTCCCGCGGAGCCATCGGCAATCTTCCTGCCATCGCCATTGGCAAACCTTGATACTGGTCATCGGTTAGGGACGCACCACCACTCCTAGACTTAGTCATACTCAATCGTCCTTTCATCGGCAACCTTCCTCATCGGCAACTCTTCTGCAGTCTAGTTACCGTTGCTCCACCTGCCGATCTGTACTCTACTGGTCTCCCGTGCACGTGCCCAAAAACGGTGTCAACATGTATGTTGATGATGGTGATAACAATGGTGAAAGTCTAATTCTACTTGTGCTCTTTTGAGGGGATACATACCTTTCTTGCTCTTTTGAAACTTTTTGAGGAGAATGAGATGCTCTATATTTTCTTTTTCTTTTCTCTCAAGTGGGTATCTTGTACCCCTAATTCTACTGTCGGACACTTGTCCATTTTTACCTCTCGTCTCACTTTTTCTTTCTTTCGAGGTTCCGGGCACTTGCCCCTTTTTATTTCCTCGTATTTCTTTTTTTATTAGAGCACTCATCTCCTGAAATAATATAGCAAGTGGTAGTAACCAAGATAACTTGAGCATTTATTTCACAGGGGAAAAAAGAAATAGGAGAATGTTTTTGGCTATTCTCTCTCGGATTAGGAGTGGAATATTTTTGAGTGGTTCTGGAGATGGAAATGGGTGGATATATGTGGATGCGTACTTCCGGAGTATAAGCAGCATGTGTAGTGAACGTGCAAGTGAATCATGATTTTAACCACAAGACAAGTTCCTAAGGGTCTACACAGCTTGACCACACTCAATGCTCATAAGCAGTAAAAAGTAGATGTGTGGCTCAAAGTCTAGCAAGCATGTATATATATGGCTGTGGTAGGAATTTAAACTCTCATCATACAGGAACTCATCATGTGTTATTTTAAAGATTTTCAAAGATAAAGTTCTCCAGAATTCTAGCATCTCTAGGAACAGATAAACAGCAGCTCAACCTTCCCATATCATATCCGTTAACAACTTAGACTTCGGATCAAGTTCTCTTCCCACAAGTTCAGGTTTAGAGCAAATCTTAATTAATAACAGTCATGCCTAAACTTGAGAGAGATTTCAATTTTGAGAACTAGTCATGGCAGAGCAACTATTCATCATTTCCATGTGAGAGCTTATAATGAGGGTTCATAGCAAACTTTATTTATTATTGTTGATGCAAAACCTAGTCTGCAAACACAAAGGGCTAATACCCGATCCAAACGTTAAGGCGTGCCAGCCGATTTGACCTTACTATCGGCAAAGGTGGTAACTCGAATACTTTAGTCCTGACAACAGTGATGCGCCTGGATGTCACGGCTAAGAGGTACTCACGCGGAACTTGAGGATACGCCGAGCTTGTGTCGACGAATTCCTAAGAACTCGTAATCAAAAAGAAAACGTATGACGAAGTCGTCGAAAAGTAAATGCTGGAATATGAGTAAAAACGTGTGTTTGATTGATTGATAGATGATGTTGATTACAAGGTCCTAGGGCTTATATTTATACCCTGCTCAAAGAGCTACGACCAGACACGATTAGAATTCGAATTCCAAATTACACGGAACCCGTATACAAAACGATGCGAATAACTAAGGAAATAATAAAACCATCCTCCGTGACAAACCGAAACTCCTCCACATGACAACTGGCAGCTTCCGGACTCCTCCTTCGCGTCATCGGCAATCCCCTCGCCATAGTCATCGGCAGACCTTTTTACTTGGTCATCGGCACCATATTACTGCCTGAGGACTTAGTCACATTCAACCTTTCCCTCATCGGCAACCATCCTTATCAGCAACCCGCATCGTACTGCCACCCTATTCTGCCATCCTGGACACGTGCCCAAAAATGGTGTCAACACATGCCCCCCAGTTTCGGAGTATAAAACTATTAATGCTCCGAAATTCTCTGCAGTAATGATGTCTTCTCCGCAATTAATGCTCCTAATCTGGTAACCGACAACCTCAATCTGGACAACTCTGATCCTAATCCTCCGCAGATCCCTCGAAATCCCCAACTTCCTAAACGGGCATCTCTTTTAGTCGTACATCGGCAACAATACCGTTACAAAGATCTGCCGATGCTCTGCCCAGGAGATTCGCAAAAACGGTTACCTCCCCTCTATCCGCCCATCGGCAGGACGACCGTTATAGAATATCATCGATGGACCGACCAGGAGATCGCGCACAGTAAAATATCTTTAGATAATGACCGCTTCCTGTCAAATCACCTGCACAATCCCTGGATTATCGTGCGAACAGTTACCATATCCACTTGAGTACCCTCGGGCCTCTCGGATGCGGCAAAGAAATAAGTCAGATTTGCCCTTGTCCATCTTGTCCTATAAATAGTTCCTTCTTGGGTACTCCTCCCCCATTGCATCATTCCGCCATCCAACTTCACTTTTCCAACGGCGGCGCCATTCTCAATCCTCAAGATCTCCGACAAGCATTCTTCTTCATCAACTCCGGCGCCCTCCAGCGTCCTCTTCACGACAAGATGGCCGTTGGCTTCGTCGTCCCTGAGGTCAGACTTCCATCTCATCTGCTGTACCTTTTTCTTGCATTCTTGTTCATCTGCGATTCATTCTCACCGAATATTTTCCTTTTCCTTTTTCTTCGCATTTTTATTCCCCAAAACACCAGGAGTTATCCAACAAAATTGTCATCCCTACCGATCAACCACATCTTCAATGCCTCGGCCCTCTAGGGGATCCAGATCCAACCGATCTTATCAATGCAGAAACCAACAGGATTCCCTTTAGAGCTGAAAACTTTGCTTTAGATCTATGGAAAGACACTTTTCGCTCTTGGCCCAGCCCTACTGTAGGGTGGAAAGACTGGTTCTTGAGGGTCAGCAACTCTTATGAAGTTCAATGGGGTGAGAGGAAATTAGCTCAATGCATTAGGCTGTCCATTGCCGATATGCACAGGAACGAGTCATTGCTGATAGCTGCATCTTACTTTTGGTCAGACACCCTCAACGCTTTTGTTTTTGGCCACGGCCCTGCTTCTCCTACCCTTGCCGATGTAGCCATGCTTACTGGGTTAGATATATCTTCTGCCGATAGCACCCATTTTTTTGATACCGCCCCCAGTGCCAAAGTGGAGACTCGCGCTATCGGCGGTTGGTTAGGGTACATCCAGAAGTACCGCGGGAGAGGACCTGTCACCATAAAGGAGCAAACCACCTTTCTGAACATGTGGCTAGACAAGTTTGTATTCTGTGGTCGATCGGCAGGACCGACTTCTGTCTATCTATCGGCAGCAGAAAGACTGGCTAGCGGCGGCCAATTTCCTCTCGGCGGTTATTTGCTCGGCGCTGTTTATCACCTTCTTCATCAGGTAGTCCAGAAACTCCTGCTTGGCCAACCTATCGGCAACTTGGGAGGTCCTTGGTGGTTTATTAATATGTGGCTCAATCTGCACCTGCACAAGCGCCTTGATCTCAACTTGTTCTCACAGCACTTCCCAAGAGATATAGCCGAGAATCATGTGCTGGGTGAAGAGGAATCGGCAACACGTGCCCCCCTGAACTTTGGCGAAGCTGTTATAGTCTTACCCGGTTCAGGGAACACTCCGGATCAGATCGGCCGATTCTTCGAGACGCTGTATGAAGGTCTGGCTAGAGATGAACGACCATGGCTGGCTTATGACGACCCAGACAGCATGCTCCCTCTGACCTTCAATCCATTTGATGAAGCTATTGACAGGGACAATGAGGTGATGATGGCAATCGTGACCCCCAGAGCCATACCAGTGAATTTCTTCGGCAGCACGAAAACCTCTCCCCAAACCTATGAATTTTATAATCCATCGGCATTAGCTCGCCAGCTAGCTTTCGGCCAATTGCCGATTGCACTTCCTTATGCCGATGTAATAAAGCCCAGAGAGCCCATCGCCAACCTCCTCGAGTGGACTCGAGTAGCCCAACTACCACCAAATGCCGATACGGATGTAGACCTGTCAGAATGGGTTCCAGCCGCCTTTATCACTCAGGCATACAAGCTATGGTGGGCAGAATGGAAAGAGAATCTGTTCTGCAGATCAGCCCTCTCATACCGCGGCATGATCGACCCCGAATATGAAGTCCCTGATGATACTGTAAGTATTTTAAACCGATGTCTCATTTTCCAATATCACTCCCATCGGTAACTCACCCCTGTATTCCTTTTGCAGATTGACAACACCCCCCCATCAGTTAGTAGGAGTGGCAAGCCGATCGACTTATTCCCATCGGGCCCGATCTCCTCAATCGGCCATAATGCCCCCACTCTGGCTTCCATCGTGCACAGGGGTGCGCGCCTCAAGAAAGTTACCACCAGGAAAACTCAGACATCACCACCGGTAACTGCTTCCACTCTGGCACAAGCTTTCAAGGCAATCTGTTAAAACCCTTTTTTCATTTACGCTGACTTATCTTTGTATCGGCTATCTGTACTTATAAACTCCTTTTTGTTGTTGCAGCAAACTGGTGCATCGGCAAAAGTCAAACGCCAAGGCGCCGATGCCCCCCAGTCTAGCCAGCCAAAGAGGAAGGGCATCCACGGTGCTAAGGCTGGAACAAAGCGCCAGAAAGTGGCAACTCCTCCTCCTCCTCCGGTGTTTCCAATCCCTGTGGAATCTTCCCCTTCTCCTCCAGACGTCCAGGCACAGCAAGTACTATCTCCACAACCAACACAGGAAGCACCACAGATGGAAGAACCCCAGCAGGAAGGACCTCAAACGGCAGTTATATCAGCTGATGTAGGTGAACAAACAGCTGGCCCGGCAGGTACAGTTACATCATCGGTGGTTTCCTCGATTCAGGCAACTGTTGTTTCTCCTCCGGGTAACATATCTCAACAATACTCCTACCTATAAACTTATTCTCATTTATTCTTATAATCTTTCCTGTCTTCTTTCAGGCGATATCGCTCTATCGGCAACATTTGCCGATCAACCTGCAGCTCCATCGGCCTCTCTGAGTCAAAGGCAAGAAATCGCCTTGAAGCAAGTAAGTCATCCACTTTTCCATCAGTATCGTCTGCCGAAGTCCTGACCATAAAATTGACCTACTTCATTTTTATTTTTAGGAACAAGATTCTCCCAACAGCTTGTTCTCCTTCGCTATTGATATCTTCGAAGAAGAAGGCGAGGAAGCAAGCTCCTCTCGGGCAGTTGGAATTGTATCGGCAGAAGCCAGAGCTAAGCTGGAGGAGCTATCGGCCATACTTCATCAAGACACAACTCAACTGGTCAACGATTCTGACCCAGCCAAAGCCCTGTTCAAGACCCTTAGAGGCCAAATTCCTGCCGATGCTGAAGAAACACTCTTCCATGCTGCACATCTAGAAAGCCGTCAGCTTCAGTACCAGAGAGCTACTCGACGCCTTGCCGATAGAGCTGCTCAAATCCAGCTTTCTGAGGAGATGATGAAAGAAAAACTCTTAGCCGATGAGAAACATAAGAACATCGGCACCTTAAAATCCTCAGGTGATGCACTGAAGCAGAAAGTGTCTGATCTATCGGCAAAAAGAGAAGCTCTACTGGCCGAACTCAAGCAGGTAGAAGACGCTCTGTCCCAAGCTCAGCAAGAAGAGAGTCAGCTGCCGGAGACCATCAAGCATCTTGAACAAGAACGAAACGTCCATGGTCGCAAAGCGCTGCAACTGAAGAGGAAACTGAAGCCGATCGAAGGTTCTGCCGATGATGATATCAAAGAGATAGAGACAGCCAACCAAATTCGGCTGCGCGCCATATCAGCAATCCAAGCGCTGCTGAGCATCTGAAGCTTTCATCGGCGACACACCTTTGTTTTTCCGCCTTCAGCTTTTAGTCTAGCCGATAAGACTGTTATCGGCATCTTTTGAAACATTAAGTCTGCCCTCGAACATTTAAATCCAGCCGATAGGAGTGTTATCGGCACTTAAACTTTTATGCGTCGATCCATATGCTGGGGTAGTACTTCTTCAAATATTTGCCATTTAATGCTCTGGGAAATTCAACTCCTTCGAGAGTTTCTAGAATATAGGCATTACCAGGAGCTGAGTGTCTTATCCGATAAGGACCTTCCCAATTAGGAGACCACTTCCCAAACTTCGAACTTTTAGTCCCGACTGGCAAAATCAATTTCCATACCAAATCCCCATCGGCAAACTCCTTAGCCTTTACTTTTTTATCATACCATCTAGCAACTCTCTTCTTATTTTCTTCTATACTCATTAAGGCCTTTAACCGATGTCCTGCTAAATCATCTAACTCATCGGTCATCAAAGTGGCATAATCATCGGCAACCAATTGATCTTGAAAAGATAATCGCCTAGATCCAGCCTTAATCTCCCAAGGCAATACTGCATCATGTCCATATACTAATTGATAGGGTGACACCTTGGTTGATCCATGGCAAGCCATCCGATAAGACCACAGTGCTTCATTTAACACTGTATGCCACCGCCTAGGATTTTCTTCAATCTTTCGTTTAATAAGCTTGATAATTCCTTTGTTAGACGCTTCGGCCTGCCCGTTGGCTTGAGCATAGTAAGGAGAGGAATTCAATATTTTAATTCCCATACCGATTGCGAATTCATCGAACTCCCCTGACGTGAACATGGTGCCCTGATC
The DNA here is from genome assembly GCF_000003195.3 of Sorghum bicolor. NCBI lineage: Eukaryota > Viridiplantae > Streptophyta > Magnoliopsida > Poales > Poaceae > Sorghum > Sorghum bicolor. Next base: position 45,174,219 of record NC_012878.2, read on the forward strand.
GGTAGTAATCGTTTGGGGAATCCCAAATCGGTAAACAATATGCTCCTTCACAAAATCAATCATATTGGCCGATGTGACTTTCTTCAAGGGAATAGCTTCGACCCACTTAGTGAAATAGTCAGTGGCAACTAGAATGAACTTATGCCCTTTGCTAGATGGTGGATAAATCTGGCCGATCAGATCGATGGCCCACCCCCGGAACGGCCAAGATTTTATTATAGGATTCATAGCCGATGCGGGTGCTCTCTGGATATTACCGAACTTTTGACAACCTTGACAACCCTTGAAATATTTAAAACAATCTTCAAGTATGGTTGGCCAAAAATATCCATTCCTTCGAATCATCCACTTCATCTTGAAAGCCGACTGATGCGCTCCACATACTCCTTCATGGATTTCCCCCATTAAACTTCTGGCTTCATCATCACCCAAGCATCGGAGAAGAATTCCGTCGATAGTTCGATAATACAATTCATTTTCAAGGAGCACATACTTGGTCGCTTGAAATCGAACCCGTCTTCCAACTTTCTTAGATGGATCTTCTAGATAGTCGACAATCTCTTTCCTCCAGTCACCGGCACTGACTGCCGATGTTGCATTAACCATTGGCTGATATCCTGAGGCATGCTGGGCTAACCGATTAGCGTCCTCATTATGCAATCGGGGAACATGCTCCAATCGGAAGTTTTTGAATTCCTTTAACAGTTGCATACTTTTCTCGAAATAGGTTATGAGAACTTCACTTCGGCATTCATAGCTTCCGGCTAATTGATTTATAACCAACATGGAATCCCCGAATACTTCAACAGCATCGGCGCGAACTTCTCTCAACAACTCCAACCCCTTGATCAGAGCTTGATACTCAGCCTGATTATTTGTTGATGTAGCAACAATCGGTAAGGAAAATTCATACTTCCTCCCCTTAGGAGAAATTAACACAATGCCGATTCCTGCTCCCCGATCACAGGTAGATCCATCAAAGAAGAGCGTCCAGGGTGCAATTTCCAAGGTTTCCACTAGGCCGCAATGTTGAGTCACCAAATCGGCCATAACCTGCCCTTTGACCGCCTTAGCCGATTCGTAACGCAAATCGAATTCCGACAGCGCTAAAATCCATTTACCGATCCTTCCACTCATAATTGGCATAGATAGCATGTATCGGACTACGTCATCTTTGCAAATAACAGCACATTCGGCCGACAATAGGTAATGTCTTAGCTTGATACATGAAAAATATAAGCATAAGCACAGCTTCTCGATGGCCGAATACCTGGTTTCAGCATCAATCAACCTCCTACTCAAATAATAAATTACTCTCTCTTTCCCTTCAAACTCCTGAACCAAAGCTGAGCCGATAACCGATCCATCGGTAGATAAGTATAATTTGAAGGGTTTCCCTTGTTGAGGTGGAACTAAAACTGGAGGATTTACTAGATACTTTTTGATTTCATCTAGAGCCAACTGCTGTTCTTCTCCCCAAACAAACTCCTGATCGGCTCTCAATTTTAGAAGAGGACTGAAAGCACGAATTCTCCCAGATAAATTCGATATAAATCTTCTGATAAAATTCACTTTGCCGATCAAAGATTGGAGCTCGGTTTTATTGGTAGGGGCCACTATTTTATTGATGGCATCAATAGATCTTCGACTAATTTCAATACCCCTCTGATGTACCATGAAACCAAGAAACTGTCCTGCCGATACACCAAATGCACACTTGTTGGGATTCATCTTCAATCCATGCTTCCTTGTGCACTCCAACACTCTTCGTAAATCGGCAAGATGCTTTGAGAAATCTCCAGACTTGACCACCACATCATCAATATAAGTTTCTACGATCTTGCCGATGAACTCATGAAATATAAAATTCATAGCCCTTTGATAAGTAGCACCGGCATTCCTTAACCCAAAAGTCATGACTATCCATTCAAATAGTCCAACATGACCAGGACACCTGAATGCGGTTTTTGGAATATCCTCTTCTGCCATGAATATTTGATTGTAACCCGCATTACCATCCATGAAGCTGATGACCCGATGGCCAGCCGCAGCATCAACCAGTAGATCGGCGACACGCATTGGGTATCCATCCATCGGCGTAGCTTTATTGAGATTCCTGAAATCAATACACACCCGAAGCTTCCCGTTCTTCTTGTAAACCGGGACGACATTGGAAATCCATTCGGCATACCGACACTGCCGAATAAACTTAGCTTCAATAAGTTTAGTGATTTCGGCCTTAATATCAGGTAGAATGTTAGGATTACATCGGCGGGCTGGTTGCTGATGTGGCCGAAATCCAGACTTAATGGGTAACCGATGTTCAACAATTGATCGGTCTAAACCAGGCATCTCTGTATAATCCCAAGCAAAGCAATCTTTATATTCCTTTAACAAACTAGTTAATTGCCGTTTACACTCAGGATCTAGTTTAGCACTAATAAAAGTAGGCCTAGGCTTATCACCACTACCTATATCTACTTCTACCAAATCATCGGCCGATGTGAATCCCTGGCCTAATTTTCCATCATCGGCGAATCTATCCATTAAAAACCGTCGTCAGAACCGACTGCTTGGATCGGTGGAATCTCATAATCGGCAACTTTGAGAAAATCTTTCTCCCAAACTTCTCCTGAAATGCACCTAGTCTTTTCATAAGTATCCGCTTCTGCCGATGCGATAACATAAGAAGAATCCCCTGGGACGATCTCAATCTTGTCACCTACCCACTGAACCAAGCACTGATGCATTGTAGATGGGACACAACAATTGGCATGAATCCAATCTCTCCCCAATAATAAATTGTAGGCACCTTTTCCGCTGATCACGAAAAAGGTTGTCGGCAAGGTTTTGCTGCCGATGGTCAACTCCGCACATATCGCCCCCTTGACCGGAGACACGTTTCCCTCAAAGTCTTTGAGCATCATATCGGTCTTGGTCAAATCTTGATCCCCTTTCCCAAGCTTCCGATATACTGCATACGGCATAATATTAATAGCAGCCCCACCATCAACTAGGATCTTAGTCATTGGCTGCCCATCAACCCTTCCTTTGAGGAACAAAGCTTTAAGATGCTGCCTCTCGTTATCGGCAGGTTTCTCAAAGATAGCCGTCATTGGATCCAGAGCCAACTGAGCTATCTGATCAGAAAATCCCAACTCATCGTCACTGGCTGGTGCAAGAAACTCCATCGGCAACATGAATACCATGTTGACGCCTGCCGATGGACCTTCCTTCTTAGCGTCTGCCGGCTGCCGACTTTCAGAACTCTCTCCTTTATTTAACTCCTCTTGCCTTTCTCGTTGCAACCTCCTTTTCTGTGTCTTGGTTAATCCTTGAGGGCACCATGGAGGAAGTGGCCTTTGCCTTACTGCCGGGCGTCGGTTCTCCCTTGACTCCATACGATGTGTGTTAGCATCTCTGCAAAATATGAACTCATCGGGAACCCGCGCATTAGCCATTTCCTCAAGCTCTTCCTGGTTCCTGGGAAAATACTGGACACGGTCACCGAGCCGATCGCGAACACTAAGCCTACCCCCCAGCCGATCATGAACTGACGCCCTTCCTCTGATTGGCCCATTAAATCGCCGTTCATCATCATGATAACGCCGATCGTTCCTATCGTACCGATCATAACCGTTACATTCAGGGCAGTCTCTGACAGTAGGAAGCTTGATATTTTCCTCCCAACAATGGATGAAGAATGGGCAATTCCAATGATCCCTGTGCCGATTCCACTCCTGTCGGCGTCTTTCTTCTTCCCGTTGATAATCTTCCTGCTGGCGCCGATATCGATCTTCCCGTTGTTGCCATCTCTCTCGAGGCCTTCTATGAGTTATGACAATACCAGACCGAGGAAGTCTTCCTGAGCTAGCTCCTTCCTGGACCAAGCCCTTACTTCTTGCATCGGCGGTAGTAACTTGATGCTGAGGATCTACCGATGCACTCTTCTCAGCTGTCTCCGACGTTAAGACCTTAGCCTTCCCCTTAGCGTCCAACATGTTTGTCGGGAAAGGATGTTGGTCTATCTTCATCGGCTTCTGGGCTTTAGAACTGTCAAACTTGATTCTCCCCGACTCTATAGCCGATTGCAGCTGTTGTCTGAATACTTTGCACTCGTTGGTGTCATGTGAAGTTGCATTATGCCACTTGCAATATCTCATCCTCTTCAACTCTTCTGCCGACGGGATCACATGGTTAGGTGACAGTTTGATTTGACCTTCCTGAAGTAGAAAGTCAAATATCCTATCGGCCTTGGCGGTGTCAAAGGCAAACTTCTCTGGTTCTTTCTGCCCAAAAGGACAAGACATCGGCTTCTTGTTTTTTACCCACTCTGCCAAACCGATTACTGGTTCCTCGTCGGAATCTGAGCTTGTTGCTTCGTCAACAAATGACACTTTCTTATTCCATGCCCTCTTAGGTTCGAAAGGCTTGATGTCTTGATCAGATATCCTCTGCACCAAATGACTTAAACTCTCGAACTCTTGAGATGCATACTTATCCCTGATATGTGGCAACAAACCCTGGAAAGCCAAATCGGCTAGCTGCCGATCATCCAGAACCAGGCTATAGCATTTATTCTTGACCTCTCGTATCCTCTGCACAAATAACTCAACCGACTCATCATTACGTTGCCTCAACTTAACCAAGTCGGTAATTTTCTTCTCATGAACCCCCGAGAAGAAGTATCTGTGGAATTGCTTCTCTAGATCGGCCCAAGTAATTACTGAGTTGGGAGGTAACAATATGAACCAAGTAAAGGCCGATCCAGACAGAGATGACGAAAATAGACGAACCCTTAATTCGTCCCTGTTGCCAGCCTCTCCACATTGAATAATGAACCTGTTGACATGCTCCATGGTTGACGTGTCGTCCTGTCCGGAAAACTTTGTAAAATCTGGTACCTTGTACCGATGTGGAAGCGGGATCAAATCATACGCTGGAGGATACGGTGTCCGATAAGAATAAGTGTTGACTTTGGGTTTTATCCCAAATTGTTCCTTCATTACTTCAGCAATCTTATCGGCCCAATAAGCATCGGCATCTTGCCGATGAGGCGGCTGCGGATCCGGCACTTGGTGGCGAACCTCCACGTGTCTGTTTGGGACGTGACCTGTATGGAACATCGTATTGGTCACCTGTCCTCCAATCTGCGGACTACCAAACTGCTGTCCACCGATTGGCTGTCCTCCGAGTTGCTGTCCAAAATTTATTGGCTGGTTGGGAATTCCCTGACCTTGGAACCCGGGATAAACCTGCCCTTGCTGGAACCCCGTAGTCTGATAACCCTGCTGGGGCGACTGTGGAAAGGCTTGCTGTCCAAGCCATCCATTATTAGCGTTCATCGGCATGGGTGCTGCCGATGATTGGTAATTGGGTATCGTCGTTGAATTGACATACCCTGGCTGGGCCATAGGCCTCTGTTGCATCAGCATTGACTCTGCCGATGCGTTGGGCATCTGGAACATTGAATCTTGAGGATTTCCAGTGTGAGGCCTTGCAGTAGTGGTTGTGGTATACCGAGGACTCTGGTTCACCGGCACATTGGAAGGTGCCGATGTCATAGGAGTTTTGCCCCTCATGTCAGTTATTTGTGATGTTCCTGGCGTCAACTCTGGAGGCATACCATAACCCCACCAGTTGGGAGGAAGAGTTAACCCCGACATTGCCGATGCCAACATATCTGTTGTCAGTTTATGCTGCCCGACTGAAATTTGTGGGTTGGTTGCCATCGGCATAGATAGTGCACCAGTAGTCCCCAATGTACTTGGAGGGACGGCAGACTGTACACTTGCACTCGTCAAGGCAGCCGATGGAGCCGTGACTTCTGGTGCCGTGGGCTGATGATGGGAAGGGCCCACATAATCCGGCGGGATTTGTCCTTCCTTGAAGGTTCTTGCCACGGCGTTGAAAACCGTATTAGACAGTACACCAGCTTGGTTGATCAGCGCTCGATTGATAGCATTGTCAACCATGTCTTGAAGCTTGCCAGGATTGGCGTCAAAAGTGACCTGCCGTGGTGCCGGCAGTGCATCTTTCTGGACCACTTCGCCGCTCCTGTTTATGCTGAAAGACTTCAGGCATTGCTGCTTGAACTCTTCCATGGCTTGGGCAATAGCTTGCTTCTGCTCATCCTTGAGGTTGGCTTCCGTCACGGGGATGACGTTGTCTTGATCGAGGTCAGAGATCGACATGCTGATCTTGATCTTGAATCTGTCCCACCGGGCGTGCCAAAAGATGTGTTGATGCAAAACCTAGTCTGCAAACACAAAGGGCTAATACCCGATCCAAACGTTAAGGCGTGCCAGCCGATTTGACCTTACTATCGGCAAAGGTGGTAACTCGAATACTTTAGTCCTGACAACAGCGATGCGCCCGGATGTCACGGCTAAGAGGTACTCACGCGGAACTTGAGGATACGCCGAGCTTGAGTCGACGAATTCCTAAGAACTCGTAATCAAAAAGAAAACGTATGACGAAGTCGTCGAAAAGTAAATGCTGGAATATGAGTAAAAACGTGTGTTTGATTGATTGATAGATGATGTTGATTACAAGGTCCTAGGGCTTATATTTATACCCTGCTCAAAGAGCTACGACCAGACACGATTAGAATTCGAATTCCAAATTACACGGAACCCGTATACAAAACGATGCGAATAACTAAGGAAATAATAAAACCATCCTCCGTGACAAACCGAAACTCCTCCACATGACAACTGGCAGCTTCCGGACTCCTCCTTCGCGTCATCGGCAATCCCCTCGCCATAGTCATCGGCAGACCTTTTTACTTGGTCATCGGCACCATATTACTGCCTGAGGACTTAGTCACATTCAACCTTTCCCTCATCGGCAACCATCCTTATCAGCAACCCGCATCGTACTGCCACCCTATTCTGCCATCCTGGACACGTGCCCAAAAATGGTGTCAACAATTATTTATTTAGCAAACTAAGCAAAAATATATATATAAACACAAAATCTTTATTTGGGTTTTTATGATTATACATCTTTTTATTATTTGAGTAAAGTATAAACGTGAGTAGAAACACTTAGCTGGATAAATGGAAGTGCTCTCTCCCAAGCTGGATTTTGACGTAATTCCTTCTGATGTAGCTAGCAGGTGGCGGAGGTGTATTTGAATGTCGGCAGCACCCTGACAGCGATTAGGATGTCCTCCGTCTGCTAGTCTTCTTTGATCCTTGAATTCTGTGGAGCTCAAATAGACAACAAAGCTTTGTAGAACTAGTTAAGTGTTAGCATAAATATCTAGCCTTTATCATGTTGAGCCTCCTCAATAAATGTTACTCTCTTTAGTAGGATCATAAATTTATTTTTATAATTTTATTTTTTTAGAAAAGGAGGTTTCCCCTGCTTTTGCATTCCAAAAGCGAAACAAAACAGCATCCAGGACAAGAATGTATTTATTTCATTTTTACGCCACCACAGTGAATGTACTTATGGGTTTTATGCCATGAGCATACTCACATGGGGCTTACTATTTATAACATTTTTATTTTCTTTTCAAGATGATATAAACCTGATTAACTAAGCAAACTATTTTAAATAATTGAAAGGAAAAAGGATAACTATCAAGTTTACCTCTTGGCAAGGCGTTCGGTGTTTTTAAGTCCTCCGAACGGACTCTCCTTTTTCTCAGTCGTCCTGGGATTTGCTGGATGGCGTAGTCGGTGGTTCCGGCGGCGCCTCCTCTTCATGTATAACTATCTTCTCTCTCCACACCTGACTCAGTGCTACGGTCTCCTCAGGACAGTTCTGTTCAAGCTGTATGTCTTCAGACCATACCACTTTTCCTTCGTAGTCTGCCCATCCATCCTTGATGATTTGCCTCCTCTAGTTGCGGTTGCGTCGTCTTCTTCTTGTCCTAACCTGCTTAGAGTCTTCAACTATATAGTTAGGGTCAGTAAAATAGCGGCATACCTTCTCAGAGGGGAAGTTCATGTGGACTTCTCCGGTTCCAATGTAGATGATTGCTTTAACGGTGCTGAGGAACGGTCTCCTAAGGATGATGGGTGGATCGTACTCATCTTCTCCCATGTCAATAACCTGAAAATCTTTCGGAATGTCTGATATGCCATCTGGAGCTGAATGTCTGTCGGTTTTAGGGGCATGGTTCCGAACAGGAGCTGATAGGTGACTGCGGCCATTATGTTGACGCCTGACCCGGTGTCGCAAAGCGTCTTCTGGAAGTTGTATCCATTAATGGAGCACTGGATGCTTGGCATACTTGGGTCATCCTCTTTGGTCAGGAACGGTGACTTAAGTCGACGATCTTGACCTCCTTGAACTGCAGTGACCATCTTAGCTGACTCGGTCCACATTTGCTTGTTCCTGTTCCTCCTGTTGGTCCTTTCCTTGGTTCATGTCAGGATTGCTCTAAGATTTGTGTAGTCTTGTTCTTGAAGGAAAACGTCTCCTTCCTTCCCTTGATGTATAAACTGATCTTGGCAGCACTAGCGTAGATGACAGCTCCTGAGGTGTTCAGGAATAGCCTCCCTAAGATGACGGGTGCCCTCTCATCAGAACCGGACTCTATCACCACGAAGTCTGCTGGGGCGTACAAGGTACCAACTCGGACGCAGAGGTTCTTCAATATTCCCTTTGGGAAACTTAGCGTACGATCTGCAAGCCGCAAACACATGGTTGTTTCTAGTAAAGGATGTGTAAAGAATTTTTCATAGAGTACCCTGAGCATAATGTTGACGCTAGAGCCAAAGTTGCAGAGTGGTTCTGGGAAGTCCACCATGTCGATGGAGATTGGGATGACGGGGCGTCCTGGATCGCCTCTCTGAGTAGTTAGGCCTCTGTTGATTCCAACCTTGATTTTGTTGAGGACGGTTGTAGTAGTTGTTGTTGATGTAGTTTACGTCCTCAAGCATCTCAGGGCAGTGATTGCCTGAGTGTCCAGTATCTCCAGTGTGTTTGTGCTTGTAGATCTAGGTTCTTCACTTGGTGGAGTCTAGGAGTTGTAAAACTCCTTCATATTTTGCTCAAAGTGTACCTGCTCATAGAGACAAGACAGAGATCAAGTGCATGGGCCCTGTTGGGGGAAAACACCAACAGAACCAAAAGTGTATTGGTTCTTCTCTAACCTTAAGCATAGTGAGCAAGACAAAGTTGATGGATAATAAGATCATGAGTGTAGCATTTAAAACATTTGTCAGATCAGATCGCTCAACCTAATGGAAACATAATCTATCTATATTTATGTTTTGTTAATATCTTCCAAAGATTGAATGTGTAACATTTTAGCTTATATGATTAGGAGTGTAGGATCACAAAGGTAGTACTATAAACAAAGATTAAAGGACTAAACATACTGAATCAGTTGGGTTGGTTAATTTGGAGTTATAAATCATACATGTTTGTCTCTTTATTTATGTGAACGCCAGAACCAAGGAGAAACTTATAAAAGTGATAGTCAAGCACCTTAAGATGTTACCTTCCTTGAAGAGTGATGGTACAGTATTACCTTGTGGAAGCTTTCTTTTCTTAGTGGTTGTGCATCGTGTTTGTGGCACCCTCCATGGATCATCTCTTGTGAGCTATGCCTTCCTTGCGTAAATTGTTAACCTTCATGTGTCTTTCTCTTTGTCTCCAATGTGAGTTTATCTCAGCACTTCCCAGGTCGATATTGAAAGTTTTCCTGCAGGGGTTAGTCCAACAAAACATCCAATATCTACTATAGCATACTATCGGCTCAAAAATCAACCTAGACACCATGTCTAATTTGATTTAGGAGGGCATTTTAACCTAAGCACCATGCTTAATTTAAAATCCTTTGGAAGTAAGATCATCATTCCTAAACTAAGCACCATGCTTAATTAAGAGATAAATGAAACTACTCCAAACCTAGACATATACTAAAGCAAATAAAGGTAGCATGAGAGCATTTATAGAGTTCTACTCAAGTGGAGATGAAGTAGTGTGATTAGTATTTAACAAATTGAGCATGTCTCAAAGGTAGGGACAACCAACATAGCAACATGGCAAATGATGTTTTTATGTAAAGTACTCCCCCAAGCTTGAATTTTGCAAAATTCAAGTTCGGATGAATTTAATTCAATGTTGTATGATGATTGGTTGGACATACCTTGTGCTTGTCATTCATCCGATCTTCTTGCTCCAATCCTGGAAAGGTTAGTGACAAGAATACCCGAAGGAATTTTTTTTACAATTATCCTTATATGCTCAATACACAAGTTAATGTTGCAAATAATTAAAAGTTCATGTTATGGTCTGATCAGTGCTTATTTTAGGACACTAAGCTTGTCCTTGGGAAACCATCAATTTATGTCGGCGAAGTGGTTTCCCCTCCAACGCTGACCTATATCAAGATCAACTTAACGAGATCTGCAATATTTATTATAGACATATGTATCGACAACCGCCCTTTTAAAGTTTTTATAAATAGAAAGGATGAGGGGGTTGGAGATCTCGAATGTGGTGATGTTGGAAAAACCAATGGATTGGGAAGATGTTGCATATGAGCATGGAGCAAATGAAGTGGCTATGAAATAAATTCCATGCTCATTAATGCTTGGAGTGAAATCCATATGGTATGGTGAAAATGGTAAGGTGAGTGTGGTAAAAAAGAAAAAGAAAAAGGATACACGGACGACTTGGTTCGAAACTAGCACAGCCACTGTCGACGAAAGCTAGTCGGCAGTCTACCTTGGGGTATACCCACGGTAGTAGTTTATCGGTAGAAGGTGCGCAAACTACGAACTCGATGGTGACGCAAGACACGGACAAGCTTTTTATCCAGGTTCGGCCGCCGAGTTGGCGTAATACCTACGTCCTGCGTTTGGTTGTATTGGATTGTGTTGAGAGAATATGATCTGTCCTAGGGGGGTCCCTTGCCTCTCCTTATATAGTCCGAAGGGCAGGGTTACAGATCTGGAAACTAATCCTAGTCGGTTACAATTGCTATAGATAGTTCGATATCAATCCCTATTCTAACCGACTAGAATCTGGCTTGATCTCCACATCTTGCTTCCTTGCGCGAAACTCCAGGCTGTCGGATCAAGCCTTGAACTCGTCTCGTAATGGGCCAAGCCTCCTGGCCCAAGTCTAGCCGTAAGGGTATAGGGGTCTATCCCCCCACAGCTAGTCCCCGAGCACCATGTATTGTGATGTAACACGCCGTCTTGGGCTTCTTCGATCAGTGAGGCTTGACGTCTTCAATAAGCAGGAAAATCGTCCAAACAGTTGCAACAGTATTTTGACCAACTCAAAAAACAGTTGATCAACATTGACATCGAAGGAGCAGGTTGTTTAAAGAATGCATGGTGCTCTAAATTAAAAAAGATTTCTTTCTTGGTGAAGTGTGCCCACTTTACTTTTCTGAAAAGTATAGTCTTTCAAAAAGCAAGCATATTCACCGCAAGGTGAAGTGTGCCCACTTAGTCCCCGAGCCTGGTAGTAGGTGATGTAGACACGTGGTGCCAGGGTCAAAAGAAAAGTTCTTAAAGAAATTTTGAAACTGAGATGCATCGCCAGATGCATCGTACCGATGTAGTCCCCGAGCTTGCTGGAAGGCGAAGTATGAGCCTTGTAGCAAGGTCTAAAAAGTTGAATTTACCAGTCCATCTGCAATTGAATAGACTAAGCGACCAGTCCCCGAGCATATAACACTCGGTGGTCGGTACAGTCTCCGAATTCTCAAATTGGTGGGCTGGTCGACCAGTCCCCGAGCGTATAGTGCTCGATGGTCGGTACAGTCCCAAAATTCTCAAATTGGTGGGCTGGTCGACCAGTCCCCGAGCGTATAGTGCTCGGTGGTCGGTACAGTCCCAAAACTCTCAAATTGGTGAGCTGGTCGAACAGTCCGCGAGCGTATAGTGCTCGGTGGTCGGCACAGTTCCCGAGCACGGCGTAGGGACCGGTGGACAAGTCCCCGAGCGTGGTTGCGAACGTAAACATGCTTGGTGGTCGGCACAGTCTTCGAGCACAGCATAGAGAGTAGTCGACAAGTCCCCGAGCGTGGTTGGGAACGTAAACATGCTCGGTGGTCGGAGCAGTCCCCGGGCACAGCGTAGGGAATAGTCGACGAGTCTCCAAGCGTAGCTTGTCGACTGGGCCAAACTCCTGAAAAATAAATATAAAGAATTGGTAGTACATGATGTATAAATAACCTTTAGATAAAAAATCAGTACTAAGATAAGTTTTAGATTTTTTGTTATAAAATTAGCACGAGTAGTTAATTCATCCTAGAGCTTGTACCAGCTCTGGTCTAGCCAACAATCAGCATGAGGTGCGGAACCTAGGCACGCGTAGGATTGTCAGCCACGTCAGAGAGCTACTGCCGACCACCCGGAACGCAAAGGGCGGATCTCGTGCACGTGTAGGGAGGAGTCGGAGACAGTACCGGCTCTGGAAAGCTCGTGTAGGAGAAAAAACTAGTCGGCTAAAAAAGTTGTTTTGAAGAATAATAATCTTAAAAATATTATGCCAAAAATAAATAAAATATTAGAATTGTACTTATCTTTGGACGAAAGTCTGGTCGGGAGAGTTGCTTGACTTGTTGTCGTGATGGTGGTCGCGGCTGTCGTAGCACCGTTCTTCGCGGCGATTATTATTGCGACTCGTGGTCAGAGCAAGTAGGCCAAACAACCTGGTCGATAGCCTGAGCAGGTCGGTGTCGTCGATCTGCCTCCCTTTGTAGCAAAGAAGCGGGTGACGCGTTGTCGGCGTGGTCGGAGACGTTGCTGGAGTAGTTGGAGTCGTAGCCAGCGTGGTTGAAGCCGCCGCCGACGTCGATGAAGAAGTGGTTGGTGCAGATCGGGTCTACACCTCCTCCGTGGTCGTGGCGGTGAAGCTGTTGAAGCTGACGGTGAACGTGAGGCCTTCAGGCACGGTCGCGGAAGCTGGGATCATGACCATCTTGTTCGCCGGAAGAGTTGCGCGCACACCCCCTACCTGGCGCGCCACTGTCGACGAAAGCTAGTCGGCAGTCTACCTTGGGGTATACCCACGGTAGTAGTTTATCGGTAGACGGTGCGCAAACTACGAACTCGATGGTGACGCAAGACACGGACAAGCTTTTTATCCAGGTTCGGCCGCCGAGTTGGCGTAATACCTACGTCCTGCGTCTGGTTGTATTGGATTGTGTTGAGAGAATATGATCTGTCCTAGGGGGGTCCCTTGCCTCTCCTTATATAGTCCGAAGGGCAGGGTTACAGATCTAGAAACTAATCCTAGTCGGTTACAATTGCTATAGATAGTTCGATATCAATCCCTATTCTAACCGACTAGAATCTGGCTTGATCTCCACATCTTGCTTCCTTGCGCGAAACTCCAGGCTGTCGGATCAAGCCTTGAACTCGTCTCGTAATGGGCCAAGCCTCCTGGCCCAAGTCTAGCCGTAAGGGTATAGGGGTCTATCCCCCCACAGCCACCGTTCCCCGACAACGGCGCCAGAAAGCTTGTTGGGTATTTTAAACGCAAACAAAAAAATCCACAAGCGCATGGATATCGATGTAGCTTTCACCCGGGAGTATTCCAGAGTATCAATTTTCCACAGGGAACGTGAGTGTATTAATTAAGATCCAAGATCGCCCAAGGATAACTATATAACTATTTTTGGTGGGAAGAGAGGAAGTTTCCTGAGAGTTCTCTAGTTGATCTAAGAATCAAGAATTACTTCAAGATTATCTATTTCGGGACATCAGAACACTAACCACAGAAAGAGATGAGAAGGGGGCTAGGAAGCTCTGACTACGGTCCTACAAACACCGATCCGAACGAGGTGGAATACGTCGACCGTTAGGGCTGTCACTACCCTAGGGCTACCACAACAATCCGCAGGATTGGGTGCAATTCCAGATAATTGCAAGACTAAACACCACGTCTAATCTATTAATTACTACTCTAGCGTTATAAAGACTAGAGCACTTGATGCAAGCGGGAATTCAATAAATAACTTGAATGTAAATAAAAGTAATTAAAGAACTCAGGAATTATGAATTGAAGAACCTCAAGAACGATGAAGAACGAACCAGTTGCTGCAAAAGTATAATGTTGAGGAAGATCCGACATAGCTGGTTCCTCCTCCGCTCTCCTCTTCTCTCTCCCTATTTTCTAGATTACAACTAGAACTAACTAGAACTAGAACTAGATGAACTAGAACTAGAACTAGATGAACTAGAGGGATCCTCTCTACTTGGATGAAGAATTGAAACCCTAGCTTTGATTCTATAGAAGAGGTATGCTCTCCAGGGGCCTTGCTTATATAGTCTTTTCAGATGAATCTGGGCTGTCGGATCAAACCGACATTAATCGCACGGTTTTCCTTGATCCCTTAGGTCGGTGGAGCGTGATACACGAAACGGGTCCGAATTGGACACTATAGGAGGGCGGACGCCCTAGTCCTTAGGCCGGGCGCCCTAGGCCAGGCCCCGTTCGGCCTCCGCTTCGTTCCCGTGGCTTCTGGAGTCTTCTAGATGATAGAAAATTGCGCGGCACGTTAATATCTCTATGTAAACCCGACATGTGGGCCTTTCCTCCGTATTTCCTGATAACCCCCAGTAGAAATAGACAAACACCAAAAGTCGTGGAATTCTGTGAGATAAAACCCTAATTTTGGATGTTGGTTGCATATAGGTCCTTTTCCATGATTAGTTGACGGTTAAATGTGAGCATTAAGGACCGTCAACAGGCGTCGAAATAGGTGGCCAGAGCATCCCCCGAGGCGTCCGCGGCGTCAGCAAGCTTCTGCAGCTCCTCTTGGGCCTCCGCCTCGTCGTCGGGAAGGACATAGCCCTCACTGACCACCGGCAAGTCAATGCCGACATAGTGAGAGCTCACCACCGCTAGGGCTTTCTTCACCCAGCGTGGAGCGCCTCCCTCAGCCTCTCCCTGGCCCGGGAGTACAGAGCCTCGACGTGGCTCTGTAGAGACGACCCCGATGCACTCGCCGCGACCCCGAGTCCCTCGCACGCCAAGGCGACCACGGCCTCCAACGCCGAGTGTTCTACCACCTCGGCGTCAAGGGACTTCTTTAGGGCGTCGGCGGTATAGGCTACCTCGGCCACCTTCTTCTCTAGCTCTGTCAAAAAAGGAAAGGTAAAAACACAACTTTTACCTTCAACTCGCTTCCGGTTCTCCTCTGAGCGCCGTTGCCAGAGGGCCACCTCGCCCTGAGCCCTAGAAAGGTCGGCCTCGGCTTGGTTAAGGGCAAGGTTGAAGGGTCGAGATGGCAGACTAGAGGGGGGTGAATAGTCCTTTCTAAAAAATATTACGCCGGCTAACCGAAACAAATGTGGAATTAAAACTATCGGTCTAGCCAAGACTACACCGCTCTAACTAAGTTCTCTAGCACCTTGAAAAGATCCTAAACAAGCAAGCAAGGTGCTACCTTAGTGAGAGCTCACCTAACCAATTCTAGGTGCAAGGTCACACAAACCTATGCCACTAGTACTTTGCAAACTGGGGAGCTTCTACACAACTAGTAAGCAAAAGCATAAAGCTCCTAAGCTCACTAGCAATGCTCAATAACAAGGCAACCAATGCCAAATTAGAGAGCACAAATTACTTAGCTACACAAACTAAGCAATGTGACTAACAAGGTTACACAAACCAAATTAGTCACGCAAGGGAACTACTTCTAGCTACACAAGCAAGAAGGTAACTAGCAAGCTACACAAGCTAACTAATTACAAGAGCAACTACACAAGCACAAGTATATGAATGTAAGAACAAGCTTGTGTTAGGGACTTGCAAACCAACGGGAAGAACAATGTTGACAAGATGATTTTCTCCCGAGGTTCACTTGGTTGCCACCAAGCTACGTCCCCGTTGAGACAAGCTCCAAGGTTGCCGCCGGTCCTCTTGCTAGTGGTGACACGCAAGTCACACTCTCCCACGTGGAGTGCTTACCACAAGCTCTAGCACTTGACCCGGCCGGACCACTTGTCGCTCTTCACGTCTCGCTCAACTAGAGTTGCTCTTCGCGATCCCCGCGGGGTGAGCACCGTACCCCTCACAATCTCTTCTCCGGAGCACCGCACAATCTCCTTGCGTGCTTCGACGGAGTCACAAGCCACCAAGCCGTCTAGGAGGTGGCAACCTCCAAGAGTAACAAGCACCACCGGCTTGCAACACGAACACCTAGTGCCACTCGATCCAATCTCTCAATGCAATGCACTAGAATCGCTCACTCACACAATCGGATGTTCACTATCAAGCATATGTGAGTTAGAGGCTTTACTAGCACTCCCCAAGCATGGACACTAAGTCCCAAGGGTGCTCAGCACCGGCCAAGGCCGGCCACCACTTCTATTTATAGCCCCAAGGGCTAAACTAGCCGTTGCCCCTTCACTGGGCAAAACACATGGGCACCGAACGCTCACAGGGAGCCACCGGACGCTCCACACCTAGCGTCCGGTGCTCAGCTGACCGCCACGTGTCACTAGCCGTTTGAAGTCGACCGTTGCCGCCAACGGCTACTGCGCACGTGCGCCTGCACAGCACCACCGGACGCTCAACTAGTCCACACCGGACGCGTCCGGTGCACACCGGACTCGTGTGCAGAGAGCTCCGTAAACTTGCACGGTCACCGGACGCAAGCCACCGGACGCACCCTGAGCGTCCGGTGCTCACCGGACTCATGCGCAGAGAGGGTCGCCAAACCGCCCGCACACCGGACGCTGAGCACCGGACTCTCTGCGGTGCGTCCGGTGCACTCTGCTGCACCCGACAGCACACCGGACGCTAAAGGCCAGCGTCCGGTGCCTCCACGCAGAGCGTCCGATGAGTGTTTCCTACTGAGAAACACTCCCACGACTTCTCCAAATTTCCCACCGGCGCAATAGAAACCCATCCTCTCTCAAACCTTCAAACTCCACCTCCTTCTCAAAGTGTGCCAACACCACAATGTGTAAACCAGCAAGTGCACAGTGTTAGTATTTTCACAAACATTTTCCTAAAGGAGTTAGCCTCTCAAACTTGCCACGCCACTTGATCCTAACATGTATGCAAAGTTAGATCGCTCAAGTGGCACTAGATGACCGATATGCAAACAAGTTTGCCCCTCTTGATAGTACGGCCATCTATCCTAAATCCGGTCATAAACTTCTCTACACACCTATGACCAGTGAAATGGAAATGCCCTAGGTTATACCTTTGCCTTGCGCTTTCCATTGCATCTCATCCAATGTTGATGCAACACATGCACCAACCAATCACCAAATGATATGATCCACTTCATATCATCATGTGACCATATTGGTTCATCGATCTTGACCTCACTTGCTCTTCACCGTTGCCTCGGTCCATCGGCGCCAAGTCTTGCTCAAGCTTCACCGTCACATGCGGTCCCTCGCTTCAAAGCCTCCGACTTGCCCTTCACTCTTGCAACCGGTCCATCGAGCCAAGCCTCATCTTGATCTTTTCCACCTTGGTCACAAGACTCCATGTCATGTCTCATATGCAATGAGCTCCTCCATCATATCATCACCTGTGGACTAATCTCCTGTGTATCTCACATAAACACTATTAGTCCACCTAAGTTGTCATTCAATTACCAAAACCAAACAAGGACCTTTCAATCTCCCCCTTTTTGGTAATTGATGACAACTCTACAAAGATATGGAAATTATGTTTTTTCAAGCTAGCACTTCACACAAGTGTAAATTGCTAACTTGGTTTGGATTTTATGCTACTTATCCAACATTTAAGCTCTATGTCAAGATTTGGATAAGCACCACAAAACCCTACTAAGTGCTAAGGTGTATAGAATAAACCTTTGTAGCTCGATACCAAATTCGATAGCATTTGAAGCATTCAATGTACACCATCCTTAGCACCATGTGTAGCTAGACAACAAAAACACTAGAAACCCCGTGAGATCAACATTAAAAGCAAGGGTCTAGTCTTTACTTGAAGAACACAAGTCTAGCTACCAACCTATGCATGCTAGTTATCATTTCATCAATCAAGTTCTATAACTAGCATACACCACACATGCATACATATTGAATTTAAAACTTATGCAATGCAAGCAAGCACATGAGTATGCACATATCAAATGCAAACAATCAATGTTCATGAGCTTGCTCCCCCTACTTGTGTGCTTCTCTTTTGTCCAAGGGTACAATCCTACGACGAAAACAGCTACAAGACGTTTCAAGAAGACGCGTTGGACCAACTGGACGAGGCTAGAGATGTAGCCCTCCTACATTCAGCCAAGTACCAGCAAGCCCTCCGATGCTACCATGCTCGACGAATCTGAGGCTGAGCCTTTCAAGTTGGCGACTTGGTGCTGAGGCTCAGGCAAAGCAACAAGGGCCGTCACAAGCTCACACCTCCCTAGGAAGGACCCTTCGTCATCGCCGAGGTCCTCCGACCCGGCACATACAAGCTCGCCAACGAAGCAGGAGAAGTCTTCAACAACGCATAGAACATAGAGCAGCTACATCGCTTCTACCCTTAAAAAATCTGTAAAGAAATTCATTTGTTCTTTACCTCGGAGAAATAATGAGAATTTGAATCATATGACCGTTTCTTTTAAGAGAGAGAGCCTAGGCTCTGCCCTGCAGAATCCGAGCCTCCCTCGGGGGCTACATGGGGGAACCCCCTATGATAACTCCAAAATTTTTCGCACAAGTTAAAGCACCCCGACCCAAGGTCTTCCCTTCATTTCCTAAAAGAATCTAAAAAGCCGCAGATTCATCACCCAAATCATAAGAAGATGTGAGCCTGAGGGAAGATCCACGCCCACGGGCTAAGACACCCTCTACTCGCCCTCTGGGATCAGGAGACGAATCTATCCGGATTTCTAGATCACTAAGGAAAAGAAAGAGACTCAGGCTCAGGACGCTCTAACTAATACAGACCCTAAGTGGCTTGCCCGACCCCGCGCTGCTGAGGTTGGGTCGGCACAGGGACAAGATAACAAAAAACATAAGGAATTCCTAAAAAGAACATTCATATTAAACATCAAGTTTCATAAAAGACAAGGCCCATTGGCCTCTGATGTTCATAAACAAAAAACTAACTAAGATACAAGGGCTTCACTGCCCTGACTGCCCAGGTCCCTGCACACCGAAGGGGGGAAGCTCCACTTCGGCGTTGTTGGGTATTTTAAACGCAAACAGAAAAATCCCCAAGCGTACGGATACCGATGTAGCTTTCACCCGAGAGTATTCCAGAGTATCGATTTTCCACAGGGAACGTGAGTGTACTAATTAAGCTTCTCGGGTATTTTAAACGCAAACAGAAAAATCTGCAAGCACACGGATACCGATGTAGCTTTCACCCGGGAGTATTCTAGAGTATCGATTTTCCACAGGGAATGTGAGTGTACTAATTAAGATCAAAGATCGCCCAAGGATAACTATATAACTATTTTTGGTGGGAAGAGAGGAAGTTTCCTGAAAGTTCTCTAGTTGATCTAAGAATCAACAATTACTTCAAAATTATCTATTTCGGGACATCAGAACACTAACCACAGAAAGAGATGAGAAGGGGGCTAGGAAGCTCTGACTACGGTCCTACAAACACCGATCCGAACGAGGTGGAATACATCGACCGTTAGGGCTGTCACTACCCTAGGGCTACCACAGCAATCCGCAGGATTGGGTGCAATTCCAGGTAATTGCAAGACTAAACACCACGTCTAATCTATTAATTACTACTCTAGCGTTATAAAGACTAGAGCACTTGATGCAAGCGGGAATCCAATAAATAACTTGAATGTAAATAAAAGTAATCAAAGAACTCAAGAATTATGAATTGAAGAACCTCAAGAATGATGAAGAACGAACCAGTTGCTGCAAAAGTATAATGTTGAGGAAGATCCGACAGAGCCGGTTCCTCCTCCGCTCTCCTCTTCTCTCTCCCTATTTTCTAGATTACAACTAGAACTAACTAGAACTAGAACTAGAACTAGATGAACTAGAACTAGATGAACTAGAACTAGAACTAGATGAACTAGAGGGATCCTTTCTACTTAGATGAAGAATTGAAACCCTAGCTTTGATTCTGTAGAAGAGGTATGCTCTCCAGGGGCCAGGGGGCTTGCTTATATAGTCTTTTCACATGAATCTACCGTCGGATCAAACCAACATTAATCGCACGGTTTTCCTTGATCCCTTAGGTCGGTGGAGCGTGATCCGCGAAACGGGTCCGAATTGGACACTATAGGACGGCGGGCGCCCTGGTCCTTAGGGCGGGCGCCCTAGGCCAGGCCCCGTTTGGCCTCCGCTTCGTTCCTGTGGCTTCTGGAGTCTTCTAGATGATAGAAAATTGCGCGGCACGTTAATATCTCTATGTAAACCCGACATGTGGGCCTTTCCTCCGTATTTTGTGATAACCCCCTGTAGAAATAGACAAACACCAAAACTCGTGGAATTCTGTCAGATAAAACCCTAATTTTAGATGTTGGTTGCATATAGGTCCATTTCCATGATTAGTTGACGGTTAAATGTGAGCATTAAGGACCGTCAACAAGCTCCCCCAAGCTTAACCTTTGCTCATCCCTGAGCAAAGATGGACTCAAGAGTTTCTGCAGTGGTTTCATGCCTTAAAGATACACATGCGTTCAAACAAGATCTCATCTCTGGGTTAGGGTAAACTGTTGAGATTTAAACTTACTCATTTTACCTTCCACCAAGGGGCTTGCAACCGTCACTTGTATCTTGAGCAGTTAAAAGATAGAACAGTCAAGTCAAGCACCATGTCTCTTGTTCTTCGATTAACTATAGCTCTGGAGTTTTTGTAGATTTTCAAATAAAACTCAGAGATTCCTTGTATGACTCTCTCAGATCTCTCTTTTGTGGTATTTCTGGTTCCTTACCAAGGCAGTAATGGTATATGCCTTCTCTCAAAGTATGTGGTATTTTTGGTATGAGGCATAGTGGCATTGCCTTCTCTCTCACCCTACTCTAATAAGGTTTTGATATCTCGAGCTCATATGTGGAAGGCAGCTAATACATACTTACAAGACATTTATTGCATAGTCAAACCATGGTTCCAGAAGAAAAACAAGTCAATAAGTCAAATCAAGATGTGCATGTGTGGCGAATGAATGGTGTATTGTTGATGCAAAAACAGATCTGCAAACACAAAGGGCTAATACCTGATTCAAACGTTAAGGCGTGCCAACCGATTTGACCTTACTATCGGCAAAGGTGATAACTCGAATACTTTGGTCCCGACAACAGCGACGCGCCCAGATGTCACGGCCAAGAGGTATTCACGCGGAACTTGAGAATACGCCGAGCTTAAGTCGACGAACTCCTAAGAACTCGTAGTAAAAGGAAAATATGACGAAGTCGTTGAAAAAGTAGATGCTGAAATATGAGTAAAAACTTGTGTTTGATTGATTGATAGACTCCTCATTACAAGGCCCTAGGGTCTACATTTATACCCTGCTCAAAAGAACTACAATCAGACACGACTAGGACTCGAATCCCTAGATTAAACAGAATCCGTATACAAAATGAATTTAAACAACTAAGGAAAACGTAAAACTATCCCTTTGTAACCAACCAGGACACCGCCACGGGTCAATCGACAACTCCCGTGGAGCCATCGGCAATCTTCCTGCCATTGCCATCGGCAAACCTTGATACTGGTCATCGGTTAGGGACGCACCACCACTCCTGGACTTAGTCATACTCAATCGTCCTTTCATCGGCAACCTTCCTCATCGGCAACTCTTCTGCAGTCTAGTTACCGTTGCTCCACCTGCCGATCTGTACTCTACTGGTCTCCCATGCACGTGCCCAAAAATGGTGTCAACACATGCCCCCCAGTTTCAGAGTATGAAATCCTTAATGCTCCAAAATTCTCTGCAATAATGACGCCTTTTCGTAGTTAACTCTCTCAATTTTGGCAACCGACCATTAAATCCGAACAACCTTGGCCCGATTCTTTCGCAGACTCCTAGAATTTCTCAACCTCCCAAACCGGATAGCGGACATCCCCACTTTATTCGTCCATCGGCAATATGACCGTTAGAACGATCTGTCGATGGACCGACTAGGAAATCTCGCATAGTGACATATCTCCAAAATTATGACCGCTTGCTATCAAATCACCTGCACAATCCCTTGATTACCGTGCGAACAGTTACCATATCCACCTGAACACCCTCGTATTTCACGGATGCGGCAAAGAGATAAGTCAGATTTGCCCCAGCCCGTTTTGTCCTATAAATACTCCCTTCTCGGGTACTCCTTCCTCATCCTGTCATTCTACAACCCAGAATCCTCTTCCTTGGCGGCGGCACCATTCGAGGACTCCAAGAACTCTAGCAAGAATCTCCTTCAGCAACTCCCAAGTCTTCGTTCCTCTCCCCTGCAAGGAGATGGCCATCAACTTCGTTGTCCCGGAGGTCAGCGCACTGTGCTTTCCTGTATTTTTACTGCACTCCTGTTCATCCGCAGTTCATTTTACTGAACATTCCTCTCCTTTTTCTTTTGTTCTTCTTTTTATCCTTAAAAACTTCTAGGATTTGTCCAATAAAATTGTCATCCCTACCGATCAGCCACACCTCCAATGTCTCGGCCCACTAGGGAACCCAGATCCTACCGATCTGATCAACGCAGAGACAAACAGAATCCCCTTTAGGGCCGAGAATTTTTCTCTAGATCTGTGGAAAGATACCTTCCGTTCCTGGCCCAGTCCTACCAAGGGATGGAAGGATTAGTTCCGATATGCATAGGAATGAATCACTGCTGATTGTTGTATCATATTTCTGGTCAGACACACTTAACGCTTTTGTTTTCGGCCATGGCCCTGCTTCTCCCACTCTTACCGATGTGCTTATGCTCACCAGCCTAGATGTATCCACTGCCAATAGTAGTCACATATTTGACACCACACCTAGCGCTAAGGTGGAAACCCGCTCTATCGGTGGCTGGTCTGGGTACATTCAGAAGTACCTTAGAACAGGGCCTGTTAACATAAAGGAGCAAACCACCTTTCTAAACATGTGGCTGGATAAATTTGTATTCTACGGTCGATCGGCAGGACCAACCTCTATCTACCTATCGGCAGCAGAGAGATTAGCTAATGGTGGCCGATTTCCCCTTGGCCGATACCTGCTCGGCTCTGCTTATCACCTCCTCCATCAGGTAGCCCAGAGATTACTGCTTGGTCAACCCATCGGCAACTTAGGGGGTCCCTGGTGGTTCATCAATATGTGGCTTAGCCTCCACATGCACAAGCGTCTTGAGTTCGACCTTTTTGCACAACGCTTCCCTAGGGATATAGCCGAGGATTATGAACTGGATGAAGAGGAATCGGCAACTCGTCCTCCTCTAAATTTTGGTGAGGCTGCTATAGTTTTGCCTGGCACAGGTGGTAACGCAGACCAGGTTAGCCGATTCTTTCAATCTCTGTATGAGGGACCAGAGAACAACGAGCATGGATGCCTTATGAAGACTCAGACACCAGATTTCCTTTGGTCTTCCATCCCTTCAACGATGCTCTCAATAAGGATCATGATGTAATGATGGCACTTATCACTCCAAGGGCTATACCAGTAAACTTCTTTGGCAGTGGGAAGGCCTCCAACCAGACCTATGAATTCTACAACCCATCGGCACTAGCCCGTCAACTGGCTTTCGGTCAGTTACCGATTGCACTCTGTTATGCCGATTTGATAAAACCCAGGGAAACCATCACTAGTCTTCTTGAGTGGACCAGAATAGCTCAACTGCCACCAAACGCTGATACAGATGCCGATTTATCAAATTGGATCCCAGCCCTCTTCATTACTCAGGCATACAAACAATGGTGGGAAGAATGGAAAGAGCACCTGTTCTGCAGATCGGCTCTTACGTACCGTGGCATGATTGACCCTCAATACAAGGTCCCTGACAACACTGTAAGTATTCTTAATCCGATGTTTCAATTTCTTCATTGTCTCTTTCAATCGGTAACCTCCTTTCCTTATCCCATACAGGTTGATGATACACCACCATCGGTCAGCAGGAGTGGCAAGCCGATTAAGCTCCTTCCATCGGGCCTGATCTCCTCAATCGGCAATAATTGTCCCACCTTGGCTGCTATAATGCATCGAGGTGTGCGTCTCAAGAAGGTCACCACCAGGCGAATGAAGACATCCCCATCGGTAGCCGCCACTGCTTTAGCACAAGCCTTCAAGGTAAAGTTCTTAATTCTTCAACTTATACCGATTCCATTCTTATATCTCGTTATACCTATACTCACAAAACTTTTCACTGTTGTATCAGCATACTGGCACATCGGTAAAGATCAGAAGTACGACTGCCGATGCCCCCCAGTCCAGCCAGCCAAAGAGAAATGGCCCCAAGAGTACCGGAACCCGAGCGAAGCGCCAAAGAACAGCAACACCTCCCCCTCCTCCGAGGTCATCGATCCCGGTGGAATCTTCTCCCTCTTCTCTAGAAGTCCAGATACAACAAGCATCATCTCCTCAACCACATGAAGAACCCCAAGTGGAAGAACCCCAGCCAGAAGTACCTCAGCTAGAAGAAATACCAGTCATCGTACACGAGCAGACTACCGATCCAGCAGGCTCAATCATAGCATCGGTAGTTTCCTCAATCCGGACAAGTACTGCATCACCTCAAGGTAACATACTCTTATGCAAGTACTGCCGATGAACCCACTTTTATTTCGTATTTACCTCTGCTAATCTTTCAGCCGGCATAGCTTCATCGGCAATTCCAACCGATCAACCTGGTATAATCTCATCGGCAATTCCAACTGATCAGCCTGTAGCTCCATCGGCCTCAACTAGCCAGAGGCGAGAGATAGCTCTAAAGCAGGTAAGTTACCCGATCTTCATTTTATTATTATCAACACTTGACCTCCAAAAATAACTTATTTTATTTTATTTCTCAGGAACAGGACTCTCCTGATAGCTTGTTCTCCTTTGCCATCGACATCTCTGAGGATGAAGGCGAGGAGACAAGTTCTTCTCGAGCAGTTGAAATCACATCGGCAGAAATTAGGGCAAAGTTAGAAGAACTATCTGCCCTCCTTCATCAAGACATGGCCCAACTGGTCGATGACTCCGACCCGGCCAAGGCCTTGTTCAAAACCCTCAGAGGCCAAATCCCCGCCGATGCCAAAGAGATCCTTTTATAAGCTGCACACCTAGAGAGTCGCCAGCTGCAGTATCAAAAGTCTGCCCAGCGTCTTGCCGACAGTGCTGCTCACGCTCAGCTTTCTGAAGAGATGATGAAAGTAAAGCTCCTTGCCAATGAGAAGCACAAGAGTATCGACATTCTGACATCTTCAGGAGATGCAAAAGTTTTCTGATCTATCGGCGAGAAGGGAAGCCCTGTTGGCAGAACTCAAACAGGTAGAAGAAGCCTTGTCCCAGGCCCAACAAGAAGAAAATCAGCTGCCCGAAACGATCAAGCTCCTTGAACAAGAGCTAAATGTCCAAGCCCGTAAAGCATTGCAGATGAAGAAGAAGCTGAAGCCAGTGGAAGGTTCCGCCGATGATGACATGAAGGAAATAGAAGAAGCCAACCAGATCCGTCTGCGCGCCATATCGACGATCCAGGCGCTGTTGAACCTGTGAATTCTTCATCGGCAGCATTCTTTGCTTCTTTCATCTAATCATTTTGGTCTAGCCGATAGGACTGTTATCGGCACTCTTAAAAGATTAAGTTCGGTTGCAGATACAGTTTAATCCAGCCGATAGGAATGTTATCGGCACTTAAACTTTCATGCATCGACCCATATGCTCGGGTAATACTTCTTTAAATATTTGCCATTTAATGCCCTGGGAAATTCAACTCCTTCGAGAGCTGATCGATTTATCCGATAGGGACCTTCCCAATTAAGAGACCACTTCCCAAACTTTGAACTTTTAGTCCCGATCGGTAAGATTAGTTTCTATACTAAGTCTCCATTGGCAAACTCCTTAGCCTTTACCCTCTTATCATACCATCTAGCAACTCTCTTCTTATTCTCTTCTATACTTATCAAAGCCCTTAGCCGATGCTCTGCTAGATCATCCAACTCGTCTGTCATCAAAGTAGCATAATCATCGGCAGCCAATTGATCTTGAAAAGATAATCGTCTAGATCCAGTCTTAATTTCCCAAGGTAACACTGCATCATGCCCATACACCAACTGATAAGGTGAAACTTTGGTCGACCCATGACAAGCCATCCGATATGACGTATGCCACCTCCTAGGATTTTCTTCAATCTTCCATTTAATAAGCTTGATAATTCCTTTGTTAGATGCCTCGGCCTGCCCATTAGCTTGAGCATAATAAGGAGAAGAATTTAATACTTTAATTCCCATACCGATTGCAAATTCATCAAACTCCCCTGATGTAAACATAGTACCCTGATCGGTAGTAACTGTTTGAGGAATTCCAAATCGGTAAATAATATGTTCTTTCACGTAATCAATCATATTGGCCGATGTAACTTTCTTCAAGGGAATAGCTTCAACCCACTTAGTAAAATAATCGGTGGCAACCAAGATGAATTTATGTCCTTTGCTGGATGGTGGATAAATCTGGCCGATCAGATCAATAGCCCATCCTCGGAACGGCCAAGGTTTGATGATAGGATTCATGGCCGATGCGGGTGCTCTTTGAACATTGCCAAATTTCTGACATCCTTGACATCCCTTGAAATATTTAAAGCAATCTTCAAGTATAGTCGGCCAAAAATACACATTCCTCCTAATCATCCACTTCATCTTAAAAGCCGACTGATGTGCTCCACATACCCCTTCATGGATTTCTCCCATCAAATTCTTAGCCTCATCATCACCTAAACACCTGAGAAGAATCCCATCAACAGTTCGATAGTATAATTCATCTTCGAGGAGCACATATTTGGTAGCTTGAAACCGAACACGTCTTTCAACCTTTTTGGACGGATCCTCTAAATAATCAATGATTTCTTTCCTCCAATCATCGGCACTGATTGCTGGTATTGCGTTTAACATGGGCTGATATCCTCAGGCATGCTGAGCTAACCGATTAGCCTCTTCATTATGCAACCGAGGAAATCCTTGAACTCCCTTAACAATTGCATACTCCTTTCGTAATACGTTATTAATACCTCACTTCGGCATTCATAACTTTCAGCCAATTGATTTATAACTAGCATAGAATCCCCGAAGACCTCAACAGCATCAGCATGAACTTCCCTTAACAATTCCAAGCCCTTTATCAAAGCTTGATACTCAGCTTGATTATTTGTTGACGTGGCAACAATCGGCAAAGAGAACTCATACCTCCTTCCTCGAGGGGAAATTAGCACTATACCGATTCCTGCCCCCCGATCACATGTGGATCCATCAAAGAAGAGCGTCCAAGGTACAATTTCCAAAGTCTCCACTATACCACAATGTTGAGTCACAAAATCGGCCATGATCTGTCCCTTAACCGCTATAGCCGATTCATAACGCAGATCAAATTCCGACAGTGCCAAAATCCACTTACCGATTCTACCACTCATGATCGGCATAGATAACATGTATCGGACCACATCATCCTTACAAACAACAGTGCATTCGGCCGATAGCAAATAATGTCTTAACTTAATACAAGAGAAATACAAACATAAGCATAATTTCTCAATAGCCGAATACCTGGTCTCAGCATCAATCAATCTCCTGCTTAAATAATAAATCACCCGTTCCTTCCCTTCAAATTCTTGAATCAAAGCCGAACCGATGACCATACCATCGGTAGATAAATACAATCTGAAGGGCTTTCCTTGCTGAGGTGGAATCAGAACTGGAGGACTTACCAAATAATTCTTGATTTCATCCAAGGCCAACTGTTGTTCTTTCCCCCATATGAATTCTTGATCGGCTTTCAATTTAAGCAAAGGACTAAAAGCACGAATCTTACCAGACAAATTAGATATAAACCTTCTGATAAAATTTACCTTGCCGATCAAGGACTAGAGCTCAGTTTTGTTGGTAGGAGCAATTATTTTGTTGATAGCATCAATGGATCTTCTGCCAATCTCAATCCCTCTTTGATGTACCATGAAACCAAGGAATTGCCCTGCCGATACACCAAATGCACACTCATTGGGATTCATCTTTAAACCATGCTTCCTCGTGCATTCCAATACCTTTCGCAAATCGGCAAGATGTCTTGCAAAATCTCCAGACTTGACCACCACATCATCAATATAAATTTCCACCAACTTACCGATAAACTCATGAAAGATTAAATTCATGGCCCTTTGATAAGTAGCACCAGCATTTTTCAAGCCAAAGGTCATGACTATCCACTCAAACAGCCCAACATGACCAGGACATCTAAATGCAGTCTTTGGAATATCCTCTTCAGCCATGAAAATTTGATTGTATCCTGCATTGCCATCCATAAAGCTGATAATTCGATGCCCAGCCGCAGCATCAACTAGCAGATCGGCAACTGGCATTGGGTAGCCATCCATCGGTGTAGCTTTATTGAGATTCCTGAAATCAATGCAAACCCGAAGCTTCCCATTTTTCTTGTAGACCGAAACAACATTGGAAATCCACTCGGCATACCGACACTGTCGAATAAATTTGGCTTCGATCAGTTTAGTTATTTTGGCCTTGATGTCAGGAAGAATATTAGGATTACATCGGCGAGCTGGCTGTTGATGTGGCCGAAATCCAGACTTAATGGGTAACCGATGTTCAACGATTGATCGGTCTAAACCAGGCATCTCAGTATAATCCCAAGCAAAGCAATCTTTATATTCCTTTAACAAATCGGTTAACTGCTGCTTACACTCAGAATTCAACTTAGCACTAATAAAAGTAGGCCTAGGTTTATCACCACTACCTATATCTACTTCTTCTAAATCATCGGCTGATGTGAATCCCTGGCCTAATTTTCCATCATCGGCGAACCTATCCATTAAAACTCCTCATCAGAACCGACTGCTTGGATCGGTGGAATTTCATAATCGGCAACTTTGAGGAAATCTTTCTCCCAAATCTCTCCAGAGATACACCTAGTTCTTTCATAGGTATCTGCCTCTACCGATGCAATGACATAAGAAGAGTCTCCCGGGACAATTTCAATCTTGTCACCTACCCACTGAACCAAGCATTGGTGCATTGTAGACGGGATGCAACAATTAGCATGAATCCAATCTCTCCCTAGCAGCAGATTATAGGATCCTTTTCCACTAATCACAAAGAAAGTTGTCGGCAAGGTTTTGCTACCGAGGTCAACTCAACACAAATGGCTCCCTTAACTGGAGATACGTTTCCCTCGAAGTCCTTTAGCATCATATCGGTCTTGGTTAAATCTTGATCTCCTCTTCCAAGCTTCCGATACATTGCATATGGCATAATGTTGATAGCAGCCCACCATCAATCAATATCTTGGTCATCGGCTGACCATCAACTCTTCCCTTGACAAACAGGGCTTTAAGATGTTGCCTTTCATTATCGGCAGGCTTTTCGAAGATAGCCGTCATCGGATCCAGAGCCAACTGAGCTATCTGGTTGGAAAACTCCAACTCCTCATCATCGCTGGACGGCGCGAGGAACTCTATCGGCACCATAAATACCATGTTAACATCTGCCGATGGTCCTTTCCCTTTAGAATCTGATTGTTGCTGGTCCCCAGATTGACCAGAGTTCTTGCCCTTGTTTAGCTCTTCTCGTCTTTCGCGCTGCAATCTCCTTTTCTGAGTTTTAGTCAACCCCTCTAGACACCATGGGGGAAGTGGTGACTGCCTTGCCGATGGACGACGATGTTCCCATGACTCCATCCAATAAGTGTTAGCATCCCTGCAAAATATGAACTCATCGGGAACTCGTGCATTAGCCATCTCCTCAAGCCATTCCTGGTTCCTGGGAAAATATTCGACACGACCACCAAGCCTATCGTGCACACTGAGTCTGCCTCCCAGTCGATCATGAACGCACGCTCTCCCCCTAATCGACCCATTGAATCGCCGATTATCATCGTGATAGCGTCGATCGGATCTGTCATGTCGATCATAACCGTTACATTCAGGGCAATCTCCAACAGTGGGCAACATGATGTTCTGCTCCCAGCAATGGATAAAGAACGGGCAGTTCCAGTGATCTCTGTGCCGATTCCACTCTTGACGGCGTCTTTCTTCTTCCCAATGATAGTCCTCTTGCTGGCGCCGATACCGATCTTCTCGTTGCTGCCAAGTCTCCCGAGGCCTTCTATGGGTAATCACAATACCAGATCGGGGAAGCCTTCCTGAGCAATTTCCTTCCTGGATTAAACCTTTTCCCTTAGCATCGGCGGCAGTAATTTGATGCTGAGGATCCACTGATGCATTTCTTTCAGCTGTTTCCGATGTCAACACCTTGGTTTTCCCCTTAGCATCCAACATGTTTGTCGAAAAAGGGTGTTGATCAATCTTCATTGTCTTCTGGGCTTTGGAACTATCAAATTTAATTCTCCCAGATTCTATAGCCGATTGCAGCTGTTGTCTAAAAACTTTGCACTCATTGGTGCTGTGAGAAGTTGCATTGTGCCACTTGCAATATTTCATCTTCTTCAAATCCTCAGCCAATGGGATCACATGATTGGCCCTTCCTGAAGTAGAAAGTCAAATATCCTATCGGCTTTAGTGATATCAAATGCGAACTTTTCTGGCTCCTTGTGCCCAAAAGGGCAAGACATCGGCTTCTTATTTTTTACCCACTCTGCCAAGCCGATGACCGGCTCCTCATCAGAATCCGAGCTTGTTGCTTCATCAACAAATGACACTTTTTTGTTCCATGCTCTCTTGGGCTCAAAAGGCCTGATATCTTGATTAGAAATTCTCTACACCAAATGACTTAAGCTTTCGAACTCTTGAGATGCATACTTGTCTCTGATGTGTGGCAACAAACCCTAGAAAGCCAAATCGGCTAACTGCCGATCGTCCAGAACCAGACTATAGCATTTGTTCTTGACCTCCCACATTCTCTGCACAAAGCTCTCAACCGATTCATCATTGCGTTGCTTCAATTTGACCAAATCGGTGATTTTCTTCTCATGGACTCCATAAAAGAAGTATTTGTGGAACTGCTTTTCTAGATCGGCCCAAGTAATCACTGAGTTGGGAGGTAATGATATAAACCAAGTGAAAGCCGATCCAGACAATGATGACGTGAACAAGCGGACCCTTAACTCGTCCCTGTTAGCAGCTTCCCCACATTGGATGATGAACCTATTGACATGTTCCATGGTTGACGTATCATCCTATCGAGAAAATTTAGTGAAATCTGGCACCTTGTACCGATTTGGAAGTGGAATCAAATCGTATGCAGGAGGATACGGTGTCCGATAAGAGTAAGTGTTGACTTTGGGTTTTATCCCAAATTGGTCTCTCATTAATTCAGCTATCTTATCGGCCCAAAAAGCATCGACATCTTGCCGATGGGGTGGTTGTAGATCTGGCGCCTGCTGATACACTTCCACGTGTCGCTGAGGCGCACGATCTGCATGGAACATGGGATTGATTGTCTGACCACCAAATTGTTGACCAAGATTCATCGGCTGGTTAGGCAACCCTTGATTCTGGAATCCGGGGTAGACCTGGCCTTGCTGAAACCCTGAAGCCTGATGATTCTGTTGAGGCATCTGTGGAAAGACCAACTGTCCTGTCCATCCAGTGTTGGCATTCATCGGCATGAACCCGCAACGATGGCTGAGGATTGGGCATCATCATTGAATTGTCGAACCCTGGTTGTGTCATAAACCTCTGCTGCGTCGGGATCGAATCTGCCGATGCGTTAGGCATCTGGAACGTTGGAGTTGGAGAATTCCCAGTGTAAGGCCTTCCAATAGTAGTTGTAGTATACTGGGAACTCTGATTCATCGGCATATTTGGAGGTGCCGATGCCATGGGAACCTTGCCTCTCACATCAGCCGTCTGAGATATGCCAGGTGTCTTCAACGTCAACTCTGGAGGCATACCATAACCCCACCAGTTAGGAGGAGGGACCGATCCCGACATTGTCGATGCCAATAGATCTGTAGCAAGCTTGATCTGCCCATCTGAAGTCGATGGATTGGTCGTCATCGGCATAGATTGCGCGTTAGTGACTCCTAGCGTGCTTGGAGGAACAGTGGTTTCTGTGCCCGCAGCGGCCGCTGCAGCCGATGGAGCTGTGACCACCGGTGATCCTGGCTGATGATGAGAAGGGCCCACATATTTTGGTGGCAACTGTCCTTCTTTGAAAGTTCTAACCACGGCATTGAAAACCGTATTGGACAGCACACCAGCTTGATTGATCAAGGCACGGTTAACCGCACCATCAACCATGTCTTGAAGTTTACCAGGATTAGCGTCAAAGTTAACCTGCCGAGGTGCCGGCAATGCTTCTTTCTAGATCACCTCGCCACTCCTGTTGATGCTGAAAGACTTCAAACATTGCTACTTGTAGTCCTCCATGGCTTTTGCAATAGCTTGCTTCTGCTCATCCTTGAGGCTGGCTTCCGTCACGGCGATGACATTCTCCAAGTCGAACTCGGTAGTTGACATGCTGATCTTGATCTTGAATAGTGTCCCACCGGGCGTGCCAAAAGATGTGTTGATGCAAAAACGGATCTGC
The DNA here is from genome assembly GCF_000003195.3 of Sorghum bicolor. Lineage (NCBI taxonomy): Eukaryota > Viridiplantae > Streptophyta > Magnoliopsida > Poales > Poaceae > Sorghum > Sorghum bicolor. Next base: position 45,206,754 of record NC_012878.2, read on the forward strand.
AAACACAAAGGGCTAATACCCGATTCAAACGTTAAGGCGTGCCAGCCGATTTGACCTTACTATCGGCAAAGGTGATAACTCGAATACTTTGGTCCCAACAACAGCGATGCGCCCAGATGTCACGACCAAGAGGTATTCATGCGGAACTTGAGAATACGCCAAGCTTAAGTCGATGAACTCCTAAGAACTCGTAGTAAAAGGAAAATATGACAAAGTCGTCGAAAAAGTAGATGCTGGAATATGAGTAAAAACTTGTGTTTGATTGATTGATAGACTCCTCATTACAAGGCCCTAGGGTCTACATTTATACCCTGCTCAAAAGAACTACAATCAGACACGAATAGGACTTGAATCCCTAAATTAAACAGAATCCGTATACAAAACGAATTTAAATAACTAAGGAAAACGTAAAACTATCCCTTTGTAACCAACCAGGACACCGCCACGGGTCAATCGGCAACTCCCGCGGAGCCATCGGCAATCTTCCTGCCATCGCCATCGGCAAACCTTGATACTGGTCATCGGTTAGGGACGCACCACCACTCCTAGACTTAGTCATACTCAATCGTCCTTTCATCGGCAACCTTCCTCATCGGCAACTCTTCTGCAGTCTAGTTACCGTTGCTCCACCTGCCGATCTGTACTCTACTGGTCTCCCGTGCACGTGCCCAAAAACGGTGTCAACATGTATGTTGATGATGGTGATAACAATGGTGAAAGTCTAATTCTACTTGTGCTCTTTTGAGGGGATACATACCTTTCTTGCTCTTTTGAAACTTTTTGAGGAGAATGAGATGCTCTATATTTTCTTTTTATTTTCTCTCAAGTGGGTATCTTGTACCCCTAATTCTACTGTCGGACACTTGTCCATTTTTACCTCTCGTCTCACTTTTTCTTTCTTTCGAGGTTCCGGGCACTTGCCCCTTTTTATTTCCTCGTATTTCTTTTTTTTATTAGAGCACTCATCTCCTGAAATAATATAGCAAGTGGTAGTAACCAAGATAACTTGAGCATTTATTTCACAGGGGAAAAAAGAAATAGGAGAATGTTTTTGGCTATTCTCTCTCGGATTAGGAGTGGAATATTTTTGAGTGGTTCTGGAGATGGAAATGGGTGGATATATGTGGATGCGTACTTCCGGAGTAGAAGCAGCATGTGTAGTGAACGTGCAAGTGAATCATGATTTTAACCACAAGACAAGTTCCTAAGGGTCTACACAGCTTGACCACACTCAATGCTCATAAGCAGTAAAAAGTAGATGTGTGGCTCAAAGTCTAGCAAGCATGTATATATATGGCTGTGGTAGGAATTTAAACTCTCATCATACAGGAACTCATCATGTGTTATTTTAAAGATTTTCAAAGATAAAGTTCTCCAGAATTCTAGCATCTCTAGGAACAGATAAACAACAGCTCAACCTTCCCATATCATATCCTTAACAACTTAGACTTCGGATCAAGTTCTCTTCCCACAAGTTCAGGTTTAGAGCAAATCTCAATTAATAATAGTCATGCCTAAACTTGAGAGAGATTTCAATTTTGAGAACTAGTCATGGCAGAGCAACTATTCATCATTTCCATGTGAGAGCTTATAATGAGGGTTCATAGCAAACTTTATTTATTATTTATTTAGCAAACTAAGCAAAAATATATATATCAACACAAAATCTTTATTTGGGTTTTTATGATTATACATCTTTTTATTATTTCAGTAAAGTATAAACGTGAGTAGAAACACTTAGCTGGATAAATGGAAGTGCTCTCTCCCAAGCTGGATTTTGACGTAATTCCTTCTGATGTAGCTAGCAGGTGGCGGAGGTGTATTTGAATGTCGGCAGCACCCTGACAGCGATTAGGATGTCCTCCGTCTGCTAGTCTTCTTTGATCCTTGAATTCTGTGGAGCTCAAATAGACAACAAAGCTTTGTAGAACTAGTTAAGTGTTAGCATAAATATCTAGCCTTTATCATGTTGAGCCTCCTCAATAAATGTTACTCTCTTTAGTAGGATCATAAATTTATTTTTATAATTTTATTTTTTTAGAAAAGGAGGTTTCCCCTGCTTTTGAATTCCAAAAGCGAAACAAAACAGCATCCAGGACAAGAATGTATTTATTTCATTTTTACGCCACCACAGTGAATGTACTTATGGGTTTTATGCCATGAGCATACTCACATGGGGCTTACTATTTATAACATTTTTATTTTCTTTTCAAGATGATATAAACCTGATTAACTAAGCAAACTATTTTAAATAATTGAAAGGAAAAAGGATAACTATCAAGTTTACCTCTTGGCAAGGCGTTCGGTGTTTTTAAGTCCTCCGAACGGACTCTCCTTTTTCTCAGTCGTCCTGGGATTTGCTGGATGGCGTAGTCGGTGGTTCCGGCGGCGCCTCCTCTTCATGTATAACTATCTTCTCTCTCCACACCTGACTCAGTGCTACGGTCTCCTCAGGACAGTTTTGTTCAAGCTGTATGTCTTCAGACCATACCACTTTTCCTTCGTAGTCTGCCCATCCATCCTTGGTGATTTGCCTCCTCTAGTTGCGGTTGCGTCGTCTTCTTCTTGTCCTGACTTGCTTAGAGTCTTCAACTATATAGTTAGGGTCAGTAAAATAGCGGCATACCTTCTCAGAGGGGAAGTTCATGTGGACTTCTCCGGTTCCAATGTAGATGATTGCTTTAACGGTGCTGAGGAACGGTCTCCTAAGGATGATGGGTGGATCGTACTCATCTTCTCCCATGTCAATAACCTGAAAATCTTTCGGAATGTCTGATATGCCATCTGGAGCTGAATGTCTGTCGGTTTTAGGTGCATGGTTCCGAACAGGAGCTGATAGGTGACTGCGGCCATTATGTTGACGCCTGACCCGGTGTCGCAAAGCGTCTTCTGGAAGTTGTATCCATTAATGGAGCACTGGATGCTTGGCATACTTGGGTCATCCTCTTTGGTCAGGAACGGTGACTTAAGTCGACGATCTTGACCTCCTTGAACTGCAGTGACCATCTTAGCTGACTCGGTCCACATTTGCTTGTTCCTGTTCCTCCTGTTGGTCCTTTCCTTGGTTCATGTCAGGATTGCTCTAAGATTTGTGTAGTCTTGTTCTTGAAGGAAAACGTCTCCTTCCTTCCCTTGATGTATAAACTGATCTTGGCAGCACTAGCGTAGATGACAGCTCCTGAGGTGTTCAGGAATAGCCTCCCTAAGATGACGGGTGCCCTCTCATCAGAACCGGACTCTATCACCACGAAGTCTGCTGGGGCGTACAAGGTACCAACTCGGACGCAGAGGTTCTTCAATATTCCCTTTGGGAAACTTAGCGTACGATCTGCAAGCCGCAAACACATGGTTGTTTCTAGTAAAGGATGTGTAAAGAATTTTTCATAGAGTACCCTGAGCATAATGTTGACGCTAGAGCCAAAGTTGCAGAGTGGTTCTGGGAAGTCCACCATGTCGATGGAGATTGGGATGACGGGGCGTCCTGGATCGCCTCTCTGAGTAGTTAGGCCTCTGTTGATTCCAACCTTGATTTTGTTGAGGACGGTTGTAGTAGTTGTTGTTGATGTAGTTTACGTCCTCAAGCATCTCAGGGCAGTGATTGCCTGAGTGTCCAGTATCTCCAGTGTGTTTGTGCTTGTAGATCTAGGTTCTTCACTTGGTGGAGTCTAGGAGTTGTAAAACTCCTTCATATTTTGCTCAAAGTGTACCTGCTCATAGAGACAAGACAGAGATCAAGTGCATGGGCCCTGTTGGGGGAAAACACCAACAGAACCAAAAGTGTATTGGTTCTTCTCTAACCTTAAGCATAGTGAGCAAGACAAAGTTGATGGATAATAAGATCATGAGTGTAGCATTTAAAACATTTGTCAGATCAGATCGCTCAACCTAATGGAAACATAATCTATCTATATTTATGTTTTGTTAATATCTTCTAAAGATTGAATGTGTAACATTTTAGCTTATATGATTAGGAGTGTAGGATCACAAAGGTAGTACTATAAACAAAGATTAAAGGACTAAACATACTGAATCAGTTGGGTTGGTTAATTTGGAGTTATAAATCATACATGTTTGTCTCTTTATTTATGTGAACGCCAGAACCAAGGAGAAACTTATAAAAGTGATAGTCAAGCACCTTAAGATGTTACCTTCCTTGAAGAGTGATGGTACAGTATTACCTTGTGGAAGCTTTCTTTTCTTAGTGGTTGTGCATCGTGTTTGTGGCACCCTCCATGGATCATCTCTTGTGAGCTATGCCTTCCTTGCGTAAATTGTTAACCTTCATGTGTCTTTCTCTTTGTCTCCAATGTGAGTTTATCTCAGCACTTCCCAGGTCGATATTGAAAGTTTTCCTGCAGGGGTTAGTCCAACAAAACATCCAATATCTACTATAGCATACTATCGGCTCAAAAATCAACCTAGACACCATGTCTAATTTGATTTAGGAGGGCATTTTAACCTAAGCACCATGCTTAATTTAAAATCCTTTGGAAGTAAGATCATCATTCCTAAACTAAGCACCATGCTTAATTAAGAGATAAATGAAACTACTCCAAACCTAGACATATACTAAAGCAAATAAAGGTAGCATGAGAGCATTTATAGAGTTCTACTCAAGTGGAGATGAAGTAGTGTGATTAGTATTTAACAAATTGAGCATGTCTCAAAGGTAGGGACAACCAACATAGCAACATGGCAAATGATGTTTTTATGTAAAGTACTCCCCCAAGCTTGAATTTTGCAAAATCCAAGTTCGGATGAATTTAATTCAATGTTGTATGATGATTGGTTGGACATACCTTGTGCTTGTCATTCATCCGATCTTCTTGCTCCAATCCTGGAAAGGTTAGTGACAAGAATACCCGAAGGAATTTTTTTTACAATTATCCTTATATGCTCAATACACAAGTTAATGTTGCAAATAATTAAAAGTTCATGTTATGGTCTGATCAGTGCTTATTTTAGGACACTAAGCTTGTCCTTGGGAAACCATCAATTTATGTCGGCGAAGTGGTTTCCCCTCCAACGCTGACCTATATCAAGATCAACTTAACGAGATCTGCAATATTTATTATAGACATATGTATCGACAACCGCCCTTTTAAAGTTTTTATAAATAGAAAGGATGAGGGGGTTGGAGATCTCGAATGTGGTGATGTTGGAAAAACCAATGGATTGGGAAGATGTTGCATATGAGCATGGAGCAAATGAAGTGGCTATGAAATAAATTCCATGCTCATAATGCTTGGAGTGAAATCCATGTGGTATGGTGAAAATGGTAAGGTGAGTGTGGTAAAAAAGAAAAAGAAAAAGGATACACGGACGACTTGGTTCGAAACTAGCACAGCCACTGTCGACGAAAGCTAGTCGGCAGTCTACCTTGGGGTATACCCACGGTAGTAGTTTATCGGTAGACGGTGCGCAAACTACGAACTCGATGGTGACGCAAGACACGGACAAGCTTTTTATCCAGGTTCGGCCGCCGAGTTGGCGTAATACCTACGTCCTGCGTCTGGTTGTATTGGATTGTGTTGAGAGAATATGATCTGTCCTAGGGGGGTCCCTTGCATCTCCTTATATAGTCCGAAGGGCAGGGTTACAGATCTGGAAACTAATCCTAGTCGGTTACAATTGCTATAGATAGTTCGATATCAATCCCTATTCTAACCGACTAGAATCTGGCTTGATCTCCACATCTTGCTTCCTTGCGCGAAACTCCAGGCTGTCGGATCAAGCCTTGAACTCGTCTCGTAATGGGCCAAGCCTCCTGGCCCAAGTCTAGCCGTAAGAGTATAGGGGTCTATCCCCCCACAGCTAGTCCCCGAGCAGCATGTATTGTGATGTAACACGTCGTCTTGGGCTTCTTCGATCAGTGAGGCTTGACGTCTTCAATAAGCAGGAAAATCGTCCAAACAGTTGCAACAGTATTTTGACCAACTCAAAAAACAGTTGATCAACATTGACATCGAAGGAGCAGGTTGTTTGAAGAATGCATGGTGCTCTAAATTAAAAAAGATTTCTTTCTTGGTGAAGTGTGCCCACTTTACTTTTCTGAAAAGTATAGTCTTTCAAAAAGCAAGCATATTCACCGCAAGGTGAAGTGTGCCCACTTAGTCCGCGAGCCTGGTAGTAGGTGATGTAGACACATGGTGCCAGGGTCAAAAGAAAAGTTCTTAAAGAAATTTTGAAACTGAGATGCATCGCCAGATGCATCGTACCGATGTAGTCCCCGAGCTTGCTGGAAGGCGAAGTATGAGCCTTGTAGGAAGGTCTAAAAAGTTGAATTTACCAGTCCGTCTGCAATTGAATAGACTAAGCGACCAGTCCCCGAGAATATAACACTCGGTGGTCGGTACAGTCCCCGAATTCTCAAATTGGTGGGCTGGTCGACCAGTCCCCGAGCGTATAGTGCTCGATGGTCGGTACAGTCCCAAAATTCTCAAATTGGTGGGCTGGTCGACCAGTCCCCGAGCGTATAGTGCTCGGTGGTCGGTACAGTCCCAAAACTCTCAAATTGGTGAGCTGGTCGAACAGTCCCGAGCGTATAGTGCTCGGTGGTCGGCACAGTTCCCGAGCACAGCGTAGGGACCGGTGGACAAGTCTCCGAGCGTGGTTGGGAACGTAAACATGCTCGGTGGTTGGCACAGTCTTCGAGCACAGCATAGAGAGTAGTCGACAAGTCCCTGAGCGTGGTTGGGAACGTAAACGTGCTCGGTGGTCGGAGCAGTCCCCGGGCACAGCGTAGGGAATAGTCGACGAGTCTCCAAGCGTAGCTTGTCGACTGGGCCAAACTCCTGAAAAATAAATATAAAGAATTGGTAGTACATGATGTATAAATAACCTTTAGATAAAAAATCAGTACTAAGATAAGTTTTAGATTTTTTGTTATAAAATTAGCACGAGTAGTTAATTCATCCTAGAGCTTGTACCAGCTCTGGTCTAGCCAACAATCAGCATGAGGTGCGGAACCTAGGCACGCGTAGGATTGTCAGCCACGTCAGAGAGCTACTGCCGACCACCCGGAACGCAGAGGGCGGATCTCGTGCACGTGTAGGGAGGAGTCGGAGACAGTACCGGCTCTGGAAAGCTCGTGTAGGAGAAAAAACTAGTCGGCTAAAAAAGTTGTTTTGAAGAATAATAATCTTAAAAATATTATGCCAAAAATAAATAAAATATTAGAATTGTACTTATCTTTGGACGAAAGTCTGGTCGGGAGAGTTGCTTGACTTGTTGTCGTGATGGTGGTCGCGGCTGTCGTAGCGCCGTTCTTCGCGGCGATTATTATTGCGACTCGTGGTCAGAGCAAGTAGGCCAAACAACCTGGTCGATAGCCTGAGTAGGTCGGTGTCGTCGATCTGCCTCCCTTTGTAGCAAAGAAGCGGGTGACGCGTTGTCGGCGTGGTCGGAGACGTTGCTGGAGTAGTTGGAGTCGTAGCCAGCGTGGTTGAAGCCGCCGCCGACGTCGATGAAGAAGTGGTTGGTGCAGATCGGGTCTACACCTCCTCCGTGGTCGTGGCGGTGAAGCTGTTGAAGCTGACGGTGAACATGAGGCCTTCAGGCACGGTCGCGGAAGCTGGGATCGTGACCATCTTGTTCGCCGGAAGAGTTGCGCGCACACCCCCTACCTGGCGCGCCACTGTCGACGAAAGCTAGTCGGCAGTCTACCTTGGGGTATACCCACGGTAGTAGTTTATCGGTAGACGGTGCTCAAACTACGAACTCGATGGTGACGCAAGACACGGACAAGCTTTTTATCCAGGTTCGGCCGCCGAGTTGGCGTAATACCTACGTCCTGCGTCTGGTTGTATTGGATTGTGTTGAGAGAATATGATCTGTCCTAGGGGGGTCCCTTGCCTCTCCTTATATAGTCCGAAGGGCAGGGTTACAGATCTAGAAACTAATCCTAGTCGGTTACAATTGCTATAGATAGTTCGATATCAATCCCTATTCTAACCGACTAGAATCTGGCTTGATCTCCACATCTTGCTTCCTTGCGCGAAACTCCAGGCTGTCGAATCAAGCCTTGAACTCGTCTCGTAATGGGCCAAGCCTCCTGGCCCAAGTCTAGCCGTAAGGGTATAGGGGTCTATCCCCCCACAGCCACCGTTCCCCGACAACGGCGCCAGAAAGCTTGTTGGGTATTTTAAACGCAAACAAAAAAATCCACAAGCGCATGGATATCGATGTAGCTTTCACCCGGGAGTATTCCAGAGTATCAATTTTCCACAGGGAACGTGAGTGTATTAATTAAGATCCAAGATCGCCCAAGGATAACTATATAACTATTTTTGGTGGGAAGAGAGGAAGTTTCCTGAGAGTTCTCTAGTTGATCTAAGAATCAAGAATTACTTCAAGATTATCTATTTCGGGACATCAGAACACTAACCACAGAAAGAGATGAGAAGGGGGCTAGGAAGCTCTGACTACGGTCCTACAAACACCGATCCGAACGAGGTGGAATACGTCGACCGTTAGGGCTGTCACTACCCTAGGGCTACCCCAACAATCCGCAGGATTGGGTGCAATTCCAGATAATTGCAAGACTAAACACCACGTCTAGTCTATTAATTACTACTCTAGCGTTATAAAGACTAGAGCACTTGATGCAAGCGGGAATTCAATAAATAACTTGAATGTAAATAAAAGTAATTAAAGAACTCAGGAATTATGAATTGAAGAACCTTTAGAACGATGAAGAACGAACCAGTTGCTGCAAAAGTATAATGTTGAGGAAGATCCGACATAGCCGGTTCCTCCTCCGCTCTCCTCTTCTCTCTCCCTATTTTCTAGATTACAACTAGAACTAACTAGAACTAGAACTAGATGAACTAGAACTAGAACTAGATGAACTAGAGGGATCCTCTCTACTTGGATGAAGAATTGAAACCCTAGCTTTGATTCTATAGAAGAGGTATGCTCTCCAGGGGCCTTGCTTATATAGTCTTTTCAGATGAATCTGGGCTGTCGGATCAAACCGACATTAATCGCACGGTTTTCCTTGATCCCTTAGGTCGGTGGAGCGTGATACACGAAACGGGTCCGAATTGGACACTATAGGAGGGCGGACGCCCTAGTCCTTAGGCCGGGCGCCCTAGGCCAGGCCCCGTTCGGCCTCCGCTTCGTTCCCGTGGCTTCTGGAGTCTTCTAGATGATAGAAAATTGCGCGGCACGTTAATATCTCTATGTAAACCCGACATGTGGGCCTTTCCTCCGTATTTCCTGATAACCCCCAGTAGAAATAGACAAACACCAAAACTCGTGGAATTCTGTGAGATAAAACCCTAATTTTGGATGTTGGTTGCATATAGGTCCTTTTCCATGATTAGTTGACGGTTAAATGTGAGCATTAAGGACCGTCAACAGGCGTCGAAATAGGTGGCCAGAGCATCCCCCGAGGCGTCCGCGGCGTCAGCAAGCTTCTGCAGCTCCTCTTGGGCCTCCGCCTCGTCGTCGGGAAGGACATAGCCCTCACTGACCACCGGCAAGTCAATGCCGACATAGTGAGAGCTCACCACCGCTAGGGCTTTCTTCACCCAGCGTGGAGCGCCTCCCTCAGCATCTCCCTGGCCCGGGAGTACAGAGCCTCGACGTGGCTCCGTAGAGACGACCCCGATGCACTCGCCACGACCCCGAGTCCCTCGCACGCCAAGGCGACCACGGCCTCCAACGCCGAGTGTTCTACCACCTCGGCGTCAAGGGACTTCTTTAGGGCGTCGGTGGTATAGGCTACCTCGGCCACCTTCTTCTCCAGCTCTGTCAAAAAAGGAAAGGTAAAAACACAACTTTTACCTTCAACTCGCTTCCGGTTCTCCTCTGAGCGCCGTTGCCAGAGGGCCACCTCGCCCTGAGCCCTAGAAAGGTCGGCCTCGGCTTGGTTAAGGGCAAGGTTGAAGGGTCGAGATGGCGGACTAGAGGGGGGTGAATAGTCCTTTCTAAAAAATATTACGCCGGCTAACCGAAACAAATGTGGAATTAAAACTATCGGTCTAGCCAAGACTACACCGCTCTAACTAAGTTCTCTAGCACCTTGAAAAGATCCTAAACAAGCAAGCAAGGTGCTACCTTAGTGAGAGCTCACCTAACCAATTCTAGGTGCAAGGTCACACAAACCTATGCCACTAGTACTTTGCAAACTGGGGAGCTGCTACACAACTAGTAAGCAAAAGCATAAAGCTCCTAAGCTCACTAGCAATGCTCAATAACAAGGCAACCAATGCCAAATTAGAGAGCACAAATTACTTAGCTACACAAACTAAGCAATGTGACTAACAAGGTTACACAAACCAAATTAGCCACGCAAGGGAACTACTTCTAGCTACACAAGCAAGAAGGTAACTAGCAAGCTACACAAGCTAACTAATTACAAGAGCAACTACACAAGCACAAGTATATGAATGTAAGAACAAGCTTGTGTTAGGGACTTGCAAACCAATGGGAAGAACAATGTTGACACGATGATTTTCTCCTGAGGTTCACTTGGTTGCCACCAAGCTACGTCCCCGTTGAGACAAGCTCCAAGGTTGCCGCCGGTCCTCTTGCTAGTGGTGACACGCAAGTCACACTCTCCCACCTGGAGTGCTTACCACAAGCTCTAGCACTTGACCCGGCCGGACCACTTGTCGCTCTTCACGTCTCGCTCAACTAGAGTTGCTCTTCGCGATCCCCGCGGGGTGAGCACCGTACCCCTCACAATCTCTTCTCCGGAGCACCGCACAATCTCCTTGCGTGCTTCGACGGAGTCACAAGCCACCAAGCCGTCTAGGAGGTGGCAACCTCCAAGAGTAACAAGCACCACCGGCTTGCAACACGAACACCTAGTGCCACTCGATCCAATCTCTCAATGCAATGCACTAGAATCGCTCACTCACACAATCGGATGTTCACTATCAAGCATATGTGAGTTAGAGGCTTTACTAGCACTCCCCAAGCATGGACACTAAGTCCCAAGGGTGCTCAGCACCGGCCAAGGCCGGCCACCACTTCTATTTATAGCCCCAAGGGCTAAACTAGCCGTTGCCCCTTCACTGGGCAAAACACGTGGGCACCGAACGCTCACAGGGAGCCACCGGACGCTCCACACCTAGCGTCCGGTGCTCAGCTGACCGCCACGTGTCACTAGCCGTTTGAAGTCGACCGTTGCCGCCAACGGCTACTGCGCACGTGCGCCTGCACAGCACCACCGGACGCTCAACTAGTCCACACCGGACGCGTCCGGTGCACACCGGACTCGTGTGCAGAGAGCTCCGTAAACTTGCACGGTCACCGGACGCAAGCCACCGGACGCACCCTGAGCGTCCGGTGCTCACCGGACTCATGCGCAGAGAGGGTCGCCAAACCGCCCGCACACCGGACGCTGAGCACCGGACTCTCTGCGGTGCGTCCGGTGCACTCTGCTGCACCCGACAGCACACCGGACGCTAAAGGCCAGCGTCCGGTGCCTCCACGCAGAGCGTCCGATGAGTGTTTCCTACTGAGAAACACTCCCACGACTTCTCCAAATTTCCCACCGGCGCAATAGAAACCCATCCTCTCTCAAACCTTCAAACTCCACCTCCTTCTCAAAGTGTGCCAACACCACAATGTGTAAACCAACAAGTGCACAGTGTTAGTATTTTCACAAACATTTTCCTAAAGGAGTTAGCCTCTCAAACTTGCCACGCCACTTGATCCTAACATGTATGCAAAGTTAGATCGCTCAAGTGGCACTAGATGACCGATATGCAAACAAGTTTGCCCCTCTTGATAGTACGGCCATCTATCCTAAATCCGGTCATAAACTTCTCTACACACCTATGACCAGTGAAATGGAAATGCCCTAGGTTATACCTTTGCCTTGCGCTTTCCATTGCATCTCATCCAATGTTGATGCAACACATGCACCAACCAATCACCAAATGATATGATCCACTTCATATCATCATGTGACCATATTGGTTCATCGATCTTGACCTCACTTGCTCTTCACCGTTGCCTCGGTCCATCGGCGCCAAGTCTTGCTCAAGCTTCACCGTCACATGCGGTCCGTCGCTTCAAAGCCTCCGACTTGCCCTTCACTCTTGCAACCGGTCCATCGAGCCAAGCCTCATCTTGATCTTTTCCACCTTGGTCACAAGACTCCATGTCATGTCTCATATGCAATGAGCTCCTCCATCATATCATCACCTGTGGACTAATCTCCTGTGTATCTCACATAAACACTATTAGTCCACCTAAGTTGTCATTCAATTACCAAAACCAAACAAGGACCTTTCAATCTCCCCCTTTTTGGTAATTGATGACAACTCTACAAAGATATGGAAATTATGTTTTTTCAAGCTAGCACTTCACACAAGTGTAAATTGCTAACTTGGTTTGGATTTTATGCTACTTATCCAACATTTAAGCTCTATGTCAAGATTTGGATAAGCACCACAAAACCCTACTAAGTGCTAAGGTGTATAGAATAAACCTTTGTAGCTCGATACCAAATTCGATAGCATTTGAAGCATTCAATGTACACCATCCTTAGCACCATGTGTAGCTAGACAACAAAAACACTAGAAACCCCGTGAGATCAACATTAAAAGCAAGGGTCTAGTCTTTACTTGAAGAACACAAGTCTAGCTACCAACCTATGCATGCTAGTTATCATTTCATCAATCAAGTTCTATAACTAGCATACACCACACATGCATACATATTGAATTTAAAACTTATGCAATGCAAGCAAGCACATGAGTATGCACATATCAAATGCAAACAATCAATGTTCATGAGCTTGCTCCCCCTACTTGTGTGCTTCTCTTTTGTCCAAGACTTTTGATCCAACTTTTTCCTTAATGTTGCTCCCTCTTTGTCCATGTCCATCTTTGATATTTCCCCTTTGAAACATATCTTTTTTTGTCCAACTTATCCCATGATCATATCTTTGTTCCAACTTCTCCCCCTTTGTCATCAATTTCCATAAAAGGTATAATACCAATTAAATCAATTGATACCAATTGAAAAAGTGTGAATCTCATTGTGACAAAGGATTGCATTGGGATAGATGGTTGAGGCTTGAATCTTGCATTTTTGATGGACATCACCATGTGTTGGAATGACATTACTTGAATTGCTCTTTGAGATACCACATAGGATCTTTGACCTTGATACCATTTGGTGGGGCAACTCCCCCTATGTCATAGCATGGGTCATTCACTTGTCAATCTTGTTGGTGAGGGAACTTTCTTCAATTGATGATCACTTAAAGTTGAGGATCACTTGTGGAACCACCTTCTTGTATGATAGATACCATATGTATAAATGTGATATCATTTGAAATATCTTGTCCAATACCATAAGAGATTCTTCTACCAATTAAGGTCTTCGAATATGGAACCACTTGTTTGCTATCTTGAACATTTGCTATCATCATGAGTACTATTTGTTGGATACCAATTGAAGAGACATTTAAGTCTAGATATCCACTTGCATTGTTGTCTTGTTCTTGTACTCTAATCATCATGAGCTTCTAATTGTTGACTTGAACTATGTTGATTTGCCTAAGCTTCCAAGTTCGGTTTGAACCAATGACAAGCTTTTTCACACCTCACATTAAGGGTTATCTTGCCAATGTTGTACTTGTCACTTGTTAGCAATCCAAAATAGACCAAGTACTTGGGTTCACTAGCTCATGAACAAACTCATATACAAACCACTAGATCAACTAATCATTCAAGCAACAGTGGTAGGTTATGAATTTAAAATTTTTCATTTGTCATGCATGATCCTATGAAGCATGTACTATATGCTCTAACCGCATACTAGTAAGGGATGAAATGATCATGCACATTACAATGATACCTTTGCTTCTTGGAGTAGAGGATAGTCAATAAGGTTCCAATTTAGCTCCAAATAGCAATGTGAAGTCCAACTATAAGCTTGGTGAAGACCAATTATAAATGCCAATTGATAGATCAAATCTTCACCCATATGAATTTAGAACCACTTATGATCAAGTGCAATATCTTGTTGTGGTTGGCTTGCTTCTTCTTTTGATCATTGCTTGCATGAGAGAACTAATAAGAATACCACTTGTACATCATGACTAGCTCTCTTTTGGGTGTTGCTTGCTCTCTTGATCAATCCTTTTGATTGCTTCAACTAAGCATCTCAAATGTCCTTTAGATCACCACTTCCATGTTAGCCTTCCAAGCACCATACTTGGTTTACCCACTCCTCGGGCGGCACTCCCCTCACATAGGGAGAAGTGACCTCTCTCTAAAGAACCATTCTTGACACTCACTTGAATTGCCTTTGATTGATTGATTCAAGTGATGGACTTAATATGATGAATAACCATGAATCCTTCTTTAAGTCCTTTTCTTTCTACGTGTTTAAGTTCTTTTCTTTCTACTTAATGATCTCCAATAGTCACTAGAACTTAAACTTCATCTTCTTCTTGAGTTTGATCTTGATCTTCAATTTGAGTACTAAATGTGTACACCAAGTACATTCCACAATCAAATGACCTTGTACTCATTACTTGTCCTGCTTCTAGATCAATTCAAAACCAAACTTAGGTGCCTCAAATACTTATAATCATATTTCCAACTTGAGGACCTTTCAATTTAAGTGACTCTAGATCAATCCAATATTTGTCACTTTTCTGACAGATTCTGTACCCTTTAAATAAATATTCATATCTCACAATGTACAGATCCAAATACCACGAAATTTGTTGGAGATGTGATTAACTAAAACATCTAGCAGCTGTAAAAATTTGAGCTTCATTTGACTTCTAGATTGCTACCAGATTTCAATTCTTCCACCACTGTACATGCTGAAAACTGCTGCACAATAGCTGATAAGATCCACTCCAAAACTGAAGTATTCCTTATCCAATTTCCATGAAATTTCTACAGCACTTTCTATGATAAGTGTACAGCATGCACACCAAATTTCAAGCCATTTCAATAAGATTTGATCACTCAAAAGCAGACTTGATCTCAGCTAGCTCAGATTCTCAATGTTGGACAGATTTCAAGCAATTGAGCTATACTTCTTCAATTTAAATCAAACTTGAAAAAGACTTGTTTGAATATTTTCACAAGACATATATCAATTCAATCCACTCACTAAAAGTTATCTTATGAACTTATCCAACTCAAATCAATCCAAACTTGATTACTAATCATCTTATCCATTCAATCATCTTATAGCAAGCAACATTGCATATATATCCAATTCAATCAACTCATATGCACCCAAATGAATGTGACCAACAAAGATATACCTTGGTTAGCTCATGATCATCTAATTTGCAAGCTTCAACTCATGTATTTGCAAGCCATCAAATAATCCAATAAATCACCACAACTTGAATATTTGCACTTGTATGTTGTAGCACATTTGGACTTCACTATCTTATCATGGCATTGGGTTTGGATGTGCACTAGGCTTCAATACTTGACTCAATCATATGATGAACAATTATAGGATCAATTGAATCAAGTCTCCAATGCCGATGGTACCTACAAACAATCATCCACTTTTGGATGGTACCCAAAATAGTTTGGGTCCTCTCAAGTTAGGTGCAACATACTTAGGCATAGCCTTAGTATGAGTAGCGGGATGTTTTGCAATAGCAACCATAGAGGTACCATTACCATCCTTTCTTGAAATGGGCTTAGAATTATTACCTAGGGGACATGAATGAGCCATGTGTCCCCTTTCCCGGCATAAGTAGCAACTTCTCTTTGATTGAGCCTTTTCTTCCTTGCTCATGTGTTGCTTCTCATTGCCTTGCCTCTTGAAAGTTGCTTGAGCCTTCTTCTCAAGCTTGGTAGGACACTTCGAGGCAAAGTGTCCATCACTCTTGCTCATCATCTTGGCATCTTGGATTTGTATTGGATGCCTTGCTCTTCCACCCCTTCTTGTTTTCTTCTTCTTCATCATCAAGTCACCGTGATGGTTGAACTTGACTTGAGCTTGGGGCTTCTTTTCTTGCTCAACGTGTGGCTTAGGTTGAGGCTCTTCTTGTTGCTTCACCAATTGCTTTGTCGGGCACATTGAGGTGAGATGACCCCAAGTGCGGCACTTGAAGCACTTGACATGCTTTAGCCTCTCTTCTTCTTTTATCTTCTTGAGCTTCTCTTTGTTTGGGCAACCATTAGCAAGATGACCCATTTCATGGCACCGATAGCACATGAAATGAGAGAGTTTTTCTCTCTCTTGCTTTCTTTTGCCCTTTGTCATCTTCTTCTTGAAGCCAAGGCCACATTTGTCACCATAGTTTCTTTGAGTCTTCAATATATGCTCAAAGGTGACTTTTGAGTAGTAGCACCTCTCTAACTTGTAGCCCAAATTCTTCACTTCATTTTTGAGCTCATTGTTCTCCTTCAAAAGGTTAGTCTCACAAGACATAGAAATAGAACAAGCATCTATATGTGAAGAACATGGCATAGATAATAAGTCATCACAAGAGGTGGATACATGCTTCTTGCCTACATCACAAGGGTTAGTAATAATATGTGATTGATCATCTGACCCAAGTGATGAGCTCTCACTAGTTTTAATTTCTTTATTGGAAAGCTTCTTAGTGAGAAAAGCATGATCTTTAACCAAGTTGTCATGAGCAACACAAAGTTCCTCATGAACCAATTTTAGCTCCTCATGTGAACAAGTAGTAACATAAAGTAGATGCTTTTGTTGTTCACATGTGGTCTTTAGAAATGAGTTTTCATTTTTCAATTTACTTGTTTTAGCCATCTCATTTCTTAAAGCTTTGGTGAGTCTACATACAAGCTCAAAATTTGGATCATCACAATCAACAATCACATCACCAATAGATACCTTAGTGTCACCATGTGACATGAAGCAATGTGGTGATGTAGTAGATGAGCTTGTGGAAGCATCACTCTCATAGCCATCATCTTCATCATCAAATGTGCATGGAGTAGCATCATTATTTGCATCACTTGTGGCATCATCATCGTCCTTGTCAAGTGATCTTGTAGAATGATCATCATCTTCTTCACTTGACAATGAGGTGGAGCAATCCTCCACAACCACCATGTTGTGGTCATGCTCAACATCCTCATTTGTGCCCACCTTTGGCACATCATCTTCTTTGGATATTGCCCCATATTTCTTATTGAGAAATACCCAAATCTCATGGGTGGACTTCATATCCATGATCTCACCAAATATATTATCTTTCATAGATGAGTAGAAGATGTTAGTAGCTTGGCAATCAAGATGTAGGCATTTCTTTTGCGCTTGAGTTGCAACCTTTTTATCAATTGCACAAGAAAAGCCCACATCTACGATCCACCACATTTGAGGAGAAATAAACTTAAAATTGCATTGCATCCAATTTCTCCACCGTGCAAAGTGTGTGCCATCAAAAATGTGTGGACACTCAACATCTAGCCCATAAGCCGCCATCCTCTCGGGTCGGTGAAGACCACAAATGAGAGACCTAGCTCTGATACCACTTGAAGGGTCGAGATGGCGGACTAGAGGGGGGTGAATAGTCCTTTCTAAAAAATATTACGCCGGCTAACCGAAACAAATGCGGAATTAAAACTATCGGTCTAGCCAAGACTACACCCCTCTAACTAAGTTCTCTAGCACCTTGAAAAGATCCTAAACAAGCAAGCAAGGTGCTACCTTAGTGAGAGCTCACCTAACCAATTCTAGGTGCAAGGTCACACAAACCTATGCCACTAGTACTTTGCAAACCGGGGAGCTTCTACACAACTAGTAAGCAAAAGCATAAAGCTCCTAAGCTCACTAGCAATGCTCAATAACAAGGCAACCAATGCCAAATTAGAGAGCACAAATTACTTAGCTACACAAACTAAGCAATGTGACTAACAAGGTTACACAAACCAAATTAGTCACGCAAGGGAACTACTTCTAGCTACACAAGGAAGAAGGTAACTAGCAAGCTACACAAGCTAACTAATTATAAGAGCAACTACACAAGCACAAGTATATGAATGTAAGAACAAGCTTGTGTTAGGGACTTGCAAACCAACGGGAAGAACAATGTTGACACGATGATTTTCTCCTGAGGTTCACTTGGTTGCCACCAAGCTACGTCCCCGTTGAGACAAGCTCCAAGGTTGCCGCCGGTTCTCTTGCTAGTGGTGACCCGCAAGTCACACTCTCCCACGTGGAGTGCTTACCACAAGCTCTAGCACTTGACCCGGCCGGACCACTTGTCGCTCTTCACGTCTCGCTCAACTAGAGTTGCTCTTCGCGATCCCCGTGGGGTGAGCACCGTACCCCTCACAATCTCTTCTCCGGAGCACCGCACAATCTCCTTGCGTGCTTCGACGGAGTCACAAGCCACCAAGCCGTCTAGGAGGTGGCAACCTCCAAGAGTAACAAGCACCACCGGCTTGCAACACGAACACCTAGTGCCACTCGATCCAATCTCTCAATGCAATGCACTAGAATCGCTCACTCACACAATCGGATGTTCACTATCAAGCATATGTGAGTTAGAGGCTTTACTAGCACTCCCCAAGCATGGACACTAAGTCCCAAGGGTGCTCAGCACCGGCCAAGGCCGGCCACCACTTCTATTTATAGCCCCAAGGGCTAAACTAGCCGTTGCCCCTTCACTGGGCAAAACACGTGGGCACCGGACGCTCACAGGGAGCCACCGGACGCTCCACAAGTAGCGCCCGGTGCTCAGCTGACCGCCACGTGTCACTAGCCATTTGAAGTCGACCGTTGCCGCCAACGGCTACTGCGCACGTGCGCCTGCACAGCACCACCGGACGCTCAACTAGTCCACACCGGACGCGTCCGGTGCACACCGGACTCGTGCGCAGAGAGCTCCGCAAACTCGCACGGTCACCGGACGCACCCTGAGCGTCCGGTGCTCACCAGACTCATGCGCAGAGAGGGTCGCCAAACCGCCCGCACACCGGACGCTGAGCACCGGACTCTCTCCGGTGCGTCCGGTGCACTCTGCTGCACCCGACAGCACACCGGACGCTAAAGGCCAGCATCCGGTGCCTCCACACAGAGCGTCCGGTGAGTGTTTCCTACTGAGAAACACTCCCGCGACTTCTCCAAATTTCCCACCAGCGCAATAGAAAACATGCACTTCATTTTCTCAAAAGCGCCGAATGTGTAAACCCATCCTCTCTCTAACCTTCAAACTCCACCTCCTTCTCAAAGTGTGCCAACACCACAATGTGTAAACCAACAAGTGCACAGTGTTAGTATTTTCACAAACATTTTCCCAAAGGAGTTAGCCTCTCAAACTTGCCACGCCACTTGATCCTAACACGTATGCAAAGTTAGATCGCTCAAGTGGCACTAGATGACCGATATGCAAACAAGTTTGCCCCTCTTGATAGTACGGCCATCTATCCTAAATCCGGTCATAAACTTCTCTACACACCTATGACCGGTGAAATGGAAATGCCCTAGGTTATACCTTTGCATTGCACTTTCCATTGCATCTCATCCAATGTTGGTGCAACACATGCACTAACCAATCACCAAATGATATGATCCACTTCATATCATCATGTGACCATATTGGTTCATCGATCTTGACCTCACTTGCTCTTCACCGTTGCCTCGGTCCATCGGCGCCAAGTCTTGCTCAAGCTTCACCGTCACATGCGGTCCCTCGCTTCAAAGCCTCCGACTTGCCCTTCACTCTTGCAACCGGTCCATCGAGCCAAGCCTCATCTTGATCTTTTCCACCTTGGTCACATGACTCCATGTCATGTCTCATATGCAATGAGCTCCTCCATCATATCATCACTGTGGACTAATATCCTGTGTATCTCACATAAATACTATTAGTCCACCTAAGTTGTCATTCAATTACCAAAACCAAACAAGGACCTTTCAAAGGTCCTTCTTGGTGAGCAAAGCCTCCACCCGAGTAACCTTGCCCTTGTACCTCTCAGCGGCGGCGCTCTGCTCCTGGGATTCTAGGGTAAGGTCGCTGACCCTCTTCTCCAAGGGAGCGACCTTCTCCTGGGCTTCCCGAGCCTCGGTCACGAGATCCGAGCACTTTTGCCGAAGCTCGGTAGAGATCTCGCACTCCTTTGTGAGCTCCCCCTCGGCCGCCTCCCGGGCAGCCTTCTCATTGTCGCAGGTCGCCCAAGCGTCTCGCTCCCCGCGGAGGAACACCGACTTCACCAAGGACGCGCCTTGGAGCGCCTGCAAGATTAGATGTTATGCAAGGAATCAATCTAAAGACACAAACAAAAGACACTTCACCGAAGGGAAGGAGACCCTACCTGGGCGAACTTGAACATGTCCCGGCTCACGAGCTTCGATGCCCGGTGGATCGCTTCAACACTAGCGCACCCGCACTCCTCAAGGCCCCGTCAGAGGTAGGCCTCCGATGGGTCGTCCAGGACGAACCTAGCCCTCCCCTCCGGGTCGTCAGGGTTGGGCCAGATCACGGGACTCTGATCCCAGGCCATGCTCCCTCCTCCCTCCCCTGTGGGAGCCTCGGGTCGGGCCAAACCCTTCCCGTAAGGCCTTGCTGGGGGCACCGCACCGAGGTCTGTCTCAGCGTGACCAAGCTCAGCCTGACCGAGCCGGGACGCGCCCCCTAGATCCATGTCCCCTAAAGGGGGAATGACCCCGAGAGCCAGGACTGTTTCCTCCGGCTCCTGGGGCCTTGGCTCTTCCACCTCCTTCGCTGCGGGGTCCGGCGTCGTCCGCCCCGTCTCCTGCTCCCTTTCCTCATGGGGGCACTCGCCCTCTTCACGGTTCAAAGGGGGCGGCGACCTGGGTCTGGCCGACCCGGGGGTCGACAGTGCCCCCCTCTTCATGGCCTTCAGGGGTGTAAGCCCCACTGAAGCCACCTTGTGCTTCCGGCTGATGGAGAAACGACACGAATTAGAAGAAAGAGAAAAACAAAAAAAAATATATAACCAGATGTTGGCGTTTACCTCACCCACGGGGCAGCGCTCTTCTGGGAGCTCGGAGCTCCCTGGGCACCTCCCAGAGCACTCGGGGTCACCGGGCGAGCGCCCGTCTCCCCTGGAGAAGGCACGGGGGCTCCGATGGTCGTCTCGGCCCTCGACGCCTCAGCTGACCTCTCCGCCTCTGCCCCAGCTGCTGGACGGGGCTCGGTTGGGCCTTCCAGTGCCACTGGCTCCTGGGGCGCCTCGAGTCCTCCGCCCGGCGCCCTTTCCCCCTCCTGGGGACCCGGCGGGACTGAGCCCCCTTGCGGGGCTCCGTTCTCCTCATCATCGACAATAATATAGGGGGCGACTCTCACGCCTCCTGGAACTTGAGACCCCTCAGGGGCCTCTGACCCCCCTCGGGCCCTCGACCCCTCTAGGGCCTCGGTCCCCCCGCCAGCGGGGAGGATCCCTTCGTCCTCGTCCTCGTCCTCATCCTCCTCGTCAGCAAGCTTGTTGAGCCAATGTGGCCCTTCTACGCCCTCTATCTCCGAGATCCAAGTCTCGGGAGACTCAGGCACGGGGAGCCCCTCTTTCTCCGCCTCCCGACGGCGTCTGTCAGAGGTCTCCTAATGTTTGGCCTTCCTCGCCTTCTTTGCCTTCTTCTCCTCCTTGGCCCTTTTCTGCTCCTCGTTCCGAGCCCGGTTTTTAGCCCGGAGCTCCTTGTCTTTAGGGACTGGGGCAGAGCGTACCGGACGATGCCCATCCCCTGCAAGCAAACAACAATCAAAACTAGGGCAAGGAAAGAGGGAAATCAAGGCAAAATCGAGGTCGGGGGTGATAACTTACCAGCGAGATGTCGCCCCTATCGGGGCGCATCGGCACCACCCGGGATTCCTTCAGATCCGAGGATATGGTCCTCGAAATCCGGGTGTCGATCTCCGTCGCGGACACCAGCGCCTCCAGCATCCGTGTCCTGACCTAGGGGGTCTCCAGGGTCATCTCCCACATAAACTCCATCCATTGCGCCAGAGGCAGTAGGCTCCGCTTGTGGAAAGCCACCGCCACCGTGGCCGCGGTCCCCGGCGCGACGGAGCTTCTTGAGGCCCGCGAGGAGGACGTCGAGCCTCTTTTGCTCGTCCGTGGGGGCACCCCGCCCCCACTTCTCGGGGCACTCGACCACCATCCTCCCGGTGTACTCTGGGAGAAGCCCACTGTCGTTCCGGAGGTAGAACCATCCGTTCTGCCATCCCCGGTTCGACGAGGGCATGACGCTCCGGATGTACAAGTGGGAGCGCGACTGACGGAGTTGCAGCGTGCAGCCGCCGGCCCTCAGGGGCCTCTTCTCCCCCCCTCATTGCGGCAGGACATCTCCGCCTTGAAGAGGTGAAGCTAGAGGAACCAGTGGGGAGGGATCCCCAGGAACCCCTCGCACACCGTGGCGAAAATTGTCGCTTGCATGATGGAGTTGGAGTTGAGGTTGTGCAGCTCCACCCCATAGTAATGGATGATGGCTCGGATGAGCCGGCCGGTGGGTGTTCTGAACCCCCGTTCCAGGAATGACAAGAAGCAGACCACATAGCCCGGAGGCGGGTTTGGCTCCCTGTCGCTCACCGGGGGAACGATCCACTCCGGCGCACCCTCATCGGTGATAGGGCGGAGAAGTCCGCCCTTCACACGCGCGTTCAGCGCAGCCTTGGTCACATTGCAGGGAGGCCACATGTCGTCCCCGGCCATGGCAGCGAGAAGG
The DNA here is from genome assembly GCF_000003195.3 of Sorghum bicolor. NCBI lineage: Eukaryota > Viridiplantae > Streptophyta > Magnoliopsida > Poales > Poaceae > Sorghum > Sorghum bicolor. Next base: position 45,229,365 of record NC_012878.2, read on the forward strand.
ATTGGGTGCTTAGAGGAAGAAGGGGCAGTGGCGAGAGTTTTGAGACAAAGGCGGCAGATGAGCAAGGGCAGGTAAAAGGGTAAAGGACCCCCACGGCGGCTTTTATAGAAGGAGCACGCCACGGCTTCACCTCCCACAGAACGGATCAACGAGGAAAAGAGCAACCGCCGTCGGCCTCATTAACCAGGTGGAGTAACCAAAGCGCCCACCTCTCCCGATTCTCATGCCCACTGCGCCCACGCGCGCATTAAATACGCACACAAGGCGTCACGTCTGGCTCAGGCACAATGGCGCGGTCGCTCCGGCTCCCAATGCGAGTCGCCTCAAAAGGAGCGCCCCAAAAAGGATGTCAGGGTGGTTCCTTCCAAGGTAAGCGCCGCCCGACCCCCTACTGCGACCGAACCAAGAATTAGGGCGGTTCCTTTCAGGGCAAGCTCTGTCTCGCCCAACCCCCCTGCTGCAACCGATCCGAGAACTCTCAAGGTAAAAATCCCCAGGCCATGGCCACCTACGTTCCAGAGGTTGCGAGACGGACCCACCGAGAGGGTTCGAACAGTCGCCTCAAGATAACCGAGCAAGGGATGACCGAGGATGAGCACATAGAGGCCATGGTCCGAACCCCCTAGGGGATCAGCACATCTTTATAAGTCGTATCCGAGACCTATGTGGGTGTCACGTGAGTGGGATCCCATCGAGGGAGGCACCGAGCCCTCAGAACCTATCGAACGGTTCCGACATCCACCGTGATTGCCCTCGGGTATTTTGAGATGTGCCCATAGGGCCACAAGCCGACCCCTATCGAATGGGACTCGGACATCCACTTGGATTTACCCACTTGCAGCTCCCTGGGAACGTCGATACTCGCCCATCGAGGGTAGTACGGCGCCACCCATCCCTCCTCCGAGCAAAAGGATGAATGAGGGGCGTAACGACAAGACGGGAAAGAACCTGATCGACCCTTGTGGGGAGAGGGCTCGGGGGCTTCCCGTATAAGGGGAACAGGCACTGCGTGTAAAGAACGCGTAACCTACCCTTCAAATACTCCCGGTGATAATGCTAAGGAGTAAAAGCCTTTGAAGGAATAGCACCATTCCTCCAAAAGGCTCAGGGGCTACACCTGGCGGGTGCGCTCGCGCGCACCCCCCGGAGGAAATAAGAAACTCCGTTTCAACAAGATTGTCCCTTAAAAAGAGCCTCTGAAAGGGTGCCTTCACCCCTCCAAAGGCTCGGGGGCTACTGTTGGGTAGCATAAAAAGGGATCCCCAAATCAGGGGAATAAAAATCGCAAAAAAAGGGATAAGGCAAGCACCTGAGAGTACCTAGGCTCGGGCGCAAGCTCTGTCTCGCCTGACCCCTTGACCTCGGACGTAGACGGGTCGGGCGCAAACACCGCCTCGCCCGAGCCTCCACCTCGGAGCCAGGCTTCCAACGCACGACGGCCGTACCCCTGATGTGACATTCGCTATGACCCCCATGCTGCGGCAGGGCACGACGGCAACTATTCCAACCACTCTAGTCACTGTGTAGCCTTACCTCTTTCACTGTGAAGTACCGCCTCACAATAAAAGAGGTATGGAAGAGATTAACCTGCGTCACTGTGGCTGTCTTTTCTACTATTACAGGACACGCTGTAGTATCACCGACCCGACCCCCACGACCTCAACAGGGCTCGGCAACCCTCCACAGGAGCGGCCATGCTGTCAACAATGCCCCGAGGATGAGATGGGCAAGCCTCCACAGGGTTGGAACTATTACTTCACCATTTACTAGGGGTAGATCACCAGTCAGCACATGTAAAAACCCTGCGACCCCTTGTGGCTATAAAAGGGGAGCCAGGGCACACATCCAAGGCACGCTCACAACACTAGAATACAAGGCAAGACCACACACACATTCCAGAGTAGCAAGCACTACTCTGTCCACCACGCAAAGTCGAGACTTGGGACTTAGCCCTCTCTCGCAACCAGCTTGTACACCCCTACTACAAGCACTCTCGGGTGCAAGGCAATATAGGCTCCGACACTCACACTAGACGTAGGGCACACTTAGCCCGAACCAGTATAATTCCCTATGTTCCACTTGCATCACCATTCAGGTTTAGGAGGACACGCAGACTTATTACTCGTTAGTGTCTAGACGACGAGTCTACACGCCGACATGTGGGCAGTCATATCATATGGCGACCTTAAGCAGATGCACCTCGAGATTCATGTCCATCCACCTTGGCGGCCTAAGCCTCCGAGAGGTCAAGCAAGGGCCTCAGTGAGTTTCGACCAGCGCGGTGCAGCCGGTGGGACATGCAGGAGCCCATCGGTAGAATAGATCTAGGATGGTCGTCCCTCTCCCAACTCGTCTTAGGGCCGGGCTTGGAGCCGGCTAGCGAGAGCATCGAGTCGAAGCGGGTTGAGGCCACCCAATTTTTTACTTTTTAGCCTTTTTTTGAAAAAAAATCACATTTAACCCCCTCTAAAACTTAAACTCATGTTTGGATCTAGTGGGTCGGCGCTAGGACTCGTGGCTCCGAGGTTAAACATCTCGACGCCACAAATCTTGGCTCTAAGGTGGTTACTCGCGTACAAAGTGGCAGCATATGTGGCGATGACATGGCTAGTACCTCGGAGCCATAGATCTTGGCTCTGAGCTCGGAGCCACAGATCTTGGCGCCGAGCTCGGAGCCAAGATCTATGGCTCCGAGCTCTAATTTAAGAATCACGCCTTAGCTTCCCTGCCCGATCGTGGTCTTATTGTTATACCTCTGTTGGGTATTCTTAACATCATTACCAAAAGTAGACTAAGTTCTCTAAATCTAGTAACGGTGCCAAAAATGCCAAACCTATCCCTCACACCACTTAAGCCAAGTTGTCATCCCCAGCATGACATGAGAGACGCGGTATTGAAATATGCAATTGCTCTTCTAAATAAATAATGAAAGGGATCTGCAAGCGCACAGATTAATACCGATGCAGCATTTTAACCGGGAAGTATTCCAGGTATCGTTATTTACATTTTTACCACTGGGAAGGGATTAGCAATCATCAATATTGATTACAGAATAGAATATGAGATTGAGCATCTATCATTGCATATCTAATTGAGAACATTTATCTAACTCTTTATACAGGGATAAGTGTCACATAAAAGATATATGAAATAATGAATAGTGACAAAGATAATTAGTCTGATCAACCACATATAAATATGATAAGCACCTCAACTAGATACTCTAGAAAGTCATTAGCATGGTATTAGAATGAACTACAAGAATATTCCCAAAGTTATTCTCAACTATATAGTCTAGCATTATTATAGTTAGTGCAAGCATACTTAGCAATCATTGTGAGACAAGACTACGCCCATGCATAGTGATATTAGCAAGGTAAATGAGAAACATAGCAATCACTCCCCTGTAATAATGTTGCTCTGCCAGCCCAATACATGAGAGGGGGACTATATAAGAATCAATGAAGTTGTCACTATCACGAACTACCCCACGATCTGGCATATTGGGTACAATCGCAGATAAATACGGTATAAGCACCACGCCTACACAATATCTATCATTTATCCATGGATCCGATGGATAAACGCTATATGATCCTAAGCATGTATATAGATCCAATCTAACTAAGCCAATTACATAACTATGATAAACCAAGAACAATATAATCTTGAATATAAGCAAGTAGAGCAAAGTCATAAGCAATATATTGAAGTAGAACAAAGTCATATTCATAATATTGAAGAACAAAGATAATTAGAAGAACAATTAGAAGCACAATTAGAGAATTACCAAGAATCCTCTTGACAGATCCGGAAACCAATCGAAGATTGACTCCTTCTAGTTCTAATCCTATGTAGCTATGCTAATCTAGATATCTAATTGATGTGGTGGCTCTAATCTTGATCAGAGGTTTCTTCTCCCTTGAGGAATAATGAATTAGGGTTGACAGGCTCTCTCCTCCAGGGGCCAGGGGGTCTGGTTTTATAGTCCCTTCAAGTGAATATGGGCCGTTGGATCAAACCGACATTGATTGTATGGTTTAGATTCATCCTTTAGGTCGGTGGAGATCTCCCACGAAGCAGAGTCCTGATTGGACTCAGGGAGGGGGCGGGCGCCCTGCCTCTGGCCCCGTTTCGTCTCCGCTTCGGTCTCGTGGCTTCTAGAGTCTTCTAGATGTAAGATAATTGCGCGATACGTTAATATCTCTATGTAATCCCGACGTGTGGGCCTTTCTTCCGTATTTCCTGATAACCCCCTGTAGAAATAGACAAACACCAAAACTCGTGGAATTCTGTCAGATAAAACCCTAAGTCTAGATGTTGATTTCATTTGGATCCTTTTCTTTGTTTATTTGATAATTAAATTTGATACTTAAGGACCGTCAACAAACTCCCCCAAGCTTACCTCTTGCTCGTCCCTGAGCAAGGATAGACTCAGCAATGGATTAGAAGTTGTTGCAATATCTTTAAAAATTGACGGTACACATGCTTTTAAAATAAGATCTCATCTTTGAGTTAGAGTAAACTGTTAAGACTTAAAACTTACTTACTTTACCTTCACCATGGGACTTGTAACCGTCACTTCTGTCTTGAGTAGTTAAAAGATAGAATAGTCTAGCCAAGTGCCAGGCCTCTCATTCTTGATCAGCTATAGTTCTGGAGTTTTTGTAGATTTTCAAATAAAACTCAGAGATTCCTTGTATGATTCTCTCAGATCTCTTTTTTGTGGTGTTTCTGGATCCTTACCAAGGCAGTGATGGTATATGCCTTCTCTCAAGATATGTAGTATTTGTGGTATGAAGCATAATGACATTGCCTTCTCTCTCACCCTACTCTAATAAGACTTTAATATCTGGAGCTCATAGATGGGAGATAAAATATACATACTTACAAGACATTTATTACATAGTCAAACCATGGATCCAAAGAAACAAGTCAATAAGTTTAATCAAGATGTGCATGTGTGGCGATTGAATGGTGTATGGTGATGATGGTGATAACAATGGTGAAAGTCTAATTCTACTTTGCTCTTTTGAGGGGATACATACCTTCCTTGCTTTTTGAAATTTTATGAGGAGAATGAGATGCTCTTCTTTTTCTTTTCTCTCAGGTGGGTATCTTGTACCCCTAATTCTACTGTCGGACACTTGTCCATTTTTACCTCTCGTCTCACTTTTTTCGTTTCTTTCGAGGTTCCGAGCACTTGCTCCTTTTTATTTCCTCATATCTTTTTTTCTCTTTTTTTAGAGCACTCATCTCTTGAGATAATATAGCAAGTGGTAGTAACAAAATAACTTGAGCATTTATTTCACAAAGGAAAAACAGAAATATTTTTGGCTATTCTCTCTCGGGTTAGGAGTAGAATATTTTTGGGTGGTTCTGGAGATGGAAATGGGTGGATATATGTGGATGATACTTCCGGAGTAGAAGTAGCATATATGAGTGAACGTGCAAGTGAAATCTTGATTTAACCACATGACAAGCTCCTAAGGGTCTACACAACTTGACCACACTCAATGCTCATAAGCAGTAAATAGTAAATGTGTGGCTCAAAATCTAGCAAGCATGTATATATGGCTGTGGTAGGAATTTAAACTCTCATCATACTGGAACTCATCATGCAACATTTTAAAGATTTTCAAAGATAAAATTCTCTAGAATTCTAGCATCTCTAGGAACAGATAAACAGCAGCTCAACCTTCCCATATCATATCCGTTAACAACTTAGACTTTAGATCAAGTTTTCATCCCACAAGTTTAGGTCTAGAGCAAGCTTTAAATTATAACAATTATGTCTAAACTTGAGAGAGAACTTAAAATTTGCAAATTAGGCAGAGCAACTATTCATCATATCCATGCTTGAGTTTTATTTAGATACAGATTAGCATAGCCACTTTATTTATTTATTAAACATACTAAGCAAAAGATATATATATATATAAGCACAAAATCTTTATTTGGTTTTTCCTGGTTTATGTATATTTATATTTTAATATAGTATAAGTATAAAGATAGATAGATAGAAATACTTATCGGTATAAATGGGGGTGCTCTCCCCCAAGCTGAATTTTGACGTAATTTCTCTTGATGTAGCTAGCAGGTGGCAGAGGTGTATTTGAAAGTCAGCAGCATTCTGACAGTGATTAGAATGTCCTCCGTCTGCTAGTCTTCTTGATTCTTAAATTCTGCGGAGCTCAAATAGACAACAAAGCTTGTGTAACTGATTAAGTGTTAGCATAAATATCTAGCCTTTATCATGTTGAGACTCCTTAATAATTATTACTCCCTGTTTTTATATTTTCATTTTATAAAGCAGAAATGAAATATTTATTTTATTTTTATGCCACCACAGTGAATGTACTTATGGGTTTTGTGCCACTCGTCTACTCACATGGGGCTTACTGTTTTTTACATTTTTATTTTCTTTTTAGGATAGCATGAACATAAGTAACTAAGCAAACTATTTTAAATAATTGAAAGGGAAAGGATAACTACCAAGTTTACCTCTTGGCAAGGCATTCGGTGTTTTTAAGTCCTCCAAATGGGACTCTCCGTTTTCTTCAATTGTCCTGGGATTCGTTGGTTGGCGGAGTCGATACTTCCGGCGGCGCCTCCTCTTCATGTATAGTTATCTTCTCTTTCCACACCTGACTCAGTGCTACGGTCTCCTCTAGATAATTCTATTTAAACTCTACGTCTTCTGACCTTACAACTTCTCCTTCATAGTCTGCCCATCCGTCCTTGATGATTTGCCTCCTCTGGTTGCGGTTGCGTCGTTTCCTCACCTGCTTAGATTCTTCAACGATATAGTTAGGGTCAGTAAAATAACGGCGTACCTTCTCTGAGGGGAAGTGTATATGGACTTCTCCGGTTCCAATGTAGATGATTGCTTTAACGGTGCTGAGGAACGGTCTTCCAAGGATGATGGGTGGATCGTACTCATCTTCTCTCATGTCAATAACTTGAAAGTCTGTGTAGACAAAATGATCGTCTATTTTGACTGGGACATCAGTTACTGTTCCTTTAACCTCTCGAAATGTCTGATCTGCCATCTGGAGCTGAATGTATGTTGGTTTTAGGGGCATGGTTCCGAACAAGAGCCGATAGGTGACTGCGGCCATTATGTTGACGCCCGATCCGGTGTCGCAAAACGTCTTGTAAAAGTTGTATCCATTTATGGAGCAGTAGATGCTTGGCATTCCTGGGTCGTCCTTCTTGGTCAAAAACGGTGACTTGAGTTGATGCTCTTGACCTCCATGAACTACAGTGACCATCTTAGCTGACTTGGTCCACACTTGCTTGTTCCTGTTCCTCCTGTTGGTCCTCTTCCTTGATTCACGTCTGGATTGATCTGGAATTTGTGTAGTCTTGTTCTTGAAGAAAAATGTCTCCTTCCTCCCTTTGATGTAGAAACTGAGCTTGGCAGCACTAGCGTAGATGATAGCTCCCGTGGTATTCAAGAATGGCCTCCCTAAGATGATAGGTGCCCCCTCATCATTTTCGGTCTCTACCACTACGAAGTCTGCTGGGGCATATAAGGTACCAACTCGGACATAAAGATTCCTCAATATTCCTTTTGGAAAACTTATCGTCTGATCTGCAAACTGCAAACACATGGTTGTCTCTAATAAAGGATATGTAAAGAATTTTTCATAGAGTACCCTGGGTATAATGTTGACACTGGAGCCAAAGTCACAGAGTGCTTCTGGGACGTCCACCATGCCGATGGAGATCGGGATGACGGGGCGTCCTGGATCACCTCTCTTGACCGGCAGAAGGTCAGTATTGAATTCAGTGACGAGGTTACTCCAATTATTACCTGCATCAAACATGTCTACAAGATCTGCAGATTCTAATCCTTCCGGTTGTGATGGTATACCGGGGTTAGTAGCAGGAACAGCAGCAGCTATTTGATTTAACTAAGATTCAATCATTTTATTAAAGCTAATTTGATTCTTGATGGCAGTAGAGAAATTATCCATTCTATTATTTATATTTTCTAGCATTTTATCATTAGATGCCAATTTCTTAGATAGGTTATCCATTAGCTTTCCTTGATTAGACACTAATTCTCTCAAAGGTGGAAAATTATTAGTATTGTTGTAAGAATTATTACCTTGATAATTACCTGAGTAGTTAGGCCTCTGTTGATTCCAACCTTGATTTTGTTGAGGACGGTTGTAGTAGTTGTTGTTGTTGTTGATGATGTAGTTCACATCCTCAAGCATCTCAGGGCAGTGATTGCCTGAGTGTCCAGTGTCTCCACACTCCTCACAAGTCATGTGAGAGTCGTAGATGTGCATAACTTCTTTCTTATCTCCAGCTCTATCATCGAGCTTCTTCATGAGCAGGTCTAGCTTTGCAGACAGCATGTCTACCTCCTTGAGCTGATGCATACCTCCACCTCTCTTGCGTGTCTGGGTCCTCTCTTCATTCCAGCTTTGATTGGACGCCATCTTCTCCACAAGAGCTGTGGCTTGTGGTATGGTAAGTGATAAGAATGCTCCTCCAGCTGCAGCATCCATGGTCTCTCGGGCACTGTTGCCGAGTCCATGATAAAACTTCTGCATCAATAGCCAACTCTCCATTCCATGATGGGGACATTCTAGGATGTAGTCTCGAAAGCGCTCCCATGCTTCTGGAACAGATTCATCATTTTGTTGCTGAAAACTTGTAATCTTCCCACGGAGAGCATTGGTCTTGCCCATGGGAAAGAACTTAGCCAGGAAGTTTGTTGAGCAGAGTGCCCACGTAGTATTCTTCTCCTTTGTAGCGTAGAACCACTGCTTCGCTCTCCCTAACAGTGAGAATGGGAAGAGGCGAAGTAGTATAGCATCTTTGGAAACTCCTGATATGGTAAATGTGTTGCAAATCTCCAGGAAGTGTTGTAGATGAGCACTAGCATCTTCGTGTGCCTTCCCACAGAACTGGTTGGATTGCACCATGTTGATAAGTCCAGGCTTGAGCTCAAAGTTGCCATCGATCTCTGCAGCAGGTCCAGTGCGGATGTTGTCCATAGTGGGAGCTGAGAACTCGCGGATTGATTTGTTTGCCATGGCTTCGAACTCTGAAGACAAGTTCCGGTAATCTTCTTGATTGGATGAAGCTTCTTGCTGAAGTGTTGATGATCTCTTCTTGAGCTTGGCTCTTGTCTTCTTGAATAATGCTTCGGGATTGTCAACAAAATTTCCTAGAAGATGTCTTCTATTCATACATTCCCCTGCATAAGATAAAATAGAGAAATATCGGGGTAAAACTGTATAAGAGAATAGATAAGCTCAATCATATTAGTGATGCGAATGATAACTCAAAATCTTTTATTCCATTCTTGATTAGTAATCAACCTTCCCCGGCAACGGCGCCAAAAATGCTTGTTGGGTATTCTTAACATCATTACCAAAAGTAGACTAAGTTCTCTAAATCTAGTAACGGTGCCAAAAATGCCAAACCTATCCCTCACACCACTTAAGCCAAGTTGTCATCCCCAGCATGACATGAGAGACGCGGTATTGAAATATGCAATTGCTCTTCTAAATAAATAATGAATGGGATCTGCAAGCGCACAGATTAATACCGATGCAGCATTTTAACCGGGAAGTATTCCAGGTATCGTTATTCATATTTTTACCACTGGGAAGGGATTAGCAATCATCAATATTGATTACAGAATAGAATATGAGATTGAGCATCTATCATTGCATATGTAATTGAGAACATTTATCTAACTCTTCATACAGGGATAAGTGTCACATAAAAGATATATGAAATAATGAATAGTGACAAAGATAATTAGTCTGATCAGCCACATATAAATATGATAAGCACCTCAATTAGATACTCTAGAAAGTCATTAGCATGGTATTAGAACGAACTACAAGAATATTCCCTAAGTTATTCTAAACTATATAGTCTAGCATTATCATAGTTAGTGCAAGCATACTTAGCAATCATTGTGAGACAAGACTACGCCCATGCATAGTGATATTAGCAAGGTAAATGAGAAACATAGCAATCACTCCCCTGTAATAATGTTGCTCTGCCAGCCCAATACACGAGAGGGGGACTATATAAGAATCAATGAAGCTGTCACTATCACGAACTACCCCACGATCTGGCATATTGGGTACAATCGCAGATAAATACGGTATAAGCACCACGCCTACACAATATCTATCATTTATCCATGGATCTGATGGATAAACGCTATACGATCCTAAGCATGTATATAGATCCAATCTAACTAAGCCAAGTACATAACTATGATAAACTAAGAACAATATAATCTTGAATATAAGCAAGTAGAGCAAAGTCATAAGCAATATATTGAAGTAGAACAAAGTCATATTCATAATATTGAAGAACAAAGATAATTAGAAGAACAATTAGAAGCACAATTAGAGAATTACCAAGAATCCTCTTGACAGATCCGGAAACCAATCGAAGATTGACTCCTTCTAGTTCTAATCCTATGTAGCTATGCTAATCTAGATATCTAATTGATGTGGTGGCTCTAATCTTGATCAGAGGCTTCTTCTCCCTTGAGGAATAATGAATTAGGGTTGAGAGGCTCTCTCCTCCAGGGGCCAGGGGGTCTGGTTTTATAGTCACTTCAAGTGAATATGGGCCGTTGGATCAAACCGACATTGATTGTATGGTTTAGATTCATCCTTTAGGTCGGTGGAGATCTCCCACGAAGCAGAGTCCTGATTGGACTCAGGGAGGGGGCGGGCGCCCAGGGGAACAGGGCGGGCACCCTGCCTCTGGCCCCGTTTCGTCTCCGCTTCGGTCTCGTGGCTTCTGGAGTGTTCTAGATGTAAGATAATTGCGCGATACGTTAATATCTCTATGTAATCCCGACGTGTGGGCCTTTCTTCCGTATTTCCTGATAACCCCCTGTAGAAATAGACAAACACCAAAACTCGTGGAATTCTGTCAGATAAAACCCTAAGTCTAGATGTTGATTTCATTTGGATCCTTTTCTTTGTTTATTTGATAATTAAATTTGATACTTAAGGACCGTCAACAACCTCCTTCTCGGGTTCTTGCTCTCCTCTACCCATCCAATCTCTACTAATCCATAAATTTAGCCTTAAAAACTTGGATTTTATCTGTAGATCTTTGCTAGCAAGGTAATCTTGAAGGGTCGAGATGGCAGACTAGAGGGGGGGTGAATAGTCATTTCTAAAAATTATTGCACCGGCTAATCGAAACAAATGTGGAATTAAAGCTATCGGCCTAGCCAAGACTACACCCATCTATCTAAGTTCTCTAGCACCTTGTAAAAGATCCTAAACAAGAAAACAAGGTGCTACCTTAGCAAGAGCTCACCTAACCAATTCTAGAAGCAAGGTCACACAACCTATGCAACTAGTACTTTGCAAACCGGGGGAGCTCCTACACAAACTAGTGAGGCAAAGCGCACAAAGTCTAAGCTCACTAGCAAGCTCAATAACAAGGCAACTAATGCCAAATTTGAGAGCGCAACTTACTTAGCTACACAAACTAAGCAATGTGACTAACAAGGTTACACAAACCGAATTAGCCACGCAAGGGAACTACTTCTAGCTACACAAGCAAAAAGGTAACTAGCAAGCTACACAAGCTTAACTAATTACAAAAGCAACTACACAAGCACAAGTATATAAAGAATGTAAATACAAGCTCGTGTATAGCAAATGCAAACCATCGAGAAGAGTAGACAATGTTGATACGGTAATTTTTACCGAGGTTCACTTGGTTGCCACCAAGCTACGTCCTCGTTGTGGCGATACACCCACTTGATGGATCACGAGCTAATTGGCATTCGAAAGCCAAACTCTCAGCGGGTGCCGCACATCCACTCTCAAGATGGGGATCCTCCAAGCCACAAGCAATCCACTCGAGTTGCTCTTCGCGATCCCCGCGGGGTGAGCACCGTACCCCTCACAATCTCTTCTCTGGAGCACCGCACAATCTCCTTGCGTGCTTCGACAGAGTCACAAGCCACCAAGCCATCTAGGAGGTGGCAACCTCCAAGAGTAACAAGCACCACCGGCTTGCAACAAGAACACCTAGTGCCACTTGATCCAATCTCTCAATGCAATGCACTAGAATCACTCACTCGCTATTGATTCGCACTCTAGCAAGCACAAGTGAGATAGAGGCTTTCCTAGCACTCCCCAAGCTTGGACACTAAGTCCCAAGGGTGCTCAACACAAGCCAAGGCCGGCCACCACTTCTATTTATAGCCCCAAGGGCTAAACTAGCCGTTACCGTTCACTAGGCAAAAGTCGACCACACCGGACGCGTCCTAGTTCACACCGGACGCGTCCTGTATTGACCAGACCAACGTCCGGTGCTCTTGACCGTTAGAAAACTAGTCGTTGCCCTCAACACTGACAAGGCACCGGACTCTCACTTTTGAACGCACCGGACGTGTCCGGTATCACATCGGACGCGTCAGGTGTGCACCGGACCTAAACTCAGGGAGCGTTGCAAAACGACACAGCACTGGACGGTGTGCAACAGACTAAACCCCAGAGAGCCTTAAAACTGAGTTTGCACCGGACGCTCAACTCGGACGCGTCCGGTGTGCAACGGACGCAAACTCAGAGAGCTACTCGTGACAGCGTTTTCTCTGGACGATTTACACCGGACTCAACACAGAGAGTCCGATAAAATTGAGCTCACACCGGACGCTCAACTCGGACACGTCCGACCTCATACCGGACGCGTCCGGCCTCACATCGGACGTGTCCGGCCTATATGTGCTGTACGAAACGATCTTCAACTTCTTCCCTTGCTTCCATGTGCCAACACCAAGGTGTCACAACACTTGTGCAAGTGTGTTAGCATTTTCACAAATATTTTTCCAAGGGAGTTAGCCTCTCAACTTGCCACGCCACTCGATCCTAACACGTATGCAAAGTTAGATCGCTCAAGTGGCACTAGATGACCGATATGCAAACAAGTTTGCCCCTCTTGATAGTACGGCCATCTATCCTAAATCCGGTCATAAACTTCTCTACACACCTATGACCGGTGAAATGGAAATGCCCTAGGTTATACCTTTGCCTTGCGCATTCCATTCCATCTCCTCCAATGTTGATGCAACACATGCACCAACCAATCACCAAATGATATGATCCACTTCATATCATCACGTGACCGTATTGGTTCATCGATCTTGACCTCACTTGCTCTTCACCGTTGCCTCGGTCCATCGGCGCCAAGTCTTGCTCAAGCTTCACCGTCACACGCGGTCCCTCGCTTCAAAGCCTTCGACTTGCCCTTCACTCTTGCAACCGGTCCATCAAGCCAAGCCTCATCTTGATCTTCTCCACCTTGGTCACATGACTCCATGTCATGTCTCATGTGCAATGAGCTCCTCCATCATCACATCATCACATGTGGACTAAACTCCTGTGTATCTCACATAAACACTATTAGTCCACCTAAGTTGTCACTCAATTACCAAAACCAAACAAGGACCTTTCAAATCTCAGTTCCTTTTTTATTTTTTACGTATTGATTTGGTACATATTACTTGTATTTTGCAACCCTAAATATATTTAGTCTTGATAGTGGTTATTTATTTTTGTATTATGTAACTTTAGAATGCCAAAGCATGGGAAAGCTAGTAACATAATACAAAAATAAATAACCACTATCAAGACTAAATATATTTAGGGTTGTAAAATACAAGTAATATATACCAAATCAATGCGCAAAAAATAAGGAGGGAACTGAGATTACCTTGCTAGCAAAGATCTAGGATCAAATCCAAGTTTTTAAGGCTAAATTTATGGATTAGTAGAGATTGGACGGGTAGAGGAGAGCAAGAACCCGAGAAGGAGGTATAACAATAAGACCACGGTCGGGTAGGGAAGCTGAGGCGTGATTCTTAAATTAGAGCTCGGAGCCATAGATCTGTGGCTCCGAGGTACTAGCCACGTCATCGCCACATATGCTGCCACTTTGTACGCGAGTAACCATCTTGGAGCCAAGATCTGTGGCGTCGAGATGTGTAACCTCGGAGCCACGAGTCCTGGCGTCGACCCACTAGGTCCAAACATGAGTTTAAGTTTGAGAGGGGGCTAAATGTGATTTTTTTTAAAAAAAAAGGCTATAAAGTAAAAAATTGGGACAATGTAGGGGTCTCTGTTATTTGGTGATGTAGTGGAGAAAGTCATATCCCTGTTAGTGGTTGTGCTTGGATAGTGGCCCTGTTGAGTATTAACCTGGATCAAAGAAGGATAATGCGTAGTATTAGGGCTACCTTGTGAAGCAGACTAGTTGTTGTGGATTGTACTGTGTTGAGTAGCGTTGTTGGATTCCTGATGGTTGGGGCTGTTATAGCTGTAAGAATCATTAGTATTAAGATTGGCCAGCATTGTAGCAACCCCACCATGTACCTGAATAGTAGACCAGGTTTTGTGACCATCATTTGCTTGTTATTCGTGGTTTGAAGATCCTTGTGTTTGTTTCATTCTAAATTTAATTATTGGGAGGTGAGAATGATTAGAGACCACAACCCTTGACATAGATGTCGTGACCAAAGGTATTTCATTATGCCTCTCAATCTGTGATTTGTGACTCTCCAGCTATCTTTAAAATCAACATCTGCACATTACATTTTCACAAAGAAAAAACATCTACGCCTGGATGCTAAACTTCGACTTTACTCTTATTCTAAACTTAAACACACCATATTACTATATACAATTATAAAGTGAACTATACCAAGTTCAACTCACTTTTTCTGCCAGTCAGCAGTGTTTTTCTCTCACAATAAATCAGTGAAGAGTACTTTTAGTCATGACTTTTCAGATAAATGAACAAGGTGTAAAACCGTACCGGCAACACAAATTGAGAGTTTAATAAGCTTTAGATTAAAATGAGACATTGCAGATACATACATGATATAATTGGAAAAGTAGTTTGTCATACCATAGATTGATACTGCATTACTGATCCCGACCTCAAATTGTACCTAATTTGTGGATAGAAATTTTTCAAAGCCAACAATCTTCATCAATGTATCAGTAGTACAACAGAAGAGAGACGCCAAACATTTTGTGGTTCTACTAATAAAAAGCTTATGTGCAATAGTAATGGCTTCTCCAATGGTTAGAGATAGTTCTAGCACATGTATGCATGCATGTCACTTACAAAAGACTACAACATTATTAAAGGCTAGTTTGTCCAATGGTTTATGTAAACTTTGAGAAAAAAACAGTGTCAAATAGACTATAGTCTGCCTTTTTGACGAGAGGTAACTAGATTCTATCGGTGTAGGGCATTAATGATTTTGACACTCTAAGAGCTGTTGAATAAGCCCTAGAGTATGTTTAGTTGAGCTATGAGCTCTGAAGAAACTACTATAAGTTGTGAGCTGTTTGTTTGAACAAGTATAAACACATATATTTCCTCCTCTCTC
This sequence comes from Sorghum bicolor, assembly GCF_000003195.3. Taxonomy (NCBI): domain Eukaryota; kingdom Viridiplantae; phylum Streptophyta; class Magnoliopsida; order Poales; family Poaceae; genus Sorghum; species Sorghum bicolor. Next base: position 45,244,783 of record NC_012878.2, read on the forward strand.
TCTATCTTTCTTGAAAAAACTGTAAAACAAGTCTCAGTATTTGCCCACTTTAAAAAGCAGAAAGTTAAAAGACAAAAGCATGATTGCGAACACATGGTTTTTACATAACCATTGTGGAGCACCCGTGTTGTGTGATGAGCGATTGTCAACATACCAATATTTTGGTGGGTTGTTGGTTCGGTGGTGATATCCTGGCACAGGGTTATGTGTCGAAACGGTGTCTCTTGGCTTCGTGATGTGCAGGTGTGGAGTCTGGATGCGGTGGCAGCGGTCGGGTGAAGGTCAAGTAGGGCGTGCCGTGCTGACGGACTGATTGCGGTGAAGGGCGGACGTGAGGCTTGGACTGACGGACCAGACGACCGGGTGGCCAGCTGCGGTGGCTGACACTTGGGACATCAATAAGCGCAAGTGTACACGGCGGGGGACGCGTACGGGCAACGCTACTCGCGGCGGGTTTTGCGGGTTTGGGCCTCAAAACCCGGGCAGAGGTCCCGATGCGGACGGATGGCACGTGGCGGCATCGGTGAGATCGCTTCGGAGCGAGGCTACCGGTGAGAAGGCGCGGTGGCCGTCGGATTTAGGTTATGTCAAGTTGGACTAGAATGCCCCTGGGGCTAGCTAGTTCGCTCAAAAATATCTAGAGGCATTTGGGAAATATGTAATATGCCTGATAAATAAACCGGGGAGTTCCCCATCTCCCTAACTCTCTCCACCTACTGCTCTCTCCCTCCTGTCTTTCCGTTCCAGTAGGTTTTCAGTAGGTTTTCTTCCTCTTTAGTTCTTTAGTAGAGAGATTCACAAACTGTGATTTCGTGTATGATCTGAGATTTTTCGAGTTGGGAATGGAGGCCCTAACCTCTTGTTGTCCTCTGGACGTGAAGATTTGAGCAGTGGCTATGTTCTTCATTTCCCCTATTTTCGTGCCTAGCTGTGATCTACTTTTTCTGGAGTTTAGATCGATCTCAGACATTGATTTTCTGGGAATAGTTTGGTGGCCTGTTGAATTTGGTCTGTGCAAAATCTGGGAACGATCCATGATGATTTGATCGGTTTCTCGTTCGTTTTTTTTGGTTCTTTTCTGTTCTGTTCTTCTCTGTTCTTGCGTTTGTCGGGCTCCTGTTGGTTCTGTGGCAGCATGGGGGACATGAGCAAATAAATCCTAGCAGCAGTGCTATCAGCACCGTGCGCTCAGGCGCCGTGCACGCTCCATTGAGCAGCACTTGCAACAGGTCTTTGTGGACGCCCGCCATCCGCTTCCCTGTTCCAGTTCGCTCGTGCCCAGCAGCTTGGCAGCTTCTCCTATCGAGCAAATTGCAAGTGGCGCAGAGCTACAGCAGCAGATGTCCCTGTCTCTGTGTTTGTTCTCTAGACGATTCTTGAGTCAGATCTCCTAGTTGCAGTCCACCGTTTCCAAGATTGCTCATTCAGTTTTCCTCCGTACTTGTTTGTTTCTGATTCAAGTGCAAGAGCATACAATCCAGTAGTAGCAGGAGCTTTTTGGTCAACAGAGCAGATCGCTGCTAGCTTCTGTGCAAATTGCAGCAGCCTGTGATTTTATTTCTGTTAGTTTGCATTTGGTCAAAAGCTTTTATTTGCTTCCGTAAAAAGCTTTAGGCAATCCTTGGTTAATCCTTGATTTGAAGATTTAATTTACTTCTTCTACTTGTTTGCTATTCACGGTGGTGAATTTATTTTCTTCTCTGTGATTGGTGCTAGTAGGCTTGGTCAGGTGTAGCTGTGCCGAAGTAACATGCTTGTGCAGCTGAGCGAAATTTTCTTTTCAGGGGATTTTCTGTCCAATATTTCTTTAGCCACGATTTTGTGTTTCGCTTATTCTTTGGTCGTTCGAGCTCCGAATTGATTTCCATCAGTTGCGTTGGTCCTCTACCATTGCAAGGAATTTTATCTAATTGCTCTTGTCACGAGTTGACTTGAGAAATTCAGTTTCGGATACTTGTTTGAATTTGGTGGTGATTTGAGACAACGGCCAAATATATTTCGGAAGAAAATTTACGGCTCCCATTCACCCCCCCCCCCCCCTCTGGTCGCTGTTTTCGGTCCTTCAATTGGTATCAAAGCCGGTTAAGGATCATTCCACCTTAATCGGTCCGTGATCCACGAAGGCGACATGGAGCGTGGTTCCGGTAAACCACCGTTCTTCGATGGAACAAATTATCCCTATTGGAAAATACGCATGTCTGCCCATCTCCAGGGGATTGATTGGCTAGTTTGGGAAATTTGTGAGGATGCTACTTTCGTTGTGCTTGAACCCCGTGCTCGAACCACACAAGATCAAAAAGATCGGCACAACACAAATAGCAGAGCAAGATCTGTTCTTTTCTCGAGTCTTTCGCTTCCTGAGTTCGAGCGTGTCTCTGATTGTGCTACTGCTCGAGAGATCTGGGTGAGGCTTCAGAGCTATCACGAGGGTACAGCCCATGTCAAAACCAGACTCTATGAGACGTACAAGAGAGAGTATGAGAACTTCACTCAGCTTGATGGCGAGTCCATCGATGCCATGTTTTCTCGTTTTCAGACGATCATTAACAAGATGCGAGCAAACAAGGCATAACTACCTTATGACGATCATGAGAGGGCTCTCAAGCTTCTATATGCCCTAGATCGGAAGGTATGGGATGTGAAGGTGTCCGCCATTATCGAGTCTTCAAACTACGACACCATCACTGTGGACGAGCTGTTCAGCAAGGTCAAGTCCACCGAGATCGACTACCAGACTCAAGCCAAGCTCAAGAATCCCTCTGCACCGACTATGGCTTTAGTCTCAGGTAACAGTTCAAGTTCTTCAGCTAACCCTTCACAGATGTCGTTTGCCTTGTCTTCTTTGGTGTCTGTTTCAGAGGAGCAGATGGAGACCCTTGGGGATGACGAGCTGACATTGATCATCAGCCGGTTCTCGCGGTTCCACAACAACCGCTTGAACCGCCGCCGGGGCGGTGATCAAAAGGTGGGCTGCTACAACTGTGGAGATCTCGACCACTTCGTCGCCCACTGCCCCAAGAAGAACAAGCACTCCTCCGACAAGTACGACTCCGGCAAGCGCAAGGACAAGCGCGACTACACCTCCAAGAAGTACAAGTCAAAGAAGGGCTTCGACAAGGAGGCGCTCAAGAAGATGTACCGCAAGAAAGCCAAGGCGCAAGAGCGTGCCTTCCTTGCTTCCCTCAGCGACCTCGACAACGACTCCGGCGATGACCGCTCCTCTTCTCCCTCGAGTGACGATGAGTCCGAGAGGAAGATGGAGGAGAAGCTGACTGGTCTTTGCTTCGTCGCCGACTCCACTCACGGAGGCTTCTGCACCATGGCGATTGATGAAGAGGTGAAGGCCAGTAAGGATGAGGTCTCCTTCGACGACGACACCTCTGAGGTACCTCCTTCTGTCGATGACCTTGTCGCTGAGCTTGAAAGCATGAATATCACCTTGATTAGTCAAGATAAATTGCTTAAGCGTGCTGCCCGTGAGAGGAAAGAGTTTAAGGACAAGCTAGAGTTGGCGCTTAAGGAGCTTGAGGTTGCTAAGGAGTGTGCTGTGGTTGTGTCAGATGAAGTAGAGTGCGATGAGTGTGCTGTTCATATGTCTAACTTCTCTGAATTGCAATCTAAGTATGCTACTTTGCTTGATGAGTATGGTGAGCTGAAGGCTAGGCCTGTCTTGTTGGGTGCGTGCAAGTCCTGCTCGGGCTTGCAATCTGAGCTGGCAGAGAAGAATGCCAAGATCTGTGATCTTGAGAAGGCCAGTTTAGATAGCGCCGCTGCTAAGTGTGCACGTTGTGAGAGCTTGGTGCTAGAGCTTGAGTCTTGTAGGCACGATAAGATGAGATTCGAGGAAGACAACACATACCTTCGGTCCATCTTGAGCTGGGTGTCTAGTAGTGAGCCACAGTTGGGCATGATGATGAGCCAGTTCAGGCGGGGAACTTACACATCGGGTGTAGGCTTTGCTATAGATGGGAAGGGTGAAAATCTTTATGGCAAGGTTGGTGAGTTTAGTGGTTTGAGCCCAAGTGAGAAACCATCCACTACTCCCAAGTTGATCAAATTCACTCCACCTGAGCCTTCCAAACCCACTGTCAAAGATAGAGTGTTTGAAGAACCTCCAAAATCCCCACCTCAGAAACAAGTGTGGATTCCAAAACCTAACCATCTCAGGAACCCACTTGACACTCTACCAAACATCTCTGAGGATCCCCTTCCTAAAGCCAAAAAGCCACCAAGAGTGAACCATACCCACAAGAGAGTGAACCAACAACCACCCAAGAGAGAGGTAAGGCATCACTGTGAGTATTGCCATAGGGATGGTCACCTTGTTGAGTTTTGCTTTAGGAGGAAGAGAGATGAGCGGTGAGAGTACGAGTTGAACAACAGGAACATGTACCGCCACCCCATGGCGTACATGTGCCGCCTGTTCAGAGGCGCAGTGCTAGGCCCAGAGGTGCAATGCCTCAAGGTGCTAGGCCTCAGCTTGCGAGACCACGTGGTGGTCATGCCCGACGTGGTTCAGGTCATGATCAATATGACTTTGAACCTCGTGGCGGTGGCTTTGCTTCTCAATCCCACAGCTCTAGCGGACCACGTTTTCCCTTTCGTGGTGATCGCTTTCCTCAAATGGGACATGGCATGCTTGGTGTTTTTCCTAACACTTTTCCAGGGCAAATGACCCAACACTGGTATCCTTCACAGTTTACTAACACCAGTGTTGCGCCATTTGCTCACCCCATGTCTTTCTATTGATGTAGATCGGAGGCCTGGAGAACACGTGGCTTGTTGATTCCGGTTGTTCGCGCCACATGACCGAAAGTTCAAAATGGTTCTCCAGCCTCGACCCCGTGCAATGTAAGGAATACATCACATTCGGGGACAATAGCAAAGGTAAGGTGCTTTCTCGTGGGACCATTCGGGTCAATGAGAGTTTTGTCCTGAAGGATGTTGCTTTGGTTTCGAATTTGCATTTCAATTTGCTTTCGGTTTCGCAACTCCTTCAGGATGGTTTTGAGGTGTGTTTTAAGACTGGCTTGTCTCGTGTTCTTGATTCTCAGGGAAATCTTGTTTGTCAGATTGTTCCTTTTGGCCGTGTCTTTCGAGCTGATTTTTCTCACGCTTTTTGGCTCTTCTCGTTGTCTTGTGGCGGGATCCTCCTCTGATCTATGGAAGTGGCATAGGAGACTTGGTCATTTGAGCTTTGACTTACTAGCTAGGTTGAGCTCACTTGACTTAATCCGAGGATTGCCCAAGTTGAAATTTGAGAAGGATTTGGTTTGTCACCCTTGTCGTCATGGGAAGATGGTTGCCGCTTCTCACCCTCCGGTGACTCAGGTCATGACCAAGGGACCCGGTGAGCTACTTCATATGGACACAGTTGGTCCAGCTCGGGTTCGGTCAGAGGGAGGGAGGTGGTATGTTCTAGTGATTGTGGATGACTTTTCTCGCTACTCTTGGGTGTTTTTCATGGAGGGTAAGGATGAAGCTTTCTCTCATGTTCGAGATTTGATTCTTCGGTTACAGACTGAGTTGCCTAAGAATGCCATGAGAGCTATACGCAGTGACAATGGCACAGAATTCAAAAACACTCAGTTTGATACCTTCTGTGCTTCTTTGGGTCTCGAGCACCAGTTTTCCTATCCTTATGTTCCCCAGCAAAATGGTGTTGTTGAGCGCAAAAATCGGACCCTTGTTGAGATGGCCAGGACGATGCTCGATGAGCATAGGACTCCTAGGAGATATTGGGCCGAGGCGATCAACACTGCTTGTCATGTTTCCAATCGCATCTTTCTTCGAGCCTTCTTGAAAAAGACTTCTTATGAGTTGCGATTTGGTAGACTACCCAAGGTAAGTCACTTCAGGGTGTTTGGCTGCAAGTGTTTCATCTTGAAGCAAGGTAATTTGGACAAATTTGAGTCCAGGTCCTCTGACGGTATTTTTCTTGGTTATGCTTCTCATTCTCATGCATATCGTGTACTTAACCTTGAAACTAACCGAGTCGTGGAGACCTGTGAGGTCACATTCGATGAGACTATGCCTTGTTCTTCTCCTGTCTTTGAATGTGCAGGTGATCAGGAGATTGGTGAGAGCATCTTTGTTGAGGATGATGCAGAAGATGCCGATTGGGGTGATCCCGAGCCGACACCACTGGCTGCCCCTCTCGCGTCTTCGACGACTACTTCGGCTGACGGCCCCGATCCTTCTTCTTCCACTACTTGGGGTCCGGTCGAGCAGCCTCCTCAGCCTACACCGGCTGTCCCTGAGGAGGCCCCAGCTGCAGTTGAGGGGGAGGCGACTTCTTCAAGGGAAGCACCTCGACACATTCAGCGTCGCCATCCACCTCAGACCATGATTGGTGGAATTGACTAGCGAGTCACGCGGTCCAGGTCATATCACATCTCACACTTCGCTCATTCTGCTTTTGTTGCTTCTTTTGAGCCTCGAGATGTTGGACACGCACTGTCTAATCCTGATTGGGTTAATGCTATGCATGAGGAGTTAGAAAATTTTGAGAGAAACAAGGTTTTGGTTTTAGTACCACTTCCACCAGATTGCCATCCCATAGGTACCAAGTGGGTTTTCAAAAACAAACAGAGTGAAGATGGGGTGGTAGTGAGGAACAAGGCTAGGTTGGTAGCTCAGGGTTTTTGTCAGAAAGAGGGGATAGACTATGAGGAAACCTTTGTTCCTATTGCCCGTTTAGAAGCCATTAGGATCCTTTTAGCCTTTGCAGCTTCAAAAGGGTTTAAGCTGTATCAGATGGATGTGAAGAGTGCTTTCTTGAATGGGTATATAGAGGAAGAGGTTTATGTGAGACAACCCCCTGGCTTTGAAAATCCTAAGTTTCCTAACCATGTTTTTAAACTCCACAAAGCCTTGTATGGTCTAAAACAAGCCCCGAGAGCCTGGTATGAGCGTTTGAAAGCCTTCTTGCTTGCAAAGGGTTTTAAAATGGGTTCTGTTGATAAAACTTTGTTTCTCCTCAAGCAAGGCACTGACACTCTTTTGGTTCAGATATACGTGGATGATATCATTTTCGGTGGCTCTTCTCATGCACTTGTTGGCAAGTTTGCAGAAACTATGAGCAGGGAATTTGAGATGAGCATGATGGGCGAGTTGACGTTCTTTCTTGGTTTGCAAATCAAGCAAACTAGAGAAGGGACGTTTGTGCACCAAGGCAAGTACACCAAGGATGTACTCAAGAAATTTGATATGGGCGAGGCCAAGCCTCTCTCGACGCCCATGTCAACCACGACGACCCTGGATGCAGATGAAGAAGGAGAAGCTGTGGACCAGAAGGAGTACCGAAGCATGATCGGGTCACTGTTGTACTTGACGGCGACAAGACCGGACATCCAGTTCGCGGTCTGCTTGTGTGCACGCTTTCAGTCTTCGCCGCGCACATCTCATCGTCAAGCCGTCAAGCGGATCTTGAGGTACCTTCGTTTCACACCTGAGTTTGGTCTTTGGTTTTCAGCTTCCTCCTCTCTTTCTCTTTGCGGCTATTCTGATGCGGATTATGCCGGCTGCCGTGTTGAGCGCAAGTCCACGTCGGGGACTTGCCAGTTTCTTGGGACTTCTCTTGTGTCTTGGTCCTCTCGCAAGCAATCCTCTGTTGCTCAATCCACCACAGAAGCCGAGTATGTTGCTGCTGCTGCTTGCTGCTCCCAGTTGCTTTGGATGATAGCCACTTTGAGAGACTTTGGGTTAGAGTTTAGGCGAGTGCCTCTGCTTTGTGATAGCACCAGTGCCATAAGCGTTGCTAAAACCCCAGTCCTCCACTCAAAAACCAAGCATATAGATGTCCGCTTTCACTTCTTGCGTGACCACTATGAGAAAGGAGACATTGACCTACACCATGTTGATACCCAAAATCAGCTTGCAGACATCTTTACCAAACCCCTTGACCAAGCCCAGTTTGCTCGCTTGCGAGGGGAGCTTGGAGTGTGTTTCCCTTTTTAGTTGTGGGGAACTTTGGTTTTTTTACTCTAGTTTTGTTTTCTTTTAGTTTAGTTTTTATTTTATTTTTTTGTATCATATTGCATTGCATTTCATCTCATCATGTATATTAGAGCATTTTGAGCTTCATGATTATAGTTGTTAGATTGAGATTATGCTCTTTGTGGTATGTCTTGTATGTACATGATGGTGCTTGTCGCTTAGGCTCTTTTTGATCACTTGATGCATGTTATGAGCTAAGCATGTTTTATAACTTGTGAACTTGACATAAACTTGTTGAAACCTAAAAATTGTTCACCATTGTCATTGGCAACTAGCATGTGTAGGATGTGTTGAGATCACTTGAGCTATCATTTATATGCTAGGTTGCTATGTCTCATGCTTTGAGTTATACACTTGCTTGGACAACTAGCAAAATCTTGTGCTAAAAATTGAAAATCAAGCTAAGTGAAAAGAAAAGATCGAGATGGGTCTATACTGTCCTACGTCAAGGTATCGAGACTGCTTCCAATTGCACTTATGGATGAACTTGAGCCTTGTAGTGGATGCCGAGATCATTGTCTTAAGCTTGCGATTGTCTTTGACATAGGCTTGGCATGGTCGATAAGTTGGTTTGACGGTACAGATAACCTCTCGCACTCACACATGTTTTTGACTAGACCTTGTGATATGCTGCAAACTCCGATAAAATAACATTTTAATGAAAACACAAGTCTAAAGTTAGTCTTTGACATTATTTATGAACGCTGCTTGGGGTAGTTCACCTTGTATACACTTGTTAGCACTAGGTTGATTTCCTGCTTATACCTGCTATGTGCTACTTTCAGTGGTGAACTCCTTCTTACAGTTGCTTAAAATTGATCAAAAATGCTTAAATGTCATATTTCGTTTCACTTGATCAGTTTGAGCATTTGCTAGCACTTGTACTTATTGCTATACACACATGACAGCACCACCTAGAGCATCTTTTCAATCTGATTGCTATACTCCTGAAGCTTTTGTATATGTGCATTTCTTGCATTCATAGCATGTTTTGAGGGGGAGTTGCACTCCTTTGGGCAAATCTTGATAAGTGCATGAGTCAACAAGGGGGAGAAAGTTACACACAAAAGGAGAGACATGCATTCATTTGAGAGAGATTACATTTGCTTAGGGGGAGTTGCATTCGAGTTGCTTTTGCTAGATGTGTTGAGCCTTTGCCTCTTCTGGAGGGTCTAGTTGTTTTCTGGCTATTCGAGCTTTGCTAGCGGTGTTGAGCCCGTTTGCTTCTTCTTGAGGGCTAGCTGTGTTTTACTTGGTTGTGTCGAGCCTTTGCCCATGTCTTTGGGGACCAAGTTGTTGGCTTTGCTTTACTCATTGTGAGTGACCCGTTTCGAGCTTACACTTGAGTTGGTTTTCTCTGGCTTTGTGTTGGTGTTGACAATGCACTCATCAAGGGGGAGATTGCGAATACATGGTTTTTACATAACCATTGTGGAGCACCCGTGTTGTGTGATGAGCGATTGTCAACATACCAATATTTTGGTGGGTTGTTGGTTCGGTGGTTCTACTGATATCCTGGCACAGGATTATGTGTCGAAACGGTGTCTCTTGGCTTCGTGATGTGCAGGTGTGGAGTCTGGATGCGGTGGCAGCGGTCGGGTGAAGGTCAAGTAGGGCGTGCCGTGCTGACGGACCGATTGCGGTGAAGGGCGGACGTGAGGCTTGGACTGACGGACCAGACGACCGGGTGGCCAGCTGCGGTGGCTGACACTTGGGACATCAATAAGCGCAAGTGTACACGGCGGGGGACGCGTACGGGCTACGCTACTCGCGGCGGGTTTCGCGGGTTTGGGCCTCAAAACCCGGGCGGAGGTCCCGATGCGGACGGATGGCACGTGGCGGCATCGGTGAGATCGCTTCGGAGCGAGGCTACCGGTGAGAAGGCGCGGTGGCCGTCGGATTTAGGTTATGTCAAGTTGGACTAGAATGCCCCTGGGGCTAGCTAGTTCGCTCAAAAATATCTAGAGGCATTTGGGGAATATGTAATATGCCTGATAAATAAACGGGGGGTTCCCCATCTCCCTAACTCTCTCCACCTACTGCTCTCTCCCTCCTGTCTACTGCTCTCTCCCTCCTGTCTTCCCGTTCCGGTAGGTTTTCAGTAGGTTTTCTTCCTCTTTAGTTCTTTAGTAGAGAGATCCACAAACTGTGATTTCGTGTATGATCTGAGATTTTTCGAGTTGGGAATGGAGGCCCTAACCTCTTGTTGTCCTCTGGACGTGAAGATTTGAGCAGTGGCTATGTTCTTCATTTTCCCCTATTTTCGTGCCTAGCTGTGATCTACTTTTTCTGGAGTTTAGATCGATCTCAGACATTGATTTTCTGGGAATAGTTTGGTGGCCTGTTGAATTTGGTCTGTGCAAAATCTGGGAACGATCCATGATGATTTGATCGGTTTCTCGTTCGTTTTTTTTTTGTTCTTTTCTGTTCTGTTCTTCTCTGTTCTTGCGTTTGTCGGGCTCCTGTTGGTTCTGTGGCAGCATGGGAGACATGAGCGAATAAATCCTAGCAGCAGTGCTATCAGCACCGTGCGCTTAGGCGCCGTGCACGCTCCATTGAGCAGCACTTGCAACAGGTCTTTGTGGACGCCCGCCATACGCTTCCCTGTTCCAGTTCGCTCGTGCCCAGCAGCTTGGCAGCTTCTCCTATCGAGCAAATTGCAAGTGGCGCAGAGCTACAACAGCAGATGTCCCTGTCTCTGTGTTTGTTCTCTAGACGATTCTTGAGTCAGATCTCCTAGTTGCAGTCCACCGTTTCCAAGATTGCTCATTCAGTTTTCCTCCGTACTTGTTTGTTTCTGATTCAAGTGCAAGAGCATACAATCCAGTAGTAGCAGGAGCTTTTTGGTCAACAGAGCAGATCGCTGCTAGCTTCTGTGCAAATTGCAGCAGCCTGTGATTTTATTTCTGTTAGTTTGCATTTGGTCAAAAGCTTTTATTTGCTTCCGTAAAAAGCTTTAGGCAATCCTTGGTTAATCCTTGATTTGAAGATTTAATTTACTTCTTCTACTTGTTTGCTATTCACGGTGGTGAATTTATTTTCTTCTCTGTGATTGGTGCTAGTAGGCTTGGTCAGGTGTAGCTGTGCCGAAGTAACATGCTTGTGCAGCTGAGCGAAATTTTCTTTTCAGGGGATTTTCTGTCCAATATTTCTTTAGCCACGATTTTGTGTTTCGCTTATTCTTTGGTCGTTCGAGCTCCGAATTGATTTCCATCAGTTGCGATGGTCCTCTACCATTGCAAGGAATTTTATCTAATTGCTCTTGTCACGAGTTGACTTGAGAAATTCAGTTTCGGATACTTGTTTGAATTTGGTGGTGATTTGAGACAGCGGCCAAAAATATTTCGGAAGAAAATTTACGGCTCCCATTCACCTCCCCTCTCTGGTCGCCGTTTTCGGTCCTTCAATGATCCAAGCCGGTGCTTCTAAAATCATAATACGAGAAAGTAGGTATTATTGCAAAAGCAACTTTAGATTTCACATACTGTTTAGTTTCCACCCAAAAACATTTTATTCCATCACATCGAATGTTTGGACACATATATAAAATATTAAATATAAATTTTAAAAATCAATTAAACAATTTACGTGTATTTTGCGAGAAGAATCTTTTAAGCCTAACTAATCTATAATTAGACACTAATTACTATAATTACAAATGTGCTACAACATCCAAAAACTTCTTTTAAAAACAGTAGAAACGCTTTTCGAAAGCTCAACCAAATACGGCCCTCATCTTAAGTTATTAGGACCAGCTGCAAAAAGGGTTTAGTTGCCATTCCGTGTTCCCGTTACAGCCACGAGCCATCATCTCCAGCTGAAGATAGTAGTACTAGAAAAAGCGAAGATACTCGTCATTTGATCTGTATATAGAGTATTATAAACTATATATCGGTGCCTGCCTGCCGTTGTGCATCCCGAGAAGAAGGGGAGGTCGTAGATATGATGATCCCGGCAGATGACGACTGAGCGCGCGGATCAGATCGGCAGACACCACCGTACCAACCAACCTGTCTCTTCTTGAAACGGTGGCCAGCGGCAGGGTGGTTGTTCCGTTCCGGCAACCGCAGCGGATCCCCCATATCCTGAGACTGAGTCCTGACGGACGCCCACGTCGCACCTCGTCTCCCTGTCTATACAGCCCGGGCCGCGTTCATACGGCACGTGTTGCGCCTCCTCCACACGCTTCCCGTCGGTCTCCCTCCCACCGCTTCCATCGTCTTCCTCCTCCCCCTCCTCCTCGATCTCTCTGCTAGCGACATCTCTAGCTGCGCATGCATGCGCTCTCTCTGTGACATTCATTCCTCCCTGCGTATTGCTGCCGTCTGATTCTTCTCCAAGCTCTGATATACTGTATTCGAGGAGGGGTTACGGCCGGATTATTAGCTGCAGCCTGCAGAAGATGATGGACGTGGTCTACCATGAGGTGAGCAAAGCTCCTTACGCTGCTAAAAGTTTTCTGTTCTTCATCTTTGGCTCGGATTGAGTCGCTGATATATGATGGCGTTTCAGTCTAGTGATAATAATAGTTTGCTTGTTGTTGACATCAATCAATCAATCAAAAAAGAAAAGTATAGAAAAAAGAATCTGTAGTTTAGCCCCGCTATCTCCTTGCTTCAATTCCTGCCAAAGTTTTCTGTTCTTCATCAGTCCATCTCCATGCTAGATGCAATTAATTCCATTTAATTTCGATGGTTCTTTTCTCTTATTATCTGTCGACTGTTTGATTCTGATGATTGGCCGGCCGGCCGGGCGGCGGATGCTGCAGGAGTACGTGAGGAACCCGAGGGGCGTGCAGCTCTTCACCTGCGGCTGGCTGCCGCCGGCGTCCTCCTCCCCACCCAAAGCGCTCGTCTTCCTCTGCCATGGTACGTACGCGCCTGCTTATTTTGCTTCCTCTACACTTGAATTTCTCTCTCACCATGCATCCGCACAATTGTAATTTAAGCCCGTTGGTTTGCATTGGTCAAGTTATCATCGTCAAATCGATTCAAGACTAGACCAATGCGTCATCTCGGTTAAGTTTTCCTCTATACCAAGCTAGTTTGCAAAGTTTTCCACAGTACTATGACTATAATAATAATAGTACGTAGCTAGCTTAGAATGGCATCATCAAAGCACAAAGAGTTTGATTCAAAGGATGCATGGTTTTGACATTGACCTTTCCTTACTTGCTTGTTCCTGTGCATGCATGTGTTGCTTTTCAATTCAGGCTACGGGATGGAGTGCAGCGACTTCATGAGAGGTACGCCCCTGAGTTTTTTTCATGCCCGTGATCATGTCCTTCTCCTCCTCATTGTCTTTTCCTTTTCGGGCGCACAAATAAACCACACAACACATGATCGGTAGCTAGAAAAGCGAAATCGATCGATGTCTCAGTTCCACTAACAACTCTTGGTGTGTGATGATGTGTATAGGACAAAGGACATGTACCTCCTATCACAAAAATTCAGACCTCACGTTAATTACTTTGATGCTCGCTAATATACCATTAACGTACGTGCTCTTCTAGATGCATGCCTGTTAGTAATTACTCCCTCAGTTTCAATTTACAGGTTGTTTTGGTATTTCTAGATATGCAACTTTTCTTATGTATATTAGACGGCACCAAAACCATTTGCCCTGAGATGTGGGTAGAATTTGTTCTTCTTCATGTGTTATCTACTCGATCATCTAGCTAGAGTAAACTACTAATAGTGGTCAAAGAACTAACATTGCAACTACACACTCATCATAACATTAGGATATATTCGTGGGAGTTCAGAAGCTGTGAGGCTTTGAATTATTATTATCAGGAGCCTTGAGAGTTACGTAACATTCTCAGTGGCATAGCGTAAATGATAGTAAAAGATGGGCATTACAAGACATCAAGAACGATCGAGGAGTGGTTAGCATCATAAAACAGAATGAGACACATATAGGGAGCTGTTAATTAATAAGCACCAAAAAGCATGAGAAACCACCTTGCGCTCTTTGGTCACTTCTCTAGGCAGAAGAGGTTGTTTCTACTCTGACAAAGGTGCATGATTGAAGCTATGAACGCTGAATCGCCGACAGGGAACTGAAGAATTATGGGATGCATGCAGTGCTCTGATGAACTTGACTGTTCAATTAATATATGTTATGATAACTGCTGCTACGACTCTACAAGCAGGTGTCACAAAGGGGGGGGGGGGGTAGCTGCTCTGGTCTACTAAATGGTATACACATATACACCCATATTTCTGAAATCTGAACGCATGGACACCCACATCCCGGCCCATGTATATTTCTAATCCGTGCCCTACATTTTATCTTTCCTTTTTCCTCAAATACACGAAAGGTTCGTGCATCTTTGTATTAAGAAAGAAGGTTTTTGCAGTACAAACGCTTTGGCAGCGCTAAAGGGGGTCTATAACATATTACAATGAGGCTCAAGCCCTCCCTAGAGATCTTATCTTAACACCTTGTCGAATACTCTCCTAGGTTCCTTTTCTCTTTCATCTTTGCTCTGTTTAATTTGTAGATATGAGCTCATCAGAATGCTGGTAATTAAACCTGTTCAGAGTTTTACTCCGTCTAAAGTTAGTAGGTGGTAATTACGTATACTACTCTTCTGGCTTGTAGCACTAGCACGGGGGGGTTTGCTTTTGTTTGGCCAAATAAAAGATACTTTTTCATAAAGAGGTCTGTTGATGGCAATGTGACACCTTTGTGTTATTTACCTGAAATATACTTTTGAGCTCCAACCACATTTATTCCCTAGCTTAATTGGAAAACTTCCGATGTTCTTTGTATCATTTGGCTCATAAAATTTCAATAAGCTAGTAAGAACTGGAATGTCTCAATTGGATTTATAATTGTTTGACTTCATGGAAACACATCTCCATATTTTCCCAAATAAAGATAGATGATATAGACATATGGAAACTATGTCATATGTCTACCAAAAAAAAGACAATATACTATGGATTTTTTTTAACGCAAGGAAACTATGGTCCTACTTTGGCATCAAACTGTTCTGTTTGTAGTTATTTCTACAAACAGAAAATAGAAAGGGGGTTATATTGATACTTATGTTTATTTTACAGTGCTAGTACAATTTAGTTTAGTTTTTAGGACAATCCTTTAGAGAATTGTGCTGGATAAGGTATGCACATAACTGACCTGGAAATTGGGCCCTACTATAATCAGCGACAGTTTTCGACTCAAGTCACTTTCATGCTCAAAATAAAGAAAAGCAAGGACAAATCTGACTAGTGAGCTACCATCCAACAGCATTTCCTGATCACTTCAAGAAACAGGCACCTCGTTTTTAAATGTTGACGACGTGGTCCTTTCTTTCTTTCATCATCTTACATCAACGCCACAAAAATTTCAAACTCTAAAATTCATCTATCACTATCCTCATCGCATTGCTGAGACTTTGTGCATCGTCCCTCCTGGTTCTAGAAAAGATAGTTGTTTGTTGCGTGCGTTCAGTGACCAAAAGCTAGTGGGGTTTCATGTCTGAATTAATGTTGTAAGAAAGTGAGTTACTTTCTTGATATATATAATATATGTCTATGGACCATCAGGCAGTAACTGGTGGTTCCCCTGAAACATCCTCTTCCTGCGGTTCGCATGCAACAGAACAGGTCCACAGAAGCAATTACACTTTCACACAGCTACTGGTCCCCCTTCACTTGGCATCTAGTTTTGAGTCATCAGGATTTATTGAACAGGGATTGTAGTTGCATATGTTGTAAATATGTATCCCAAGAATTAAAATTTAACAAGTTTACTAACTTGTTAGTCTGGTTATGGTACGTAACTTAAACATCAGAACCTAACCATATTCCAAACAATGTGCAATCACTTGCTCAAGGCTTGAGTTTACTCCTACTTGTTCTGTGGAACTCTGCTGTGCTTCAAGTCCAAAAATACAATCGCTGAGAATAGAATTGTTTGAGTCGTTCTGTTTATTTCTCTGAAATCTTTTTTTTTTCGTGAACGGCCTTTCTCTGAATTCTGATCTGTTGACTTTATCGATCATTGCGGTGTTCATGGATCATGAACGCTGCTGGCTGCCTTGCTACTTTCACTTAAAAATTGTTGTGTAGCATGATGCCCTGTCTAATGGTGGGGGAACATGGTTTACTGGCAGCATGTGGGATCAAGTTGGCCACAGCAGGGTATGGTGTGTTTGGCATCGATTATGAGGGCCACGGCAAGTCCATGGGCGCCAGGTGCTACATCCAGAAGTTTGAAAACCTCGTGGCTGACTGCGACAGGTTCTTCAAGTCCATCTGTGGTAAAAACATATTCCTTGCATTTTCATCTTTTTTTATTGAAAATTGCCTCAGAAATTTAACAGAAGTTTGTAACATATTTACGGCCACTACTTTTGTCAGAACAGGCCAAAAATGTTATCACAAGTATATATACTAGTTTGAGAGTGAATTTATAATGTTACGTTTGTGATTCTCTATATATCCTTAGATAATTGATGATAACTCAGCTTGGTATCTCACTAAACTTTGGTTTGAATATTGGGTAAACAAACTCCTTTTGCAGATATGGAGGAATACAGAAATAAAAGCCGGTTTCTGTACGGCGAGTCGATGGGGGGAGCCGTGGCTCTACTACTGCACAGGAAGGATCCGACCTTCTGGGATGGTGCAGTTCTTGTGGCGCCAATGTGCAAGGTGCTCTTTGAACTTCGATACTAAACTGCCATGAACAACAAACCCTTGCTGCTTGGTTTCTGAAGCTTGAAATGTAAGCAACATTACAGATTTCAGAGAAAGTGAAACCGCACCCGGTGGTGGTCACCCTCCTGACTCAAGTGGAGGAGATCATCCCAAAGTGGAAGATCGTCCCCACCAAAGACGTCATCGACTCGGCATTCAAGGACCCCGTCAAGCGCGAAAAGGTCAAGAGAAAAACATGTGTGTTCTGAATTATTGCTGTGTGTTCTGATGAATTATTGCTGTTTGAGGAACAACCAGTAACATATCGGAAGTTTGAGACTGGTCCCTGAATTAACTTGCTGTGCAACCATGCATGAGCAGATCAGGAAGAACAAGCTCATCTACCAGGACAAGCCCCGGCTGAAGACAGCTCTGGAGCTGCTCAGGACCAGCATGGATGTGGAAGATAGCCTGTCAGAGGTATTTTGTTGTTCTAACCCTCATGGCTCAGGCTAATGCTTTAGCTGTTTTCATTCAGTCGACAGATGCAACAACTGCTGGTCATCCTTCAGTTCGTTTCTTGGTATGTTTCCACAGGTGACGATGCCATTCTTCATCCTGCACGGCGAGGCCGACACGGTGACCGACCCGGAGGTCAGCCGCGCCCTCTACGAGCGCGCCGCCAGCACCGACAAGACCATCAAGCTGTACCCTGGGATGTGGCACGGCCTCACCGCCGGCGAGCCTGACGAGAACGTGGAGCTGGTGTTCTCCGACATCGTCTCGTGGCTCGACAAGCGCAGTCGCCACTGGGAGCAAGACGAGCGGGCAAGGACTCCACCGGAGCCTGAGAACAAGCACCGCCAGGCGGCGACCACCAAAATCACACGCGTTACCAGCAGCAGTGGCGGCACCGAGAGTCAGCGGCGCGGCAGCTGCCTCTGCGGACTAGGCGGTCGACCACACCAGCAACAGTGTAGGATGTAGTAGACATGGAAAACACTTGTTCTTTATTCAGTTGTTGATAAAGAACTGTACATTGGCATAAGAAACAAGCCTGACACTGACAGTGAATGAAATAAAAAGATGTCATCTTGTTTCATCTTCAGAACTGTTTGTTTGTTTCTTTGTTCTAGTCTAGTTTATGAGAGCAGGGTAGGCATCCTCTGCGTTTCAACAAAGAAACGGACCACACATCAAAGCAGGCATACATAACACTTGCAGAAACCGTGATTTATACCATATATATGATGCTATGCTCTCAATCAACAAAGAATTAGATCATCCGGGTTTATCTCCAACGGTTCAACTGAAATTTTTTTGTATAGCTAAGGACTGAGAGAACTGAGAAAAAAAATACAGGAAAAAGAATAGCATTACAGCATCAACCAAGGTATTTCAGTAACACATTCCCAACGAACTACGTGGCCATAGCTTTTGTCAGTATAAGGAGAGCGACCAAGCAGGCTAGAAGCAGGCCACCAAAAACTTCCCAAGTATCGTGCGGCTTCATCCTAACCTTGCTGGTTTCCAGTGGTGGCGGCGGCGTCTTGGTCGCCAAAGATGCGCTTGCGGAAGTCACTGACCATGAGGGGAAGGCCCTCGCGGAGGGGGATCTTCGGCTCCCACCCAAGGAGCTCCTTGGCACGGCTGATGTCGGGCTTGCGCTTGTGTGGGTCGTCCTGGGTGTTCTGACGGAACTCGATCTGTGCATTGGGGTCGATGGTGTCCTGGACAACCTTGGCAAGCTCAAGCATGGTGAACTCGCCGGGGTTACCCAGGTTGAATGGTCCTACATGGTCGCCTTCCATCAGCTTCATCAGACCCTCAACCTGGGAGAAGACCCAAATCAGTACAATGAATGCAAAGAATACAATTCCTTGTAATGAATACTTCAAGCAGCCCACTTGCTGGCTAAGCCACTAAAGCCAAGGGAAAAATCAAATCTAAGTGTTTTTTTTTTCAATATATGTTAGGTAGAGATAGACCTACCAGATCAGAAACATATTGGAAACTCCTGGTTTGCTTTCCATCACCATAAACCGTCAAGGGCTCCTTCCTCAGAGCCTGCAACCATCATCACACGGAGTTAATTTCAGTGATACAAGACCAATCGGCCCTGTTCTTCAGCAGTACTTTACAGCGAATGAACACTGTTTTCCTCTCACAACAGATCAGCATAAGCCAAATTTCAGCACGGTAGCTAGAATAAACAGCGGTGCGCATATTTACCTGAGCAACAAAGTTACTGACAACACGGCCATCGTCAATGCACATGCGAGGGCCATATGTGTTGAAGATACGTGCGATCCTAACCTGAAAACAGCAAGAAATCACCGAGATGAATCTAATTGGTCACAGATGAAATGGAATTCCAACCAACCAAACCGACATTTTGGATTGCAAGTTACCTCAAGGTTGGCACCACGGTGGTAATCCATGGTCAACGTTTCAGCTGTACGCTTGCCCTCATCGTAACAACTCCTGACACCTGTCATTCAGAAATCGTACCCATCAGTAAAACTCGCAAAGAGCAGGCAAGAGCTTGCCTACTTTGTAAAGAATCCATCGAGTATCCAACAGCCAACAAATATTACGTAAATAGCTCAACAAACTTCATTCATTATTTTAGGTGCAATGGTTGGTGGGTGTTTGGTTAGGCATAATTGGTCAAGTATAGTTGTGTTCCCCTCTTGCTTTATTGAAAAGGAATCCACAAAGTGGCCCTCTTGGAGCAAATTCCACCTACCAACATTGTCCCTTTCCACCAAAAAAGCATGCAAGAGCCCACGAAGCTAAGATTCCATAGCCAGCATCTCCAGAGAGTAAGATTCCAATACACCTTTCTGCATATTGCTTATACAGGACTTGTTTAATGCAACAGTAAGCTTCAAGTCTGGACCAGCACTATTTTCTGAAAAGGGCTCATTTCTGCTTTCTACTGCTCGGGGTAAAAAAAAAAAAAGAACCCAGATTGACAACTTAGAGTTTTCCCCTTTGCAACAGTAAATTGTCCAACTTGCATCTCCCTCAGTCCCTCCCTCTCCTTTTCTTGGTTTTGTTCATCCCAAAATCAAGTCACTAAAAGACTATTTTTTTAGAGTCTCTAAAAGATTATTTAGGACACTATGCTCTCTCCAAGGTCATACAAAAGCATGACAAAGAAAGAATACGCATGAGAGATCATTTATTTGGTGGCTGGCGGTTCCCTGCTAAAAGCAGGCTCCAGCTATTTTTTTTGCCATATGCATGACCCAACTAACAATTAGCTAACCTCATCATGATAGATCCAACAAACATGAATGATCAATTGTCACTGCAAGAAATTAAATTCAAGAGATCAACAAAGAGAATATAAACAAGAAGAGTTATTACCGATGGGATTGACATTGCCCCAGTAAGTCTCCACCTGTGGGTGCTGGAGGGGATCACCATAGACCTCACTGGTACTGGTGAGGAGGAACTTGGCGTTGATCCTCTTTGCCAATCCGAGCATGTTCAGAGTGCCAACCACATTGGTCTTGTGCTATCACAAAGGTTAAGGCTAACACAAACCATCTCAAGAAAGCAAAAACAAGCAGGAACTGAATGAATCAGCCACCCTTTGGACTTTGTCACATTGCTACTCCACAATCAGTTCCAAAACAAGCAAAGCATTACGTGAAGTGAACAGTAAGCAAAGTTGCTTAGAAAGTGGAAAATGCAAAAGCCACTTGGACGTCAACTTTTGTGTTGTTGAAAATTGAAGTGCCCCCTTTATGTCAGAAGTAAGCAAAGTCCACAACTAACCCAGATCCAGGTACACCGTGCGCTTACTTTTTGCTTCCATTAACAGATCATGAAGCTAAGTAAAACGGTACGGAGTAATTGAGTTCAGATCACAGCTATACCTTTTGCTAGTACGTTTTTCCTATTTGAAACGTACGGGAAAATGCAGTCAGCATTCAGAAGCATAAAAAACAGTTTTTTTCTTCTAACACAAATGATTTGAGATCTTCAGTTGCATCTCAAGAATCTGAGCTCAACTGAACATTTGACGCCAGATTTCATAGATAGATGCAAAAAAAGAGAAGAAGAATTTCTTTTGCGTTGAATGGAAAGAAGGGATTGCGCCCTTGACCTTGAGCAAAGGGCAGCCTAGCAGACAGAGATCTGAAACGGCCAAGCTCTGGCTCTGCTTTGCCTCACAGTTGAGCAGAAAACTCCAAAAATCAGAGTGAAACGTGGCACAAATCCCGAGCTCCGGACAAAATTCTCCTTCCGTGCCATATTCCCATTTCAGGGACGGACACGGAATCTCAGGGAGGGAGCAGTGAATCGGTCCTCCTCCTCCTCCCCCAGATGCATTGCGCGTTACTACCTGATAAAACCCGCAGGAACGAACAGATTCCCCCACCAAAAAAGCAGTAGAAACCAAATTCCAATTAAAAAATAAAATATTTTTTGTTTGGCACCAAAAGAAAAAAAGAAAAAATAGACGCGATCGCGATCCAGGCATCAATCATGAATCATGAAGGAAATGAAAGGAACGGAAGTGAAGGAATTGGTAGAGAAAGGATATGATTGTCTTGATGGGGTTGTATTTGTAGTGGACGGGGGACGCCGGGCAGGCGAGGTGGTAGATCTGGTCGACCTCGAGCAGGATGGGCTCGACGACGTCGTGCCGGATCATCTCGAAGTTCGGGTCGTTGAGGTGGTGCAGGACGTTGTCCTTGCGGCCGGTGAAGAAGTTGTCGACGACGATGACGCTGTCGCCGCGCTCGAGGAGGCGGTCCACCAGGTGGCTGCCGACGAAGCCGGCGCCGCCGGTGACGAGGACGCGGAGCGCCTTCCGCTTGAGGCCGAGCGGCACCTTGCCGCCGACGAAGTGGCGCGTGGCCACGTCGCGGTGGTGGGCGGGCTCGACGGAGAAGCGGGCGAGCGGGTTGTTGTTGTTGTTGTTGGAGTAGGACGAGACGGCGGCGGCGGAGCCGGTGGTGGAGGTGGAAGAGGCGGACGGGGAGGCGATGGAGATGACGGCGGCGGCGATGAGCATCCCGGCGAGCGCGAAGAGCGGGCGGTTCTCGGCGACGGCGTAGCGGGCGGCGCGGGGCAGCCAGGCCAGCGGCTTGGACGGCTTCGGGGAGTATCCCCCGGCGCCGGCGCTGGCGGCCGCGGACGGCCCGCCTCCGCGGTAGGTGAGCTCGGACGCCATCTCCGTCGTGAATCTAGGGGCAGGCGGGAGGCGGGAGGGCCGTCGGCGAGACTCCCAGCGAGGGACCTGGGCGCGATTCGGACAGGTCGGTCTCGCGGGGGTGGCAGCGGCAGCGGCTGGAGCGGAGAGGTATTTATTGGGGGGGGGCGGGGGGAGCGGTGGCTCGCCGGAGGAAGGGATGCGGGGGCGGGGGGGGCCCTTGGATACGGGGCGGACGGCGGGGGATCGAGTCTTCGGGGGCGTGGGGGGCTGGCCCTGGCCGAGCTTTGACTGGCGGTGCGTGTGATCTGGTGCGCGAGGGAGGCCGCCGGGACAGGTGTGCGACCGGGAGGAGGAGGAGGCCTGCCCACTGGCTTCGTCGGCGGCTACCCCGTCCTCGTTGCTGACGGTGGGGGCATGTGACACGGCCTGCCAGGTGGTTGGAACTGAGGTGGCATCTGTGGTTAATTAAAAACTCACAAGTGCAAATGGAAACCACAATTATTTTTTTTTTTTGTGGTGATAGTGATACACGGTAATAAATGGAAATAGGGTCCGGCGAGCGAAGATTTTTTTTTGTTTTGGTTTTGCGAGTGACCGGATGTACGCTTCGAATACGGGTAGCGCTATTTATTATATTTTAATTTAAATCTGAGTATTATTGGATACGAATACAAAATAAATATCTTGAATTCATGTTGGTATTCAGATATCTACTAGATTTTATTTTGTAAGGCATGCACATATATCAAGAGTCGACTTTAAAATATTTGACCAATAATTTAGCTAACAATTCTAATTATCATACTAGAAACTTGATATGGTTAGATTTTGTAATTAGTGTACTATCTGATTATCATAAATTTATAATCACAAAAAATATAATATAAAATAAATTAATGGTCAAAATATAGTTTGAGAGATTGTCATGTTCAGCCGCGTCTTATAATAAAAGAGAACAGAGGTAGTAGCTTATAGATAGCTTTAGTAGACCAAAATTGTTATGTATGTAGAGAAGAACATGTAACACATATATATATTGATAACTCATAAAATAACTAATATATATATATAGTAAATATTTCAAAGATTAAATATATAAAAAATCAATAAAAGCTATAAGTAATATTTATATTAGTAAATAGTTTAAAATATATAAGCATAATTTCATTAGTCTATGAATGACTAAATTACTTAAAATAATATGATTAGCCATATTAACATTAACTAAAATTAACATTTATATACCATTAGTAATAATAAAATCAATATATTGTCATGAGCCATAGAGATAAGTTTTAAATAGTTCAAATGATGCATATTATTCTGTTATATTGAAATTGATATCATTTACATTACTAGTTAGTCATAAATATAAGTTTTAAATAGCTTTTATTATTCACGGATACAAGTAGTGTTAGATGTTTCATACTTTTTTTATAATACGAATTTGGAATACAATATAGAAACCCAAAAAAGTAATGAATTTGGAAACAATTTGTTTAGTATCGTATTAGAGCCGAGTAGGATATGAATAATTATACCATTAAAACGCATATGTTTACCCGATCTTTCGAATTTTTTAACATCTGAGGTCCATCCCTACGTAAACTTTAGCGGTATTGAAGAAGTATAAGAGACACAACACATGAGATGAACAACTGCAAGGGAACTTTGGAAATCATTTGTGTGGAATTTCTGTTCCCTCTATTTTAGAAAACTTGATGTCGTAGGATTCAAAAAAAATATTGCAGAAACCTAATGTTTTAGACAATAGATTTGACCATAACACTTTGAGATTACGGTTTTGCATGCCCCCATGCATTCAGTTTAATGAGGGATTTCTTCCTTAATTAGCATGATTCACTTCCAATAAATAGGGGTACATAGGTAATTTCCCTGATCACTAATCTATGCTAAAATTCTAGAAGGAAGATAGAAAGAGTACATTATTAAAGTTAACCACCTTCCAATATGTGTCTACAACCTGCGTTACTCCCAAGTCCGAAGCCATTAAGATGATGCTTGTAAGTCATATGTACAGTGTCTTCCTCTGATCCTAAGATGGGTCCCACGTGAATATAAGTAATGCTGCTATGTTTAATTTCTCAATGAATAATAAGGGTGGGTCCGATCAGGTTGAAGAAATAATTCCATGTTAGAAAGCTAGGTTTAAAGTTTCTTTCTGACTCTGAAGTTGTCCCTTTGTAGATCGCCTCCGCACCTAGACCACCTCTTGCCCCTGTCCCAACACCACATTGTATTAGCGAAGCCTCATTGA
The DNA here is from genome assembly GCF_000003195.3 of Sorghum bicolor. Taxonomy (NCBI): domain Eukaryota; kingdom Viridiplantae; phylum Streptophyta; class Magnoliopsida; order Poales; family Poaceae; genus Sorghum; species Sorghum bicolor. The sequence goes on from NC_012878.2 coordinate 45,268,886, forward strand.
GGCAAACTTGGGCACTTGTCACCCTGCCCTTCATTCTATATTTTGTCACTACATATAGTACTATGTGAATCATATTTGCTCTATGAAAAGCTATTTTGCAAATCTACCCATGGAGGGGAAACGATATAACATCATATTACTAATGCTATTATATTTAACATTGCAATATTTTTAGCCCCTTCCACGGTCAGCCACTACAACCACATCTGATCTACCCTATGCCCTATCCCTAGCACCTCCACTTCTAGTCCTAGGCGTGCAGTGCTTCCTGCCCCATCCCTAGTGCCTGCGCCTTCGACCATATGCACACGTGGTGCCTCCAACCCCATCCTGGCACCTCCACCCTACATACATCGCTCTTGTCCATCCCAAGTGTTCTTTGTCTTCCCTTCACATGCTACCTCTAGCACTCGATTAATCCCTTCCCTATGCTAGCGCCCAATCTCTAACATGTTACTGCCGCTCGAGTGGAGCTCTGGTCCGCCGTACCTCTAGAGTTCAAGAGTCACTATCAGTGATGTGTACCCAGCATACCTCACCTGCCATAGAAGATCCATTATAGATAAGGGGGCCAATGAAAGGATCTAGATGGCTAGAGGGGGTGAATAGCCTATAAAAATTTCTCTACAAAAACACCACACTATATCGACGGCTGATTAGTACAATATGAAGCCCTATTAGCAGCTACTTTGCTCTAGCTCTAGTTGTAGTGCAAGCCCCTACATAATTCTAGTAGTTTTGGTTTCTAGTCTAGAGCACAACATCAAACAAGCTACTACTAACAAGAGCTACACTAGAGAGCTACTAAACAAAGTGACTAACACTAGCTACTACTATAACTACTACTACAAGCAATATATAAATGTAATATAAGTGAGAGTAGAAGGCAAACCAACAAGGATAAGTGTCAAACAAGATTTATCCCCGAGGCTCAGTTGCTTGCCGGCAACCTATGTTCTCTTGTGGCGAGTCCCCAAGTGAGTGTTAACTGGCATGGCAAGCTAGACCCACAACTTGGGTACCTTAAGAATCAACCAAATGGTGCACTCTAACTAGACACGAGCATTCCACTAGAGTATCTATTTGCACTCCACAAGGTGGGATCAATATCTCTCACAATGAACATTGGTGGGAGGCAATGAACAATCACCAATCTTCCTTAATGACCACCAGCTGCTCCAAGCCGTCTAGGTGGTGGAAACCACTAAGACCTTGTTTGGATGTTGTCGGATTCACCTCAATCCACATGTGTTGGAGTGGATTGGGGTAGAATTTAGTTCAAGTTCCACTCCAATCCACCCCAACACATATGGATTGATGTGAATCCGACTACATCCAAACAAGGCCTAAGAATAAAAAGAATACAACAACTCAATTGATCAACTAGTGCCACTAGATGTAACAACTCAATGCAAATTCACTAGATCTCTTCCAATCTCAATTTGGATGATGAAGCACAAGATAAATAGATCAGTGGGAGGTGTTCTTTAATGCTCACAAGAGTGTTTGTTCACTTAGAATGCCAAGAACTGGCCAACTACTATTTATAACACCCTTTGAAGAACTAGCCATTAGAATAGCTCACTGCACTGTCTAAGCAACCATCGAATCGGCAGATGGCCATTGGAACGGGACATCGGAGTAAGCGCGAAATGTGTTGTAGCCTATGCTCCAATGCCGCCAATCCAATGCATTATGTTTCACTCCAATGACGTGGCCTGGGGCGCTGTTAGAAACTAGTCGTTGCTTGACCAAACGACTAGTGTGTCGTATAAACCAATGTTGTCAATTCGACGCCCATTGAACAACCACAAGCTTGATCTGATGCATTCAGAGAAGTTCTAAGAATGCATTTTCACCATTAGATTAAGGTCTTGTTTAGTTCCCAAAATATTTTGCAAAATTTTTCATATTCTCTATTATATTGAATATTGTGGCACATACATGGAGCACTAAATATAGATAAAATAAATAACTAATTACACCGTTTATCTGTAATTTGTGAGATGAATCTTTTGAGCCTAATTAGTCCATGATCGGACAATATTTGTCAAATACAAACAAAAATGCTATTGTTCATGTTTTACAAAAATTTTTGGAAGTAAACAAGGCCTAAGACGATGACACACATTGGTCCATCTGATGCCCCTGTGTGAATTTTTCCACATGCACAAATGTGTCACTTATCTCACACATGAAGATCTTGGGTTATATATAGGATATGTACCAACAAGACCCTTGACGGTTGTGGCCACCATATTTGCATGGACTTAGGGAGTGTTAGGGACTACTCTGCTTCATGTTTTTCAGCTTTGCTTCACATTTTTTAGTCAAACGGTTTTAGCTCCACGCACTCAATTCGAGAAAAAAGGGTGGAGTTATAAGAGCACCTAAAAAGTACTCCACAAACTTTAGTTTTTTGTAGAGCTGCTCCACGGTGAAGTTTGTGGAGCAGTCACAAACACCCCCTTAGTTTCTAGGAGCTAGAGCTAAATATTTTTTTCTATTTTTAAGTAAATTATTGAAGACTATTGGAGACGTGCAACAATAACTCTTTTTTCTACTTGGAATAATCATTGATTTACCAAACGTATTTTTAGGAACCGGAGAGATGTTGTCGGTGTTTTCCCCCCGGGGGGTCACACCAACGAGTAAACTTGTGTGAGTGCTCCCTCTTCCAGATGGTGATGCAAGAAAAGACACAAAGATTTATCCTGGTTCGGGCAAGAGAAGGCCCTACGTCCAGCGGGGGGGGAGTGTTTATATTATCTTGCACCTAAGTGCTTGTACAGGGGTGAATACAGGCGTGGTATGAACTGAGATGGACTGAGGTTGCTCTACTACGTATGTCTTGTGTTGTCCTGGGTATCCGCTCCTGGACCTCCCCTTTTATAGTTCTAAGGAGAGGTCTAGGGTACATGTATACGCGACAGAGTAGGGGTCGATAGAGGTATGGCGCGCTGACCTACTCGAGGCCTCCGTACCGGCGTGGCCTCGAGCCATCTTGTCTTGGTACTTTGATGATGATTACGCGTGCCCCTGAACCCCGCTCCTGTGCGCCGTCCTGGACTGGTTTATCTGTTGCATGCTTGTACGTCACGGCAGCAGCTACGTCGGAGTGGTTGAAGTGCTCTCATTCGTCGCCCGATCCTTCCCCAGGAAGGAAAAGTTCTTACTCGAGGGTCAGGTGCCGTATAACGCCTTACTGGCCAGAGCAATGACTTTGGGCGTCTCGAGGGGGGTCTTGACTGGACGTTCCGACCCACTCCCTGCGCCCTGCCACGTTCTGGCTTGTTTGGTGGGGAAGGCTGCGAAAAGAACGACTAGACGTGTGCTTGTTCCCTATCACGCTTCCCGTGACTGACGGGTTAGGTGAGAACGCGGCAGGCGTATTAAATGCCCTGGTTCCCGTGCCCGCATCAGGCGGCGGGCAGTGTCCTTACGCTCGAGGCTTTTCGATTCGTACGAGCCTGTTTCCGTATTTGACGGTAGCCGGCGCTCGAGCCCCAGTCGATTCGTAGGACGCTCTTTCCGTGTTCGTGGCTACGGTTGTCGAGGACCGTGCGTACAACTGGGGAGGGGCGTCGAGTCGGAGGCCTCGACTTTCATACGGATGCTCTCACTATGTACATCAGTTAGGGTACCCCTTACTGATATCCTCGACAGTAGCCCCCGAGTCTCTATTCGAGCGCTTGCGCTCGAGTGGAGGCTCTTTTTTTTGGTCGAGTTTCCGTGGGGGCGTGCGAGCGACCACGTGGGGGTAACCCCCGAGCCCTTGGAGGAGTTTTTGACTCCTTCGAGGGTTGTATTGCCTAATTTGTGGAAGCGCTCTCGATGTCCATCGTGGAAGGCTTCGATTGGTTTGTTTTACGCGGGGGTCACGACGTACTCCCGGTGGAGCGAGCGTCACCTACCCCAGATTGAGCTCCTAGCGGGTAATCCAAGTGAGAACCCGTGCCCCATTCGAGGAGGTCGGCTGTAGCCCGGAGGCGTTCTCATAAAGCGGGGTCGACGTGGTCGGGGTTACTGGTCTCGTTCGATAGAGTCCAGCGGCTCGATGCCTCCCTTCGGGGGGATTCCTCTCGACCATTTCGTCCTCGCCTTGGACATCCCCAGCGAGTCCTCGAGGCGGGCCTCATTTTTTGACCGCTCGCTGGGCATCCCTGACTCGGGTACTCAAGATCGGCTATCGAACCCGTTTGGTGGGTCAGCCTGCGACCTCTCAAGGTTCTCATGAATACGTAACTTGGCTTACAGGGGAAGGAAAAGATCACGGCGGTTTGCCTTTTTGCCCGTTGGGCGCGCCTTTCTAGGCGGAAGCCGTTGCGATACTGTACCGGCGCGGAATTCGTAGTGTCCTGTCTGTGAGAGAGATAAGGACCGTTAGGCGGCGCATTTATTGGAGGAGTTACCGTATCCGTCGGATCCATCCATTGGAGGGTTGCCGTCTATAAATGTCCTGTGGTCTTCCTGCCGTCATTCCTTCCGCCTTCTGCCCCTGTTCTTGCCCCTGCTTCCTTGCCATCTCACGCGTGCGTACCCTCGAGCAGTAGTGAAGTCGCCCTTCTTCCACCTGAAAATGCCGGTGAGACTCATGAAAGCCCTAGTTTGGTTTTGGATAATTGATGAAACCCTAGTACTAACCTCCATAATAAGTGTGTGTAGACTTAATGAGGTTGGTACATGCCAAGTGATGGAGCAAGTGATGATCATGGTGATGATGGTGATGACCACAAGATGATCAAGTGCTCAACTTGGAAAAGAAGAAAGAGAAAAACAAAACTCTATGGAGATCAAGGTGAAGGTATTGCTTAGGGTTTTGGTTTTGGTGATCAAGACACCATAGAGGGTGTGATCACATTTAGGATAGATAGCCGTACTATAAAGAGGGGAATTCTTTGGCTAAGCGGTTATCAAGTGCCACTAGGTGTCATTGTTTATGTGCATGCATTTAGAACCTAGTGAGCTAACTTAACTCCTTCGAAGAAAATGTTTGTGAAAATGCTAACACACGTGCACTTGTTGGTTTACACATTGTGGTGTTGGCACACTTTGAGAAGGAGGTGGAGTTTGAAGGGTAGAGAAAGGATGGGTTCCTCTCTCCTTCCCGTCGAGCTTGCTCGGCGGGATTCGGCGCTTTTCGAGAAAATAAAGTGCATATTTTCTATTGCGCCGGTGGGAAATTTGGAGAAGTCGCGGGAAACACTCACCGGACGCTGGCCACTGAAGCACCGAACGCTGTGTCTGAGCGTCCGGTGCAAACAGTGCCTGGCCCAGCTAGGGTAAGGCACCGGACGATAGGCACCGGACGCTGGCTTGAGCGTCCGGTGGTGCGCGTCCGGTGTGCAGGCGTTTTGCGACCCTCTCTGCGCATGGGTTCAGTGAGCACCGGACGCTACCGGTGCTTAGCGTCCGGTGACCCTGTGTGTTTGCGGAGCTCTCTGCGCATGAGTCAGGTGTGCGTCCGGTGCTAACTTGCTCAGCGTCCGGTGCACTGCAGGTTACCGTTAGACTCTGACACGCGGCTGACGTTGGAGCACCGGACGCAGGTGTTGAGCGTCCGGTGCCCCTTTAAGAGCGTCCGGTGACCCCGTATTTCGCCCAGTGTAAGAGCCAACGGCTCTATTTGTTTGAGGGGCTATAAATACGTGTTTGGCCGGCTTGGGGCTCTCTCTCTTGGCATTCTTGACTACTAGACATCCTTGTGAGCCTAAGCAAACACCTCCCACTCATCTCCTTCATAGATTATACATCTTTGTGAAATTGGGAGTGATTCCAAGTGCATTTGCTTGAGTGATTGCATCCAGTGGCACTTGGGGATCGTTCTATCTATGGTTTTCTTGTTACTCTTGGTGGTTGCCGCCACCTAGACGGTTTGGAGCAGCGGAGGAGCTTTGGCAAGAGTTGGTGATTGTTCGTGGCCATCTCCCGGTGATTGTGAGGGGTCTTGTACCTTCCCCGGCGAAGAGCCAAAAGGTAACTCTAGTGGATTGCTCGTGTCATTGAGCTACCTCACTTGTGGGTAGGTTCTTGTGGTGTCCTAGTGAGGACGAGGTTCGTGCTACACCTCTTAGCCACCGAACCACCAAGTGTTGGTCGATACAACGGGGACGTAGCGTGCTGGCAAGCACGTGAACCTCGAGAGAAAAATCGGTGTCTCAATTGTGTTTGATTGGCATTCTCCCAGTGCTTGATTGTTTATATTGGTGATTGGTTCATCCCCTACACGGCGGTATAAATATCTCATCTTATCTTTACTTACCATAAACTAGTGTAATTAGTTTAGTTGCTTACTTTGACTTGTGTAGCTTAGTTCTCTAGTGTAACTTGTAGAGACTTAGTTCTTGTGTGCATAGAGATCTTAGCAACTAGAATTGTTGGGTAGGTGGCTTGCAAACACCCCTTTAGAGCTAGAGCAAAAAGCTTCGCTTTGTTATTTACTAACCTTTTGCTCTAGTGAGTTTGTAGAATTTTTAAATAGGCTATTCACCCCCCTCTAGCCATATTAGGACCTTTCAAGTGGTATCAGAGCCGTGGTCACCGTTTTGTGAAGGCTTAACAACCTCGGTGCTCAAATTATGGCTCAAATAGTGTTCAACCATGTTGGGGGCAAACCACCGTTCTTTGATGGCACAAGTTCCTTTGACTATTGGAAGAGAAAAATGAAGATGTATCTTGGATCAATCAATGATAGATTGTGGGAAGTCACGGAGAATGACTTTGTGATCCTTGACCCCACTAACCCCACCGACAATGAGAGAGCAAACAAGCAATGCAATACTATGGCTCTCAACACAATATACAATGGCATTGATTCAAAGGTGTTTGAGCAAGTCAAAGATCTTGAGAATGCTAGTGAAGTGTGGACAAGATTAGAAGAAACATATGAGGGCACTACAACGGTAAAAAGTGCCAAATTGTATATGCTCAAGGACAAGCTATCCAACTTCAAGATGAAGGATGATGAGTCTATACCGGAGATGCTCTATAGGCTCCAAGTCATTATCAATGATCTCAAGGGGCTTGGTGAGAAAGTAAAGGATGAGGACTTCATTCACAAGTTCTTGATGTGCTTGCCCAAGAGGTTCAAGACATTGAGAATAATCATCTTTAGAGGTGGATTGACCGGTGTATCTCCAAATGAGGTACTTGGAGATGTCATGACCGAAGATCAATACAATGACAATGATGATGATGAGGTCATGAAGAAGGATGATGATGACAAAAAGAAGAAGAGTGTAGCATTCAAAGCTAGCTCTTCATCCAAGAGCAAGAACAAGGGCAAGGCCAAGAAGGAAGAATCAAGTGATGAGGAGTGCTCCAACGATGATAGTGATGATGAAGCACTAGCACTCTTCGTCCGCAAGTTTGGCAAGATGATGAAGAAGAAGGGCTATCACACAAGAAAGAGAAGGGACAACTCCAAGAACAAGGAATATGTGAGGCTATGCTACAAGTGTAAGAGCCCCGATCATATTGTGGCGGATTGTCCATACAATAGTGATCATGATGAGCATGAGAAGAAGAACAAGAAGGAGAAGACAGAAAAGAAAGAGAAGAAGATGGTCTTCAAGAAGAAGAAGAAGGGTGGATCCTATGTTGTGACATGGGATAGTGATGCCTCTTCGGATGATGATTCAAGTGATGATGACAAAGCATCCAAGAAGAAGGCACTTGCTAGCATTGCTATCAACAACAAGCCATCACTTTTCGACACTCCTTCATGCTTCATGGCCAAGGGCCACAAGGTACAATATGATGAGAGTGAAAGTGAACATGAACATGAACATGATAGTGATGATGAAAATGAATTCACTAATGAACAACTCATGGACATGTTAGAACAAGCCGATTCTCTCATTCAATCTAAAAACAAGAAGTGCAAAGAATTGGCCAAGAAGTTGAAAGCTCTTGAGCAATCCTTTGATGAGCTTAATGCTAATCATGAGAGGCTAGTGGAAGCCCATGAGAAGCTTGGCAAGGCTCACACCAAGCTTGAGAAAGCTCACTCCTTGTTGTTAGAAGAGAACAAGGAAAAGGTTGTTGTATCATGTGATGTGGGCACAACATGTGACTTAATTAAAGAATCACCCAACCCACCTATTGTTGTTGCCACTAACTCTTCTTGTAGGTATTCATCCACCACCACCAACTCTACCTCTACTTCTAGTGTTAGTGTCACTTGTGATACATCACTAAAGGTTGAGAATGAGACTCTCAAGAGAAAGGTGGATGAGCTCACTCACGCCCTAGGCAAGGCCTATGGTGGTGAGGCCCGCTTGCTAAAGTGCTTGGGTAGCCAAAGATTTTCTCTCAACAAAGAGGGATTAGGCAATACCCCCAAGAAGGGCAAGAAAGCCTTTGCAACTCACAAGCCTAGCTTTGTGAAGAGCAATGGTCGGTATTGCAACAAATGCAAGCAAGTTGGGCACCTAGAGCTTAATTGCAATAAAATGAACAGGAACAAGAAAATTGCTAATGTATCTTACATTCCTTTTGATTCTTGTTATGTGCTTACCAAGGGTGAGAAGGGTGTGCATGCTAAGTTTGTTGGTACACCAATTGTGGGTCCAAAGAAGAAGGCCATTTGGGTACCAAAGAGCTTAGTCTCTAACCTCCAAGGACCCAAACAAGTATGGGTACCTAAGAAACATTGATTTGTTTTGTAGGTAAACTATAAAGCCGGAGGAAGGCATTGGGTGCTTGATAGTGGGTGCACACAACACATGACCGGTGATTTAAGAATGTTCAATTCAATCAATCCAAATGATGACAGTGGTGTTGATAGTATCACATTTGGTGACAATGGCAAAGGCAAGGTCAAAGGGCTTGGTAAAATTGCTATATCCAATGACTTGAGCATTCCAATGTGCTACTAGTAGAGAGCTTGAACTTCAACTTGCTATCCGTAGCTCAACTTTGTGATCTTGGTTTCAAATGCATATTTGGAGTTGATGATGTAGAGATCATAAGTGTAGATGGCTCAAACTTGATATTCAAAGGCTTTAGATATGAGAATCTATACTTGGTTGATTTCAACGCTAGTGAAACTCAATTATCAACATGCTTGCTCACTAAATCTAGCATGGGTTGGTTATGGCATAGAAGGCTTGGTCATGTTGGAATGAAACAATTAAACAAGTTAATCAAGCATGATCTTGTTAGAGGCTTGAAAGATGTCACATTTGAGAAAGACAAGCTTTGTAGTGCATGTCAAGCCGGAAAACAAGTTGGCAACACTCATCCAAAGAAGAGCATCATGAGTACATGCAAGGCATTTGAGTTGTTGCACATGGATCTATTTGGACCAACCACATACACAAGCATTGGTGGAAATAAATATGGATTTGTGATAGTGGATGATTTCACAAGATACACATGGGTATTCTTTCTTAGTGACAAGAGTGATGCTTTTGCAACCTTCAAATCATTTGTCAAGAGAATACACAATGAGTTTGAAACAACCATCAAGAAAGTGAGAAGTGACAATGGAAGTGAATTCAAGAATACAAGAGTTGATGAGCTTTGTGATGAATTTGGCATTAGGCATCAATTCTCGGCCAAGTACACTCCACAATCAAATGGTCTTGTTGAGAGGAAGAATAGAACCTTGATTGACATGGCAAGATCAATGTTGAGTGAATACAATGTGAGTCATTCTTTTTGGGCCGAAGCAATCAACACGGCTTGCTACTATAGCAACCGACTCTATTGTCACCCAATGATGGAAAAGACTCCATATGAGCTCTTGAATGGAAGAAAGCCCAACATTGCATACTTTCGGGTTTTTGGTTGCAAATGCTACATATTGAAGAAAGGCACTAGATTGAGTAAATTTGAAAAGAAATGTGATGAAGGCTTCTTGCTTAGTTACTCCACTACTAGCAAAGCTTATAGAGTTTGGAATTTGGCTAGTGGTACTCTTGAAGAAGTGCATGATGTTGAGTTTGATGAAACCAATGGCTCTCAAGAGGAAGATGAAAATCTAGATGATGTAAGAGGCACTCAATTGGTCGATGCAATGAAGAATATGGATATTGGTGATTTAAGGCCTAGAGAGGTGATTGATGTTGAAGATGACAAAGATCGAGTGCTTCCTACCTCTAATGTGCAAGCTAGTGGTTCTCATGATCAAAATCAAGCTAGTACAAGTGGTACTCAAGTGCAAGATCAACTAGCTAGTACATCATCTCATGATCAACCAAGTGCAAGCAATCAAGTGCAAATACTCCAACCAACAAACATTGCAAGAGATCATCCATTGGATCATATCATAGGTGATATTCAAAGAGGAGTGCAAACTAGATCAAGATTAGCATCATTTTGTGAGCATTTCTCCTTTGTGTCTCACATTGAGCCAAAGAAGATTGATGAAGCATTGAGAGATGTTGATTGGGTCAATGCTATGCATGAAGAGCTCAACAATTTCAAGAGAAATCAAGTATGGGAATTAGTTGAGAGACCTAGTGATCACAATGTCATTGGCACTAGATGGGTCTTTCGCAATAAGCAAGATCAAGATGGGATAGTTGTAAGGAACAAAGCAAGATTGGTAGCACAAGGCTATACTCAAGTTGAAGGTCTTGACTTTGGTGAAACATATGCCCCGGTTGCAAGATTGGAAGCAATTAGGATCTTGTTAGCCTATGCTTGTGCTCATAACATCAAGCTATATCAAATGGATGTGAAAAGTGCATTTCTCAATGGCTATATCAATGAAGAAGTATATGTTGAGCAACCTCCCGGTTTTGAAGATGACAAGAAACCCAACCATGTTTATAAGCTAAGAAAGGCATTGTATGGTTTGAAGCAAGCACCTAGAGCATGGTATGAGAGATTGAGAGATTTCTTACTCTCTAAAGGTTTCAAGATGGGCAAGGTTGACACCACTCTCTTCACCAAGAAGATTGGCAAAGACTTATTTGTGTTGCAAATCTATGTTGATGATATCATATTTGGATCAACCAATCAAGAATTTTGTGAAGAGTTTGGCAACATGATGGCTAATGAGTTTGAGATGTCAATGATTGGAGAGCTTAGTTACTTCCTTGGTCTTCAAATCAAGCAATTGAAGAATGGCACATTTGTGAGTCTGTTGATGCAAAACTGATCTGCAAACACAAAGGGCTAATACCCAATTCAAACGTTAAGACGTGCCAGCCGATTTGACCTTACTATCGGCAAAGGTGATAACTCGAATACTTTAGTCCTGACAACAGCGATGCGCCCGGATGTCACGGCTAAGAGGTACTCACGCGGAACTCGAGAATACGCCGAGCTTAAGTCGACGAATTCCTAAGAACTCGTAATAAGAAGGAAAAAAGGGTGACGAAGTCGTCGAAAAGTAAACGCTGGAATATGAGTAAAACGTATGTTTGATTGATTTCTTGATATTGATTACAAGGCCTTAGGGCTTATATTTATACCCTGCTCAAAGAGCTACGACCAGACACGGTTAGAATTCGAATTCCAAATTACACGGAACCCGTACACAAAACGATACGAATAACATAAGGAAATAATAAAACCACCCTTCGTGACAAACCGAAACTCCTCCACACGACAACTGGCAACTTCCGGACTCCTCTCTTTTGCGTCATCGGCAATCCTCTCGCCATAGTCATCGGCAGACCCTTTTACTCGGTCATCGGTACCATGCTACTGTCTGAGGACTTAGTCACAATCAACTCCTCCCTCATCGGCAACCATCCTTACCAGCACCCCATATCATACTGCCACCCTGTCCTGCCATCCTGGACACGTGCCCAAAAACGGTGTCAACACATGCCCCCCAGTTTCGGAGTATAAGATCATTAATGCTCCGAAATTCTCTGCAGTAATGATGTCTTTTCCGCAATTAATGCTCCTAATCTGGTAACCGACAACCTCAATCTGGGCAACCCTGATCCTAATCTTCCGCAGATCCCTCGAAATCCACAACTTCCCAAACGGGCATCCCTATTAGTCGTACATCGGCAACAATACCGTTACAAAGACCTGCCGATGCTCTGCCCAGGATGTCCGCAAAAACGATCACTTCCCCTCTATCCGCCCATCGGCAAGACGACCGTTATGGAACATTACCGATGGACCGACCAAAAGATCGTGCACAGTAAAATATCTTTAGATAATGACCGCTTCCTGTCAAATCACCTGCACAATCCCTGGATTATCGTGCGAACAGTTACCATATCTACTTGAGTACCTCGGGTTTCTCGGATGTGGCAAAGAAATAAGTCAGATTTGCCCCTGTCCATCTTGCCCTATAAATAGCTCCTTCTTGGGTACTCTTTTCCCACTACACCATCCTGCCATCCAACTTCACTTTTCCAGCGGCGGCGCCATTCTCGACCCTCAAGATCTCCGACAAGCATCTTTCCTCGTCAACTCCGGCGTCTCCCAGCGCCCACCCTCACGACAAGATGGCCATCGGTTTCGTCGTCCCCGAGGTCAGACTTTCATCTCATCCATTGTACCTTTTTCCTGCATTCCTGTTCATCTGCGATTTACCTTACCGAATATTTTCCTTCCCCTTTTTCTTTGTATTTTTATTCCCCAAAACACCAGGAATTATCCAACAAAATTGTCATCCCTACCGATCAACCACATCTTCAGTGTCTCGGCCCTCTAGGGGATCCAGATCCAACCGACCTCATCAACGCAGAAACCAACAGGATTCCCTTTAGAGCTGAAAACTTTACTCTAGATCTATGGAAAGACACCTTTCGTTCTTGGCCTAGCCCTACTGTAGGATGGAAAGACTGGTTCTTGAGGGTCAGCAACTCTTATGAAATTCAATGGGGTGAGAGGAAATTAGCTCAATGCATCAGGCTGTCCATTGCCGATATGCACAGAAACGAGTCGTTGCTGATAGCCGCATCTTACTTCTGGTCAGATACTCTCAACGCTTTTGTTTTCGGCCACGGCCCTGCTTCTCCTACCCTTGCCGATGTAGCCATGCTCACTGGGTTGGACATATCTTCTGCCGATAGCACCCATTTTTTCGATACCGCCCCCAGCGCCAAAGTGGAGACTCGCGCTATCGGCGGCTGGTCAGGGTACATCCAGAAGTACCGCGGGAAAGGACCTGTCACCCTAAAGGAGCAAACCACTTTTCTGAACATGTGGCTAGACAAGTTCGTATTCTGTGGTCGATCGGCAGGACCGACTTCTGTCTACCTATCGGCAGCAGAAAGGTTGGCCAGCGGTGGTCAATTTCCTCTCGGCCGCTATCTGCTCGGCGCTGTTTATCACCTCCTTCATCAGGTAGCCCAGAAACTCCTACTCGGCCAACCTATCGGCAACTTGGGAGGTCCGTGGTGGTTTATCAATATGTGGCTCAATCTGCACCTGCACAAGCGCCTTGATCTCAACTTGTTCTCTCAGCACTTCCCAAGAGATATAGCCGAGAACCATGTGTTGGGCGAAGAGGAATCGGCAACACGTGCCCCCCTGAACTTCGGCGAAGCTGTTATAGTTCTACCCGGTTCAGGGAACGCTCCGGATCAGATCGGCCGATTCTTCGAAACGCTGTATGAGGGTCTGGCCAGAGATGAACGACCGTGGCTAGCTTATGACGACCCAGACAGCATGCTCCCTCTGACCTTCAATCCATTCGACGACGCTCTTGATAGGGACAATGAGGCGATGATGGCAATCGTGACTCCCAGAGCCATACCAGTGAACTTCTTCGGCAGCACGAAAACCTCTCCCCAAACCTATGAATTCTATAACCCATCGGCATTAGCTCGCCAGCTGGCTTTCGGCCAATTGCCGATTGCACTTCCTTATGCCGATGTAATAAAGCCCAGAGAACCCATCGCTAACCTCCTCGAGTGGACTCGAGTAGCCCAGTTACCACCAAACGCCGATACAGATGTAGATCTGTCAGAATGGGTTCCAGCTGCCTTTATCACTCAAGCATACAAGCTATGGTGGACAGAATGGAAGGAGAATTTATTCTGCAGATCGGCTCTCTCATACCGCGGCATGATCGACCCTGAATATGAAGTTCCTGACGACATTGTAAGTGCTTTAAACCGATGTCTCATTTTCCAATACTATTCCCATTGATAATTTACCCCCGTATTCTTTTTGCAGATTGATAACACCCCCCCATCGGTCAGCAGGAGTGGCAAGCCGATCGACTTATTCCCATCAGGCCCGATCTCCTCAATCGGCCACAATGCTCCCACTCTGGCCTCCATTGTACATCGGGGTGCGCGTCTCAAGAAAGTTACTACCAGGAAAACTCAGACATCTCCACCGGTAACTGCTTCCACTCTGGCGCAAGCTTTCAAGGCAATCTGTTTAAAACCCCTTTTTATTTATGCTGACTTATCTTTATATCGATTATCTGTGCTTATAAACTCTTTATTGTTGTTGCAGCAAACTGGTACATCGGCAAAAGCCAAACGTCAAGGTGCCGATCTCCCCCAGTCTAGCCAGCCAAAGAGGAAAGGCGTCCAAGGTGTCAAGACTGGACCAAAGCGTCAGAAAGTGGCAACTTCTCCTCCTCCTCCGGTGTTTCCAATCCCGGTGAGATCTTCTCCTTCCCCTCCAGGAGCCCAAGCACAGCAAGGAACATCTCCTCCATCAATACAGGAAGCACTACAGACCGAAGAACCTCAGCAAGAAGTACCTCGAACAGCAGGCGCATTATCTGACGTAGGCGAACAAACAACTGGCCCGGCAGGTCCAGTTATGTCATCGGCGGTCTCCTCAATCCAAACAACTGTTGTTCCGATCCCAGGTAACATATCCCAACAATACTCCTACCGATAAACTTATTTTCATTTCTTCTTATAATCCTTCCTGTCTTCTTTCAGGCGATATCACTCTATCGGCAACATCTGCCGATCAACCTGCAGCTCTATCGGCCTCTCTGAGTCAAAGGCAGGAAATTGCCCTGAAGCAAGTAAGTCATCCACCTTTCAATCGGTATCATCCGCTGATGTCTTGACCACAAAATTGACTTATTTCATCTTCAGGAACAAGATTCTCCCGACAGCTTGTTTTCCTTCGCCATTGATATCTTTGAAGAAGAGGGCGAGGAAGCAAGCTCTTCTCAGGCTGTTGGAATCGTATCGGCAGAAACCAAAGCTAGACTGGAGGAGTTGTCGGCCATACTTCATCAAGACACAACCCAACTGGTCGATGATTCCGACCCAGCCAAAGCCCTGTTCAAGACTCTTAGAGGCCAAATCCCTGCCGATGCCGAAGAAGCACTCTTCCACGCTGCACATCTAGAAAGCCGGCAATTACAGTACCAGAGAGCTACCCGACGCCTTGCCGACAGAGCTGCTCAAGTCCAACTTTCTGAGGAGATGGTAAAAGAAAAACTCTTAGCCGATGAGAAACATAAGAACATCGGCATCTTAAAGTCCTCAGGTGACGCACTGAAGCAGAAAATGTCCGATCTATCGGCCAAAAGAGAAGCTCTGCTGGCTGAACTCAAGCAAGTGGAAGACGCCCTGTCCCAAGCCCAACAGGAAGATAGTCAGCTGCCGGAGGCCATCAAGCATCTTGAACAGGAACGAAACATCCATGGTCGTAAAGCGCTGCAACTGAAGAGGAAATTGAAGCCGATTGAAGGTTCTGCCGATGATGATATCAAAGAGATAGAGACAGCCAACCAAATTCGGCTGCGCGCTATATCTGCAATCCAGGCACTGCTGAACACCTGAAGCTTTCACCAATGACACATCTTCATTTTTCGCTTTTAGCTTTTAGTCTAGCCGATAAGACTGTTATCGGCATCTTTTGAAACGTTAAGTCTGCCCTTGAACATTTAAATTCAGCCGATAGGAATGTTATCGGCACTTAACCTTTTATGCATCGACCCATATGCTGGGGTAGTATTTCTTCAAATATTTGCCGTTCAACGCTCTGGGAAATTCAACCCCTTCGAGAGTTTCTAGAATATAGGCATTGCCAGGAGCTGAGCGTTTTATCCGATAAGGACCTTCCCAATTAGGAGACCACTTCCCAAACTTTGAACTTATAGTTCCGACTGGTAAAATCAACTTCCATACCAAATCCTTATCGGCAAACTCCTTAGCCTTCACCTTTTTATCATACCATCTGGCAACTCTCTTCTTATTTTCTTCTATACTCATTAAAGCCGTTAACCGATGCCCTGCTAAATCATCTAACTCATCGGTCATTAAAGTGGCATAATCATCGGCAGCCAATTGATCTTGAAAAGATAATCGCCTAGACCCAGCCTTAATCTCCCAAGGCAAAACTGCATCATGCCCGTACACCAATTGATAAGGTGACACCTTGGTCGATCCATGACAAGCCATCCGATAAGACCACAGTGCTTCATTCAACAATGTATGCCACCGCCTAGGATTTTCTTCAATCTTTCGTTTAATAAGCTTGATAATTCCCTTGTTAGATGCTTCGGCCTGCCCATTGGCTTGAGCATAGTAAGGAGAAGAATTCAACACTTTAATTCCCATACCGATTGCAAATTCATCGAACTCCCCTGACGTGAACATGGTGCCTTGATCGGTGGTAATCGTTTGAGGAATCCCAAATCGGTAAATAATATGCTCCTTCACAAAATCAATCATATTAGCCGATGTGACTTTCTTCAAGGGAATAGCCTCGACCCATTTGGTAAAATAGTCAGTAGCAACTAGAATGAATTTATGCCCTTTGCTAGACGGTGGATGAATCTGGCCGATCAGATCGATGGCCCACCCCCGGAACGGCCAAGGTTTTATTATGGGATTCATAGCCGATGCCGGTGCTCTCTGGATATTACCGAACTTTTGACAACCTTGACATCCCTTGAAATATTTAAAACAATCTTCAAGTATGGTTGGCCAAAAATATCCATTCCTTCGAATCATCCACTTCATCTTAAAAGCTGACTGATGCGCTCCACACACTCCTTCATGGATTTCTCCCATCAAACTTCTGGCTTCATCATCACCCAGACATCGGAGAAGAATCCCGTCGATAGTTCGATAATACAATTCATTTTCAAGGATCACATACTTGGTTGCTTGAAATCGAACCCGTCTTTCAACCTTTTTGGACGGATCTTTTAGATAATCAATAATTTCTTCCCTCCAATCACCGGCAGTGACTGCCGATGTTGCATTAATCATTGGCTGGTGCAAGAAACTCCGTCGGCAACATGAATACCATGTTGACGCCTGCCGATGGTCCTTCCCTCTTAGTGTCTGCCGGCTGCCGACTTTCAGAATTCTCTCCTTTATTTAACTCCTCTTGCCTTTCACGTTGCAATCTCCTTTTCTGTGTCTTAGTTAATCCTTGAGGGCACCATGGAGGAAGTGGCCTTTGCCTTGCCGTCGGACGTTGGTCCTCTCTTAACTCCATACGATGCGTATTGGCATCCCTGCAAAATATGAATTCATCGGGAACCCGCGCATCAGCCATTCTTTCAAGCTCCTCTTGGTTTCTGGGAAAATACTGGACACGGTCACCAAGCCGATCGCGAACGCCAAGCCTGCCCCCCAGCCGATCATGAACTGATGCCCTTCCTCTGATCGGCCCATTAAATCGTCGTTCCTCATCATGATAACGCCGATCATTCCTATCGTACCGATCATAACCATTGCATTCAGGGCAGTTTCTGACAGTAGGGAGCTTGATATTTTCTTCCCAACAATGGATGAAGAATGGGCAATTCCAATGATCCCTATGCCGATTCCACTCCTGTCGGCGTCTTTCTTCTTCCCGTTGATAATCTTCCTGCTGGCGCCGATACCGATCTTCCCGTTGTTGCCACCTCTCTCGAGGCCTTCTATGAGTTATGACAATACCAGATCGAGGAATTCTTCCTGAGCTAGTTCCTTCCTGGACCAAGCCCTTACTTCTTGCATCAGCGGTAGTAACTTGATGCCGAGGATCTACCGATGCACCCTTCTCAGCTGTCTCCGACGTCAAAACCTTAGCCTTCCCCTTAGCATCCAACATATTCGTCGGGAAAGGATGTTGGTCTATCTTCATCGGCTTCTGGGTTTTGGAACTGTCAAACTTGATTCTCCCTGACTCTATGGCCGATTGCAGCTGTTGTCTGAATACTTTGCACTCATTGGTATCATGCGAAGTTGCATTATGCCACTTGCAATACCTCATCCTCTTCAACTCCTCTGTCGACGGAATCACGTGGTTAGGTGACAATTTGATTTGACCTTCCTGAAGTAAAAAGTCAAATATCCTGTCGGCCTTGGCGGTATCAAATGCAAACTTCTCTGGTTCCTTCTGCCCAAAAGGACAAGACATCGGCTTCTTGTTTTTTACCCACTCTGCTAAGCCGATTACTGGTTCTTCATCGGAATCTGAGCTTGTTGCCTCGTCAACAAATGAGACTTTCTTATTCCATGCCCTCTTAGGCTCGAAAGGCTTGATGTCTTGATCAGATATCCTCTGCACCAAGTGACTTAAACTTTCGAACTCCTGAGAGGCATACTTATCCCTGATGTGTGGCAACAGACCTTGGAAAGCCAAATCGGCTAGTTGCCGATCATCCAGAACCAGGCTATAGCATTTATTTTTGACTTCTCGTATCCTCTGCACAAATCCCTCAACCGACTCGTCATTACGTTGCCTCAGCTTGACCAAGTCGGTGATTTTCTTCTCATGAACCCCCGAGAAGAAGTATTTGTGGAATTGCTTCTCCAGATCGGCCCAAGTAATTACTGAATTGGGAGGCAATGATATGAACCAAGTAAAGGCCGATCCAGATAATGATGAGGAAAATAGGCGAACTCTCAATTCGTCCCTGTTACCAGCTTCTCCGCATTGGATAATGAACCTGTTGACATGCTCCATGGTTGATGTATCGTCCTGTCCGGAAAATTTTGTGAAATCTGGTACTTTGTACCGATGTGGAAGCGGGATCAAATCATACGCGGGAGGATACGGTGTCCGATAAGAATAAGTGTTGACTTTGGGTTTTATCCCAAATTGTTCCCTCATTACTTCGGCAATCTTATCGGCCCAATACGCATCGGCATCTTGCCGATGAGGCGGCTGCGGATCTGGCATTTGGTGGCGAACTTCCACGTGTCTGTTCGGGACGTGACCTGTATGGAACATCGTATTGGTCGCCTGTCCTCCAATCTGCGGACTACCAAACTGTTGTCCACCGATTGGCTGTCCTCCGAGTTGCTGTCCAAAATTTATTGGCTGGTTGGGAATTCCCTGACCTTGGAACCCGGGATACACCTGTCCTTGCTGGAACCCCGTAGTCTGATAACCTTGCTGGGGCGACTGTGGAAAGGCTTGCTGTCCAAGCCATCCATTACTAGCGTTCATCGGCATAGGTGCTGCCGATGATTGGTAATTGGGTACCGTCGTTGAATTGACATACCCTGACTGGGCCATAGGCCTCTGTTGCATCAGCATTGACTCTGCCGATGCGTTAGGCATCTGGAACATTGGATCTTGAGGATTTCCAGCGTGAGGCCTTGCAGTAGTAGTTGTGGTATACCGAGGACTCTGGTTCACCGGCACATTGGAGGGTGCCGATGTCATAGGAGTTTTGCCCCTCATATCAGCTATCTGTGACGTTCCCGGCGTCAACTCTGGAGGCATACCATAACCCCACCAGCTAGGAGGAAGAGTTAACCCCGACATAGCCGACGCCAACATATCTGTTGTCAGTTTATGCTGCCCAACAGAAATTTGTGGGTTAGTTGCCATCGGCATAGATGGTACACCAGTAGCCCCCGACGTATTTGGAGGAACGGCAGTCTGTGCACTCGCACTCGTCAAAGCAGCCGATGGAGCCGTGACCTCTGGTGCCGTGGGTTGATGATGGGAGGGGCCCACATAATCCGGCGGGATTTGTCCTTCCTTGAAGGTTCTTGCCACGGCGTTGAAAACCGTATTAGATAGTACACCAGCTTGATTAATCAACGCTCGATTGATGGCATTATCAACCATGTCTTGAAGCTTGCCAGGGTTGGCGTCAAAGGTGACCTGCCGTGGTGCCGGTAGTGCATCTTTCTGGACCACTTCGCCGCTCCTGTTTATGCTGAAAGACTTCAGGCATTGCTGCTTGAACTCTTCCATCGCTTGGGCAATAGCTTGCTTCTGCTCATCCTTGAGGTTAGCTTCCGTCACGGGGATGACATTGTCTTGATCGAGGTCAGAGATCGACATGTTGATCTTGATCTTGAATCTGTCCCACTGGGCGTGCCAAAAGATGTGTTGATGCAAAACTGATCTGCAAACACAAAGGGCTAATACCCAATTCAAACGTTAAGACGTGCCAGCCGATTTGACCTTACTATCGGCAAAGGTGATAACTCGAATACTTTAGTCCTGACAACAGCGATGCGCCCGGATGTCACGGCTAAGAGGTACTCACGCGGAACTCGAGAATACGCCGAGCTTAAGTCGACGAATTCCTAAGAACTCGTAATAAGAAGGAAAAAAGGGTGACGAAGTCGTCGAAAAGTAAACGCTGGAATATGAGTAAAACGTATGTTTGATTGATTTCTTGATATTGATTACAAGGCCTTAGGGCTTATATTTATACCCTGCTCAAAGAGCTACGACCAGACACGGTTAGAATTCGAATTCCAAATTACACGGAACCCGTACACAAAACGATACGAATAACATAAGGAAATAATAAAACCACCCTTCGTGACAAACCGAAACTCCTCCACACGACAACTGGCAACTTCCGGACTCCTCTCTTTTGCGTCATCGGCAATCCTCTCGCCATAGTCATCGGCAGACCCTTTTACTCGGTCATCGGTACCATGCTACTGTCTGAGGACTTAGTCACAATCAACTCCTCCCTCATCGGCAACCATCCTTACCAGCACCCCATATCATACTGCCACCCTGTCCTGCCATCCTGGACACGTGCCCAAAAACGGTGTCAACAGAGTCAAGGTAAGTACATAAAAGACATGCTCAAGAAGTTTGGAATGGATGATGCAAAGTCAATTAGAACTCCAATGGGAACAAATGGAAGCTTAGATAATGATACAAGTGAAAATATGGTGGATCAAAAGTTGTATCGGTCTATGATTGGAAGCCTACTCTATGTGACCGCATCAAGACCGGATGTCATGATTAGTGTATGCATGTGTGCAAGATTCCAAGCCTCACCAAGAGAAAGTCATTTAAGGCGACAAAGAGAATATTGAGGTACTTGAAGCATACACAAAATGTTGGTTTGTGGTATCCCAAAGGTGCAAAGTTTGAACTTGTTGGATATTCCGATTCGGACTATGCGGGATGCAAAGTTGAGAGAAGAAGCACATCGGGCACATGTCAACTATTGGGAAGATCACTTGTCTCATGGTCATCCAAGAAACAAAATAGTGTTGCACTATCAACCGCCGAAGCGGAGTACATTGCGGCCGGTAGTTATTGTGCACAAATCCTATGGATGAAGGCAACATTGAAGGACTTTGGAATCAACTTCAAACAAGTGCCATTGCTATGTGACAATGAAAGTGCCGTGAAGCTCACCAACAATCTGGTTCAACACTCAAGAACAAAGCACATAGATGTCCGCCATCATTTCATAAGAGATCACCAACAAAAAGGGGACATTTGCATTGAGAGTATAGGCACCGATGATCAACTTGCCGATATATTCACCAAACCACTTGATGAGAAGAGGTTTTGCAAGCTAAGGAATGAATTGAACATACTTGACTTCTCAAATATGTGTTGATGCACCCCACATATGACATGCCTCTCCTTCAAGCAAAGCAAGGTAAAATTGCTTGACATGTCATTCATCCTATGCTAAGGACTTGTTTAGTGCATCTAGTCATTCCTTACATGTCTTAGGCTCATTCATGAAAATCAAATGAATTTGATGCTTGTATGGTACCACTATTGCTTCTATGCTTGACTTGATCTAGTGGTAGCATATGACATGTTTGTGGGCTTGCAATCCTAGTGTTTGATCTAGAATATGAGCTATAAGTGTTTAACTCAACATGGTACAAGATAACCCTCATTTGGAGGTGTGAAGAAGCTTGTCCTTGGATCAAACCGAGTTAAATATCTTAGGCAAGTAATCTAGATTGGACCAATTTGGGAAAATGATCTCACTTCACATGGTTTCACACTACCCTATTTAAAATTTGAGCTCACCTTTTGTGGTCATTGATGACAAAGGGGGAGAAATTACAAAGGAAATACAAAGATAGGAAGTAACATGATAAGGAAATACAAAGATAGGAAGTAACATAATAAAAGAAGGGGATCAAATTAAAATTTCAAGCACACAAGTAGGGGGAGCAAGCTCATAAACTTGTATGTTGCATTTGAATGTGCATCACATATGTTTGCTTGCATTTGCATTAGCTTTAGAAGCTTTCTCTCTAATACCTTGCTTGTGTGGTGTATGCTAGTTATAGGTTTGCTTGATGAAATGAAGAACTAGCATGCATAGGTAGTATAACTAGACTTTTATTTGTTTCACAAGTGGTACTAGAACCTCGTTTATAATGTTGATCTCACGGGGTGTTCTAGTTTTGTGAATATCTAGTTACTAATGGTGCTAAGGATGGTGTACATTGGCAACTCCGATTGGTATCACGCTTCAAAGGTCCATTCTTTACACCTTAGCATCATTTGGTAGAAATTGACTCCTATATCTCCTATTCAAGCATATGTGCAAGCTTTCAAATCCAAACTCTTAGCACATATGTAGGGGGAGCAATTGCTACCAATTTGGGTTTATGAAACTTGTCCATAACCTTTGCACATGGTAAAATGCTTGGGCAAGTAACATGAATCCAAGAAAATTTTATTGAAAATCTTTGTAAAAAGGGTTGTCATCAATTACCAAAAAGGGGGAGATTGAAAGCCCTAGTTTGGTTTTGGATAATTGATGAAACCCTAGTACTAACCTCCATAATAAGTGTGTGTAGACTTAATGAGGTTGGTACATGCCAAGTGATGGAGCAAGTGATGATCATGGTGATGATGGTGATGACCACAAGATGATCAAGTGCTCAACTTGGAAAAGAAGAAAGAGAAAAACAAAACTCTATGGAGATCAAGGTGAAGGTATTGCTTAGGGTTTTGGTTTTGGTGATCAAGACACCATAGAGGGTGTGATCACATTTAGGATAGATAGCCGTACTATAAAGAGGGGAATTCTTTGGCTAAGCGGTTATCAAGTGCCACTTGGTGTCATTGTTTATGTGCATGCATTTAGAACCTAGTGAGCTAACTTAACTCCTTCGAAGAAAATGTTTGTGAAAATGCTAACACACGTGCACTTGTTGGTTTACACAATGTGGTGTTGGCACACTTTGAGAAGGAGGTGGAGTTTGAAGGGTAGAGAAAGGATGGGTTCCTCTCTCCTTCCCGTCGAGCTTGCTCGGCGGGATTCGGCGCTTTTCGAGAAAATGAAGTGCATATTTTCTATTGCGCCGGTGGGAAATTTGGAGAAGTCGCGGGAAACACTCACCGGACGCTGGCCACTGAAGCACCGGACGCTGTGTCTGAGCGTCCGGTGCAAACAGTGCCTGGCCCAGCTAGGGTAAGGCACCGGACGATAGGCACCGGACGCTGGCTTGAGCGTCCGGTGGTGCGCGTCCGGTGTGCGGGAGTTTTGCGACCCTCTCTGCGCATGGGTTCGGTGAGCACCGGACGCTACCGGTGCTTAGCGTCCGGTGACCCTGTGTGTTTGCGGAGCTCTCTACGCATGAGTCAGGTGTGCACCGGATGCGTCCGGTGCTAACTTGCTCAGCGTCCGGTGCACTGCAGGTTACCATTAGACTCTGACACGCGGCTGACGTTGGAGCACCGGACGCAGGTGTTGAGCGTCCGGTGCCCCTTTAAGAGCGTCCGGTGACCCCGTATTTCGCCCAGTGTAAGAGCCAACGGCTCTATTTGTTTGAGGGGCTATAAATACGTGTTTGGACGGCTTGGGGCTCTCTCTCTTGGCATTCTTGACTACTAGACATCCTTGTGAGCCTAAGCAAACACCTCCCACTCATCTCCTTCATAGATTATACATCTTTGTGAAATTGGGAGTGATTCCAAGTGCATTTGCTTGAGTGATTGCATCTAGTGGCACTTGAGGATCGTTCTAGCTGCGGTTTTCTTGTTACTCTTGGTGGTTGCCGCCACCTAGACGGTTTGGAGCAGCGGAGGAGCTTTGGCAAGAGTTGGTGATTGTTCGTGGCCATCTCCCGGTGATTGTGAGGGGTCTTGTACCTTCCTCGGCGAAGAGCCAAAAGGTAACTCTAGTGGATTGCTCGTGTCATTGAGCTACCTCACTTGTGGGTAGGTTCTTGTGGTGTCCTAGTGAGGACGAGATTCGTGCTACACCTCTTAGCCACCGAACCACCAAGTGTTGGTCGACACAACGGGGACATAGCGTGCTGGCAAGCACGTGAACCTCGGGAGAAAAATCGGTGTCTCAATTGTGTTTGATTGGCATTCTCCCGGTGCTTGATTGTTTATATTGGTGATTGGTTCATCCCCTACACGGCGGTATAAATATCTCATCTTATCTTTACTTACCATAAACTAGTGTAATTAGTTTAGTTGCTTACTTTGACTTGTGTAGCTTAGTTCTCTAGTGTAACTTGTAGAGACTTAGTTCTTGTGTGCATAGAGAGCTTAGCAACTAGAATTGTTGGGTAGGTGGCTTGCAAACACCCCTTTAGAGCTAGAGCAAAAAGCTTCGCTTTGTTATTTACTAACCTTTTGCTCTAGTGAGTTTGTAGAATTTTTAAATAGGCTATTCACCCCCCCTCTAGCCATATTAGGACCTTTCATCTCATCGCCGCCGATGACTGGCGCCCGTCGTCGATGATGGAGCGCCGGCTGTTGGAGCTCGAGAGGGAGGGACTCCTGCGCTCCCACACTTCGTTGCCGCAGCCAGAGTGGATCGCGCCGGCGGTGGACCACCGGGAGCCAAGGCTGCCCAAGGGCTATGTGCTTTCTTTCGCCAAGTTCCATCGCCACGGCTTGGGATCCCCTCCGAGCCGTTTTATGCGGGCGCTTTGCCACCACTACGGCATGGAGCTCCAACACTTCTCGCCGAACGCCATCACCGCCGCGGCGGTTTTCACCGCGGTGTGTGAAGGCTACCTGGGGATGATGCCGCATTGGGACCTGTGGCTCCGCCTATACCGAGGCGAGCTCTTCAATGCCCCCAGCGGAACCGCAGGGGTGAGGAAGCCGGTACGGGCCGGGTGCCTCAACCTGGTGCTGAAGACCAGCAAGTCGGAGAAGTCGCGGGAGTACATCACCGTGGGGTTGACCTCAAACCACGCCGGGTGGGACTCCTAGTGGTTCTACCTACGGAACGACGACGACCTCCTCCCTGCCTACACCGGGCACTTGATCTCGGAGCGCCCGGACCATTGGAGGTACGGCGTTGTCCAGGCCCACCAATCGCGGCTCGACCTCATTCTCGACGCCTTGAAGAAGCTACGTGAGGAGGCCCTGACAGCGGCACTCATCCTTTCTGCCGTACATCATCGACGAGTGCTTCCGTTGATGTCCCGACCGTTGAGGATGGAAGAGATGGGCTCTGGCGCCTCGTCTCGCGTTCTCGAGGCTTGTCGGATGTCCAATAAAGCGCCTGCAGACGACGAGGTGGCCGCCAGAGTCAGAGCGGCCGTTGTAGGCGACTTTAAGCCCGAGCACGTCAATGGCTTCCCTACGAGGCCCGACCAGGGATCGATTGACCTGGTAAGTCCATTTCCCACTTATGGTTTCCATTCTTGGTTTTCTTCGACCTCCTTTAAGACTTATCTTTGCTCGTGTAGGGATCGATTGATGCTCGATCCTCGAAGCCTCCAGTGAAGGTGGATGACGTGGATCGCGACAAGAGGCGCGAGTCCGCGGAGAAGTCGAAGTCTACAAAGAACTTGGAAAAGAAAAAGGAAAAGAAGAAAAATCTCACGCGACAAGCATTGGAGACGCGTCGGGTGAAGTCCAGGCAGAGGGGGGGAGCCTGAGGAAGAATCCCCCGACGAGGATGACGGCGGCGATGGTGACGACGACGACGACGACTCCGAGGGGATGGCATCCCGTCTCGACCGGATCCTCGAGGGCCCGCCTCAGAGGCGTCGACATCCCGCGGATGGGAGTCCCGAAGGGGGGGCCAAGCGGATCTCGTGAGAGTCAAGAGAGGGAGTCATCTCTACACCGCTCCCACACCGACATCCCCCCGACGCCGGTGCAACGTCGGACCGTCCCCCGCCCCCAACCTCCTCCTGCGTCTAAGACGGGGCCGCTGACTCGTGGCCGCGCCGCGGCCTCGAGTAAGGGGGGAAACGGGTCGTGGGAGTACCAGTCCAGGCGCCGGCCAGGCGGGAGACACCGAGCCGAGACTTGCGCCCATTCGTGAGGGGCCCGGAGCCTCGACGCGGGGTGGCTCGAGGCCTGCTGGTCGAGGCGCTGGTAGGCGGGTCACCCTTCCTGTGAGGTAAGACCTTCGACGTTACGATTCTCACCTTCTGATGTCTCCGCATTTTCTCAGGTAACGGCTTCTCTTACGCTTGTTCCTCTCTCTCAGGTTGAAGCGGACGCTCGAACAGGCCCAACCCTCGGTGGCCAAAAGGCTTAAGGTGGGAGCGGCCTCCAAAGATTTAGGTTAGCGGTTCATTCCCGTCGTCATGGGAGTCGTGTTGCTCTTATGTCGATCATCATGGCGATTGAATTTTTTGCTTTTGAGTGCTTACAGGCTCCTCCGATCCTCGGCCATCCACTGGTGTCGAGGGCACCCCGCCTCGTCCATTGGTGGGGGAGTCCACCCCGCCGTCGCCGAAGCGGGTCGAGGTGCCTCGCCCCCAAGAGCAGGTGGTAGCCCCCGAGCCTCCCCGATCTAGGGTCGAGGGGGATCCTATCACAATAAGTGACGGGTCCGGCGGCGACAGGCCTTCGAAGGACACCCGCCCCATGGACGAGGATGTCGAGGCTTCTCCCATCGCAAAGCGGACGCCTTAGCCCGTCAGGCTCCACTCTGTCGAGGAGCAGAGGAAGAGAGGAGAGGAAGAACGCGAGCGGGAGACGCAGCAACAGCTGCAGGAGGGGCAGCAGCTACCGCAGCAGGAAGAAGAAGGAGAGGAGGGGCGGCGGCCAGAAGGAGCCCAGCTCGAGGAGCTGCTGGAGAAGGACCGGCAGCAGGAGCTACGGGAGCTCCAGGAGTAGCAGCAGCAGAGGAGCCAGCAGTTAGAGGAACTGCTCGAGCCACCACCATGCGGTCCGCCCCAGCCAGTGCCGCAAACACCACAAGAGCCTGAGGCCGGGGAGGAGGGTCTGCCGGTCTATGGTCCGCCGACCCCAGCGTGGCTCCGTCCAGGAGCGCCTGCTTGTATCCCAGCGGAGTCAGGTCGGGCGGACAGCGTGGTGGCGCTCGCTTGCATGATGCACACCCCGGTGGACCCTCAGTCCGATATCAAGGGCACGATCTACGGCATCAAGGGGATTGCTCCTGGATTCCTTCGAGAGCGTCGATCGTGGGAGGATCGCATTCCCGCCGAGGAAGACGAAGCCGGGACGTCGGGTGGTGGTGGTGCCAGCGAGACCGGGACTTGGAAGACCGTAGATGACGACGGGCAATTCCCCTCCTCATTGACCTGTTTTTGCGTCATGGGGGGTCGCTCGAGACTGTCGAAGAGCTCATCCGTGGTGTCAAGGCACGCGCGGATGAGGACATGGAAAACTAGTGCCCTGATCGGATCCGCATTCGGTCCTCCACCGACCCGTCCGAGCCTAACATCTTTTTGGATGATCGGAAGGAGGCCGAAAAGTGGGAGCATCTCGAGGAGCTTCGGCTCTGGATGAAGCATGTGGTGGGGCTCTTGTCTGACGTCGTCAACAATGGGCTCGGTCCGGCTTACTTTGTAAGTATCTTTGGGCCTTAACTAATATAGGGCGTTTGGTTTTGTGTCCTTATTGTCCAACCGTTGGCTTGCAGGATCTGAAAGAGACCTCCCGAATAAAGTCGAGCTTTATCCACGCGACAAGGGGCGGCTGGGAGCAACTCCCTCTCCTCAAGGACCAACTCCTGGAGTCGCAGGAGAAGCTCCTCAAGGCTTACAAGGAGCTTTTGGCGCTCGAGGAGGAGAAGAAGGAGAGGGAGGCCGCTCTGGCTGAAGCTCGGGAGGCCTCGAGGAAGGCGGTGGAAGAGGCCACGCTGCTGAGGGAGCGGACCATGACGGTCGAGGAGGCTGCGTCCAAGGCCCGGGAAGAGGCCGTGTTTTATAAGGACGCGGCCGCTAACCTAGACAAGAAGAAGGGCCTCCTCAGGGCTGACCTCGCCTCTGCCCGAGAAACCTTCCAAAAGATGAAGGCGGAGTGCCTGAGGGGTGAGATTGCCCGGAGCGCCGCAGAGGAGGCCAAGAAGAAGACCCTCGAGGATCTCGAGGCGGAGCGGGCTCGATCTCGCAGCCTCTCTGCTGACGTCGATCGTTTGAAGAGAGCGCTGCTGGAGAAAGACGGAGCCATCGCACAGGCAGGCAAGGCGATCGAGGACTTGCGGGTCGCCAATACTGACCTGGTCCGTTCTCATAGGGAGGTCGAGAGGGCCAACACCGACCTAGTTGGCGAGAATACGGCTCTAGAGGAGAAGATTCGTGGTATGATTGTATCATCATGTTTCTTTTCCAAGGCCTGCTTTGTGTTATCTAACTTCTCTGGGTCGGCCTTTGCAGGGCTTAAGGACGAGCTGCTAGTTGCTCAAGTCGAGGCCCGTTCCACCAAAGCTCAGCTCGAGGGGGAGGTCGCTTTGAACGGACGGCTGTGGACTGCGATAAGCGATCTTTCAGCCTCCTGGGAGCTCGAGCCTGTAGACGAGTCGAGGGAGGCGGCTCGAGGCGACGCACTGGTCGATCAGCTATGCTACCTAGGTGCCACGCTGAGGGATCGGGTGCGGGACGCCCTCCATACCGGGGTGAAGCGGGCAATGGCCGTTGTCTGCTTAGGCTTTTCCTACGATATGGAGGTGGTGTCCCTTGGCTTCATCACCGACATTTCCAAGACCGATGCGGAGAACGAGGAGAGGCTCCATGCCTTGATCGACGACGCAGAGGCCCCTGGGGAAAGGCTGGCGAAACTGTTCGAGCCAGAAGTACTTCCTCCCGAGACTGGCTCGGGCGTGAATGAGGGCGGTGAGGGCCGAGACACTGACTGAGGCCTGCAAGCTTATTCTGGATGCTGAGGCCCTTTTTATAGTACTTTTTATATTAAGGAAATACTGTGTTTTTTAAGTGGTTTATAGATCTGTGAACATTTGCGTGTCTTTCCGCTCGAGATTCCTTCGTTTCCTTTTCTGCCTATGTCTGTATTCCCCGTTTGGTCTTTTGTTAAGGCGACCTCGATTGCCTCGAGGGTGAGGAAGCGAGTAGAGTTTCCATAGCCCGGGGGCGTAGGAGTTCTTAGGCTCGTTGTCTCTCAACCCTTAAGGGGCTCGAGGCGCCTCTACTACTCGACCGTGCGAGGTTTACTAATAGGAAAGAAAAAATCGCTCAGTTTTTAGGAACTTGGGGGGGGAATCCCCCTGCTAGCCCCCGAGGGGGTATCGACTATGATGGGTCATAGTTGGTACTCCCTTCTAACGTTAAGACTTTGATCGACAAAAAGGTAAATTACTTGAGAAAAAGATCTTATTTATTCATGCGATCATTCATAAGATCTCGGTACA
The DNA here is from genome assembly GCF_000003195.3 of Sorghum bicolor. Taxonomy (NCBI): domain Eukaryota; kingdom Viridiplantae; phylum Streptophyta; class Magnoliopsida; order Poales; family Poaceae; genus Sorghum; species Sorghum bicolor. The sequence continues at coordinate 45,298,524 of NC_012878.2, forward strand.
GAATGTATATGAGGACATAAAGC